>NC_057797.1:292292940-292628643 GCF_018294505.1 Triticum aestivum | reverse complement strand
TTGGTTTCTTTTCGGCGGTTTTTGTATTTATAGGAATTTTTGGCGCCGGCCTCATGCCAGGGGGGGTCTCCGAGTCATCCACGAGATAGGGGACGTGCTAGGTGGGTAGGCCGCACCCTCACCCTCGTGGATGGCTCGGGACTCTTCTCGCCCAACTCTTTTACTCTGGGGGCTTCTTTTGGTCCATAACAAATCATCAAAAATTGGCACATCAATTGGACTCCGTTTGGTATTCCTTTTCTGTAAAACTCAAAAACAAGGGAAAAACATAAACTGGCACTGGAATCTAGGTTAATAGGTTAGTCCCAAAAATCATATAATATAGCATATAAATGCATATAAAACATCCAAGATTGATAATATAATAGCACTGAACAATAAAAAATTATAGATACGTTGGAGACATATTAGTAAGTCTGGGCAACACACGCTTGGGGTTTGTTGCACCGACAAGAGCCCCCGGTCCTAGCCTGAACACGTTGCCGAGCGTAGTCGAGGTAGGCCCTGTCTTACTACACATGCGAGGAGGTTGCGATAGCTCATCCTTTGAGACCTTCTTAGCTTCTTCATTAACCTGTGCTCGAGTCAGTTTTCCAGTTTTCCCATGCGTCGCGTGACGCTAATTGCAGTGGGGCCATCTCTGTAATGGCCCTGAATGACTTTAACAGATAGGGGGAGTAACTGTCAATTCACTCATCCCACCACGCCCTTATCCTTTGCCACGTATGTTGCATGCATTGAGTGGGGTAGGTAATGGAGGCACGTGGTGCGGGAGAGAGCGCCATGGCAGGGGCCCGGTCTTTTTGGATTGGTGGAAGGGGACGACAATCGGATCCGACCGTCAGTGGTGGTTTAGACGGGTCGGATCAGAAAGAACCCCTCTGGGGTGCAGGTGAAGGATCCGCCCCCAGCCTCGGTCTCCCTACAAAAAGAGGGTGAGAAGGAGTAGAAGTGCTCATCCAGGCATCTCTCCTCTTTCATTCCTTGCCTTCTCCTTGGTTATGTTGAGGGGAGAGACTGCGGCCAGACCCCGGGCTCTCGCTCGGGGCCGACTATACCGAATGCTCATGTCGACGCTTGGGGAGTGAGTCTGGTCCGGGGCCGTAGGAGATGCGGCGGTCGAAGATGTGGGTGCTGATTCATCCACAGTGCAGGAGGCGTTACACTTCTCCAAAAAGGTGAAACACCCGTCTCCCCCACATGAGCCGGTCGTCTGGTGGGGAGTGCTTGTCCTTGCCACAAGTCGCTGAGGCTCGTTGAGGGAGTCCTGGATTAGGGGGTCTCCGGACCGCCGGACTATATCCTTCGGCCCGACTGTTAGACTATGAAGATACAAGATTGAAGACTTCGTCTCATGTCCGGATGGGACTCTACTTGGCGTGGAAGGCAAGCTAGGCAGTACGGATATGGATATCTCCTCCTTTGTAACCGACCTTGTGTAACCCTAGCCCCCTCCGGTGTCTATATAAACCGGAGGGTTTTAGTCCATAGGACAACATACAATCATACCATAGGCCAGCTTCTAGGTTTTAGCCTCTCTGATCTCGTGGTAGATCTACTCTTGTACTACCCATATCATCAATATTAATCAAGCAGGATGTAGGGTTTTACCTCCATCAAGAGGGACCGAACCTGGGTAAAACTTCGTGTCCCCTGCCTCCTGTTACCATCCGCCTAGACGCACAGTTTGGGACCCCCTACCCGAGATCCGCCGGTTTTGACACCGACATTGGTGCTTTCATTGAGAGTTCCTCTGTGTCGTCGCCGTTAGGCCTGATGGCTCCTTCTATCATCGATAGCGATGCAGTCCAGGGTGAAACTTTTCTCCCCGGATAGATCTTTGTGTTCGGCGACTTTGCACTGCGGGCCAACTCGCTTGGCCATCTGGAGCAGATCGAAAGTTACGCCCCTGGCCACTAGGTCAGGTTTGGAAGCTTAAACTACACGGCCGATATCCGCGGACACTTGATCTTCGACGGATTCGAGCCTCTGCCTTGTGCGTCACGCGGTCACGATGAGTACAATTTAGCTCTACCATCAGACAGTGTTCAGGAGATCGCACCGGCAGCCGCTCCGAGCCTCAATTCGGAGCCAGTTGCGCCATCCATGGACGGGTGGATAGACCCCGTCACGGAGGTCGTATCCTCAGCGGTGATCGAGCCGAATATCGACCTTACCCTTCACGAGAGCCGTGTTGCTAAACTGCCGGATTCTTCTCCGGCCACGAACTCTAAACCGCTTGCGCCCATTCCTATTGAATCCAATTGGGCACCGATCATGGAGTTTACCTCCGGAGATATTTTTGGCACTCACCCTTCGGCGACGTACTGAACTCATTAAGCTCTCTCTCCTTGTGGGGAGGATCCTAGCTGAACTATGTCCGGCAGGATTGGGATGCGGATGACGAAGAAATTTGCCGCCCACCCACCACCCACTTAGTAGCCACTGTCGATGACTTAACCGATATGCTCGACCTCGACTCCGAAGACATCGACGGTATGGACGACGATGCAGGAGACGAACAGGAACCACTGCCCACAGGGCACTAGATGCCCACTTCATCACATGACGTATACATGGTGGATACACCAAAAGAAAACGATGACGAGGAAAGGAAGGATGCAACGAAGGGTTGTCCCCTCGAGAAGCAGTCAAAGCAGCGGCGTAAGCGCCGCTCCAAATCCCGCCTCGGCAAAAACAACGATCATATAGACCCAGCGTTAGAGCAGGGTGAACCATCGCCGGATCACGGCAACACGGAGAATCAAACCGAACAACCCGACCCTGTCAAAGATAATAGTCCGGACGACATCACACCGGACAGACACCCGGAGCAACAGAATGCCCATCAAAGGCTTGTTGCTACCGCGAGGAGTCTAAAAAAGCAGAAGCAAAGGCTCAAAGTTGCGCAAGACACACTCAGAATCAGATGATGTAAAGTACTCAACACAACAGCGAAGTACGGCGGTAATCGCCACACCAAGAGCTACCCAAAGCGGAAGTTGCTACCTGAATTCGATGAGGAGGCCTTAGATCCCCCGCAACCAAAAATTAAAACGACCATCTAGCCGGATAGACGACCTCACATCCAACATAGAGCGGCAAACAACGCCGCACACAAGCCAATACATGATCCACGCGAGGGCCTGCATCAAAAGGACGGCGCAACCAGATCCATCTATGGACCATGCAAGCGCGCTCCAGCATACGATGCAACACAACAAACATCTGAACAACGCGGTTCACCTAGATACAGGGGTGCCACACACCCCCTATGTTTCACCGATGAGGTGCTGGACCATAAATTCCCAGAGGGATTCAAACCCGTAAACATAGAGGCATAAGACGGAACAACAGACCCTGGGCTCTCGATTGAGGACTATATCCTCCATATCCATATGGCTCGAGGAGATGATCTCCACGCCATCAAATACTTACCCCTCAAGCTCAAAGGGCCAGCTCGACACTGGCTTAAAAGCCTCCCTGAAAACTCCATTGGAAGCTAGGAAGAGCTCGAAGACGCTTTTCGGGCAAATTTTCAAGGGACTTTATGTCCGACCTCCGGATGCGGACAATTTGAGTCATATCACTCAACATCCCGGAGAGTCAGCCCGAAAGCTTTGGAACAAGTTTCTTACTAAAAAGAACCAAATAGTTGACTGTCCGGACGCCGAAGCCTTGGCAGCTTTTAGGCATAGCGTCCGCGACGAATGGCTTGCCAGACACCTCGGCCAAGCAAAGCCAAGAACAATGGCAGCATTAACAAGCCTCATGACCCACTTTTGCGTGGGTGAGGACAGCTGACTAGCCAGATGCAGCACCATCGACCCAAGTACATCCGAAGTTAGAGATGAAAATGGGAAATGACGACGCAGCAAAAATAAGCGCCAAAACAAAGAAGACAACCCGAAGAGCACGGCGGTAAACGCCGGATTCAGAAGCTCTCGGTCAGGTCAGCAAAAGCCGCCCTCTAAAGGCGCCAGAGATGAACTGTCCATCCTAAACAAAATTCTGGACCAAATATGTCAGATCCATAGCACCCCCGATAAACCTGCAAATCATACCCACAGAGAATGTTGGGTCTTCAAGCAGTCCGGCAAGCTTAACGCCAAACACAAGGGGCAGGATACACCAAGCAAAGACGAGGATGAGCCTCGCAAGCAAAGCACTGGGGAACAGAAAAAATTTCCACCAGAAGTCAAAAACAGTAAACGTGTTACACGTTATAAAGGGGAGAAACAAAGCGGCACTCCCAGAGAAATATGCCCAAAGGCCTATCACCGCGGAGTCCTGCCACTGGTCGTCTCAACCGATCACTTTCGACCATCGGGATTACTCAGCAAGTATCCGGCGTGCAGGATGGGCTGCCTTGGTATTAGACCCAATAATTGACGGATACCACTTCACACGAGTCTTGATGGACGGTGGCAGCAGTCTAAACCTGATATATTAGGACACAATCCGCCAAATGGGGATAGACCCAACGAAAATTTGCCTCAGCAATACTACCTTTAAAAGAGTAACGCCAGGCCTAGGGGCTCATTGCACGGGCTCCCTGGTACTAGAAGTTATATTCGGCTTCCCCAATAACCTCCTAGCGAAAATTTAACCTTTCACATTGCTCCGTTCCAAAGTGGCTATCAAGCACTACTTAGACGCGAAGCTTTCGCTTGCTTTAATGCAATACCGCATTACACTTCCCTCACGCTTTAGATGCCTGATCCACGTGGCATCATTATAGTAAATGGAAATATTGAGCGATCCCTGCGCGCCGAAGAGAGTGCGGCTGCCTCGGCAGCCGCACACTAAAACGGCCTCACCAACTAAAGCATTCAACAGGTCGTCAAGACTACGTACACGGTTAGACGAGCCCGACATAGCTATATGTAATTCATACAGATGACCATCGTGCTACACCCGTCCAGGATACGGCACAACGGAGACACAGGCGCAGACGTGCAGCAGGGACCCGTTCCAAGGATTCTTTTTAGATTAAGACCCTGCGCAAACCTTTCTTACTGTCTCTTGTTGATACACATCCCTCGGATTCTGGCGTCTTGGCATGTGGCCACGTTAGAATAATGCACGTACTTGGACACCAGGGGCTTCTTACAAAGGGCACTGTTTAGGCCCGATTTATACCATAAAGACTGAATACCTTAGGGAGTGTTCGGCGTCGCGAGTTTGGCCTTATATGCATCAGCTCCAAATCATGTTTTGGTCAAATGTTGGGTTTGCCCGGCTCCTATGTTTTGGTACTTTACGTTCCGCTCTATCAGCTAAGGTAACACTAGGAGAACTACTGCGATTGTGCTGCGATTCATCCGGACGAGCACCTCAGTAGAGAAAGCCGAAAACTGACTGTCATGATATAGCATGAGACTAGTCAACCACTCGATGACCTATCGGAATGTTAGAATTCCTCCGCCTTAACGAAGGGCCGTTTCCCGGCCAGGCATGTACGCACCCCGAATTTGGGAGAGTGCGGAGCCACCAGGGGCTATATAGTAGCCCCACCATCAAACTCCTATGGCTAAGTGAAAGTGTTAAAGCATTATAGTCCGGTTACCTCGTTTGCTGCGCTATCACCTCCTTAATAGGACCAAGACGTTGGGTTAAGTGTGAACACGCATCTTCTACGAACACCTCTGCATTATATGCGTGGGGGTTGAAGCCGACCACTGCAATCTTTCAGGTTATGTACATATATACATAAACGGCCACACATGAGGCATCATATTACTTTCAGGCAAAAGTATAAATATAGCCTTAATAAATTTCATAAAAACATTGTGTTTACAATGGGAATACATGTCACTTAAACATAATATTCTTCGAGCACTGGGCCTCTATCAAATGAGCACCCTCGATAACCTCTTCGAAATAGTGCTCGGCAGCCACTCGGCCTATGGCCGAACCCTGCGCCGCAACAGTGGCATCATCTGTCTCCCCCCAGTATGCTTTGACACGGGCAAAGGCCATTCGCGAGCCTTCTATACACGCTGACCTTTTCATCGCATTGATGCGCGGCACCGCACCAAAGAACTGCTGCACTAAGTTGAAATAGCTGTTCGGCTTCGGCTTTTCTGGCCACAGCAGATCCATGACAGACCTCATGGCGAGTCCGGACAACCTATTGAGTTCGGCCCATTCGGCTAGCTGATCAATCAATGGAAGCGGACACTCTGGAACGCTAAATTTCGACTAGAACAACTTGTCCACTTCACGATCTGTTTGATCTCGGAAGTATTTGGCCGCATCGACAGCGCTCGCCGCCAAGTCCATATATGCGTCTGCCGAACTCCACAGCCGATCCAGAGGGGCATACCGCGGATCTCCGAACTTCCTCCGCAGCATAAAGGGCTTCCCAGCCGCAATATCCTCGGCTTCACGCATCTCCTCCTTCTTAGCTCTCATAGCAGAGCGGGTGTCTTTGGTCGCCATCGTGGCCTTTTCAAGGTCCGTCGCCTTCACTCGGTTTTCTTCTTTAAGGAACTGGCAACGGTGGGCACTGTCTTTTAACTTTACAGCCTTCTTGGCCATTTTCTCTTTGCTCTCGCAATGCACGACCTTCTCGGCCCTCAACTCTTCGGCCGCCTTCAAAGCAGCCACATTACTACTCCTTGCTTGTTCTTTGGCTCGGGCAAGTTCCGCCCGAAGGGTCTCCACGGTGGCAGCTCCATCTGCAGTCACAACATATTAAAGATACTAGCATCATGCTGCTCTTACTATGTGACATTCACCAGAAAACATTACTTACCCTGTGCCTCGTCAAGCCACTTGTTAACAATCTCGATGTCGGCATCTGCCGCATCCAATTGCTGCTTTAGTTCGGCAAACTCATTAGTCCGGCTAGCCACCGGAGCTTCCACCACCTGCACATAAAGGCAGTTTGGTCATTACTTGGGACTACGATCCTCTTTTCGCCGCTGTTCTCGACGACAACCAGAGTCTCAGGGGCTACTATCTACACAGGGCACACCTAAAAATGTGCGGTACTATCAAAAAGTATCATTTCGCGTACCTCAAGCCCGTTAGTAGACTCATAAAGGCTTCATGCAATCCGCTTTCGGCGGACGAAATTCTTTCCATCACCATACCCATTAATGTATGGTGTTCTTCTGAGATGGCCGCTCGCTCCAACAACTCCCTCAGTACGTCTGACCGCATACCAGACGGTGCCAGACTCTTTCGTTTGCTCTCTTCAAGAGCCGGACGCTGGGGACTTCGGGTGACTATAGGATTATCTTCTGGCCTCACCGGATCCGTAGAGGCCCTCCTGACGACACTTCAAGGTCGCCCGCTTCTTGAACGGGGGAGTCCGGGGGAGGCGTTTCGCTCTCCATCATCTCCGGAAGAAGATCCCCCAAAGACGAGCTCTGCTGAGAAGGGCTCGGATCCAAACTGCAAGATAAATGCTTCGGTTATTTTCCTCAGAGGAAAAGTAGTATATCTTCACTATTAAAGTACTTTTTTATTACTTATAGCTTGTTAGAGGGCAGATCCCCACGCGGACTTTGTGCGGCAAGAGCACCCTCCAAAGCAGGACCCTCTGGTGGAGACTTCTTCTCCCATGTGGAAACTTTGGTTTCCGGATCTTCAGGGGTAGTCCTCTTCCTTCCCCGCGGTGAGAGAATGTCAGATTCCTCCCCTTGGTTATCCTCCCTCACGGAGGCGTCCGTTCCCTTGGTCGGAATAGGTAGCGGTGGAGGCCTTCTTTCGCCCTCTTTATTCCCCCTTTTTATCTTCTTGTGAGGGCTCTGGGCAAGGTGCTAGCTCGAGCATCTTCTCCTGTACTGGATTTTCCAAACCCTCAGGAAGGGGGGCCGAACACCGAATCATCTTCGCCTTTGTTAGCCAGTCCTAGTCAAAGAGCAATTTCACAGAATGACGTCATGATACATGATAGACGGTGTGTTCGGCTAGAGGATTACTTACTTGGTCGGTGGTACGGTTGCTGCTCAGGCCCACGTCCTCGATAGTGTTCGGACACTCTATTTGGGGTCCGAAGAATTATTTATACATCTCCTCGTGCGCCAGGCCGAGGAAATTCTGAATAGTGCGCGGTCCTTCTGGGTTGAACTCCCACATGCGGAGGGGCCGACATTTGCATGGCTGGATTCATCGAACCAGCATGACTTGCATTACCATAATCAAATTGAAATCTCCTTCGAAGAGATCTTGAATGCGGCTCTGCAGTACAGGCACGTCCTTGCTGGACCGCAGCTCAGCCCTCTGCTAATCCATGACATCGGTTGTGGTGGAGGGCCTGAGCGGAAAGCGGGGGCAGCCGCCCACTTGGTACTTCTGGGAGCTGTGATGTAAAACCACTCCTGTTGCCATATTCCGGACACCTCTGGAATGGAACCCTTTGTCCATGGAGCTCCAGCGATCTTGCTTATTAATGCGCCTCCGCATGCTACATGCTGCCCCTCGACCATCTTCGGCTTCACGTCAAAGGTCTTGAGCCATAGGCCGAAGTGAGGGGTAATGCGGACGAAGGCCTCACATAGGACAATAAATGCCGACATGTGGAGAAAGGAGTCCGAGGCTAGATCGTGGAAATCTAGCCCGTAATAAAAATCAACCCCCTAACAAAGGGATCCAGAGTGAGGCCTAGACCTCGGAGGAAGTGGGAGTTAAACACGACGTCTTTGTTGGGTTCAGGTGTAGGGACAACCTGCCCTCAGGCAGGCAGCCGATGCGAAACCTCGGCGGTCAGGTACCTGGCCACCCTCAACTTCTTGATATCTTCTTCCATAACGGAGGAGGGCATCCACCGGCCTTGAAGGCTAGATCCGGACATGATTGAAAGTCCGAAGCAGCTGACCTGGGCTTTGGGTCTTAGAACTCAAGGCGGGGGAAGGATTCGATTGAACATGGGAGGGAAAAAAGTAAAAGCCTTGTCCCTTTATAAAGAGGGTGAATATCAAGCGTCCTCTCCGTAGCCGTTTGGGACTTGCCTATAATCTAGGAGTCCTAAACACGGCTGGGTTACCCACGACCGTATTGATGAGAATCCCATAATTAGGGGAACACAATCTCTACTTTGACAAGACGTGTCAAGAAACCGCCTCACGTTATGTGTGGAGCTGGTTGAAAAAAAATGGTTTGAATAATCATCGGGCCATGGCATAATGTCGTGTTGCCAAAACATGTCAGCAGATTAGATTTGTGGAAATATTATTCTCTCTACGATGGTATGTGGAACTTATTTTGCAGGGTCGGACACTATCCTTGTATTCAAATTCTTCCGTGGTGTATTCGGAGGAGGAACCCGCCTTGCAATGCCGAAGACAATACTGCACGCTGGACTCATCGTCATTGAAGCCTGGTTCAGGGGCTACTAAGGGAGTCCTGGATTAGGGGGTCTCCTGACAGCCGGACTATATCCTTCGGCCGGACTGTTAGACTATGAATATACAAGATTGAAGACTTCGTCTCGTGTCCGGATGGGACTCTACTTGGCGTGGAAGGCAAGCTAGGCAGTATGGATATGGACATCTCCTCCTTTGTAACCGACCTTGTGTAACCCTAGCCCCCTTCGGTGTCTATATAAACCAGAGGGTTTTAGTCCGTAGGATAACATACAATCATATGATAGGCTAGCTTCTAGGGTTTAGCCTCTCTGATTTTGTGGTAGATCTACTCTTGTACTACCCATATCATCAATATTAATCAAGCAGGACGTAGGGTTTTACCTCCATCAAGAGGGCCCGAACCTGGGTAAAACTTTGTGTCCCCTGCCTCATGTTACCATCCGCCTAGACGCACAGTTCGGGACCCCCTACCCGAGATCCGCCATTTTGACACCAACACTCGTCATCCTGACGGCGAGGCTCCTAGGGATTCCGGCGCCTGTCTAGGGTGCAGTTCTCGGGATCCTTGGTTATCCCAGCACCGCTCCTTCCAGCGGAGCCGGGGTTAACACTGAAGACGGCGGCGCCTTCCTGCCCACCAAGGTGGGGAGCGGCGCTCCACATGCGGCTCGGACATCACCGTCGTCTGCTGTTTCTCCAGGGGAGGCGACGGGCCAAGGGTCTGGCGTCTTCCTGGAGCGGTTGTGCTGACGATAAAAGGAGGGAAGATGGAGAAGGCGGGTGGCAGGCCATTAGGTCAGAGTACGATGGCACTGACGCCTTCGTCTCGTACTGCCGGCCCGCAGCCTCGTCTTTCCGCTCTACCCCTCCCTCCCCGGCACCATCATCACCGGCCTCTTCAGGATGGTTGCCAGGGAGGGGGGCACTCTCTTGGTGCCTTTTCCTCTTCTAGCAGTCTTCTAGCTGAGCTCCAGTGGCTCTCCCCACAGGTCCTTGTGCTTGGGGCTTCTTGTTGGCCTTGGGGGCGGTGACTAGGTGTGACGCCCCCAATTTGACCGTACACTAATCATACATGCAAAACTGTACGATCAAGATCAAGGACCCACGGGAAGATATCACAACACAACTCTACAAATAAAAAAAGTCATACAAGCATCATATTACAAGCTAGGGGCCTCGAGGGCTCGAATGCAAGAGCTCAATCATAGACGAGTCAGCGGAAGCAACAATATCTGTGTACAGACATAAGTAAACAAGTCTGCCTTAAGAAGGCTAGCACAAACAGGGATACATATCGAAAGAGGTGCATGCCTCCTGCCTAGGATCCTCCTAAACTACAACTAGTCGTCGTCAGCGGCCTGCATGTAGTAGTAGGCACCTCCTGAGTAGTAGCAGTCATCATCGACAGTGGGGTCTGGTTCCTGGACTCCAACGTCTGGTCGCAACAATAGGATATAGAAAGGGGGAAAGGGGGGAGCAAAGCAACAGTGAGTACTCATCCAAAGTACTCGCAAGCAAGGAGCTACACTACATATGCATTGGTATCGATGAAAGGGGGTAGTATATGTGGACTGAACTGCAGAATGCCTGAACAAAAGGGGGATAGCTAGTCCTGTCGAAGACTACGCTTCTGGCCGCCTCCATCTTGTAGCATGTAGAAGAGAGTAGATGGTAAGTTCACCAAGTATCATCACAAAGCACAAACCTACCCGGTGATCCTCCCCTCGTCGCTCTGTGAGAGAGTGATCACCAGTTGTATCTAGCACTTGGAAGGGTGTGTTTCATTAAGTATCCGGTTCTAGTTGTCATAAGGTCATGGTACAACTCCGGGTCGTCCTTTTATCGAGGGACACTGCTATTCGAATAGATAAACTTCCCTGCAGTGGTGCACCACATTTCCCAACACGCTCAATCCCCTTTGGCTGGACACACTTTCCTGGGTCATGCCCGGCCTCGGAAGATCAACACATCGCAGCCCCACCTAGGCACAACAGAGAGGTCAGCACGCTGGTCTAAATCTTATGGCGCAGGAGTCTGGGCCAATCGCCCATTGCACACCTGCATGTTGCGTGGGCGGCCGGAAGCAGACCTAGCCCCCCTAATACAAGAGAAGGTGTTCCAGTCCAATCTGGCGCGCGCCGCTCAGTCGCTGACGTCATGAAGGCTTCGGCTAATACCATGATGTCGAGTGCCCATAATTGTTCCCGCGTAGTTGGTTAGTGCGAATAAGCGAATGGCCAGAATCAGATCAAAAACCCAGATCTCTTTAAGCGTGTTAATTGAATTAACCACGGACGCCGACCAGGGCCAGGCCCACCTCTCTCCTAGGCGGTCTCAACCTGCCCTATTGCTCCGCCACAAAGATCCAATCAGAGGGCCGTCTGGACAAACGTCCTTTCGGTCCCAATCCGTGAATCACTCGCGGGTACTCTACGAGCCGACCTGACTTTAGTCACCACAAGTATCATATATTATGTATATAAATATATTCCTATTGTCACCCCCCGAGTGATCACGGCCTGATAGTATAGCATGGCAGACATACAAGAATGTAGGGCCACTGATGATAAACTAGCATCCTATACTAAGCATTTAGGATTGCTGGTAAGGTATCAATAACTGTAGCAACAATGACAGGCTATGCATCAGGATAGGATTAACGGAAAGCAGTAAGTTGCTACACTACTCTAATGCAAGCAGTAGAGAGAAGAATAGGCGATATATGGTGATCAAGGGGGAGCTTCCCTGGTTGCTCTGGCGAGAAGGAGGGGTCGTCAACAACGTAGTCGATCGGGGCACCAACAGCGGCGTCAGTCTCGTAGTCTACCAGAGAGAAGAGGGGGAAGAAACAATGAATACAATGCAAACATATGCATATGGATGCATGACATGACATGTAACGGTGCTAGGTGTGCCCTAACGCAGTAGGTGGTGATACTGGTGAAGGGGGAAAACATTCGGGAAAGTATTCCGGTGTTTTGCGTCTTCGGACAGATGAACCGGAGGGGGAAATTTGCGTGTTTTCTATGCTCGGGATGTGTGGTAGACGAACAGGTTGTGTATCCGAATTTTTCTCGTCGTTCTGAGCAACTTTCATGTAGAAAACATTTTCATCCAAGCTACGGTTTATTTTCTATGTTTTTCTAAAGTTTTAATTATTTTTCTGAATTTATTTATCTATTTAATTCTAACATTATCCATAATAGTAAATGATGAAGTAAGCATGACATCAGGGTGACGTCAACATGTCAACTAGTCGGTTGACCAGTCAAACTAGACAGGTGGGTCAAGTGGGACCCACATGTCATTGTCAGGGGCACTAACAGCGGGGTTTAGACTAACTAAACGGGGTAATTAGCGGGTGGGGCCCAGTAGATAGTGAGAGATTAAGGTTTTAATTACTAATTTAATTAATTAGCAATTTATCTATTTATTTTATTCGTTTATGGCGCGGGCGCCGCATGTCATAGACACAGGGGAGCCACATCAGCACTGACCGAGGTCAACGGGGCCCAGTGGCAGTGGCATAGGGGCGGGTCCCACCAGCGCCAGGTCAGCGTCGGCCAGAATCATGCCGGAGTTAGCTCCGGTGACCATTCCAATGGCGAAGCGATCGGGAGAGCGGCGAGATTCGTCGACACCACATCATTTTGGGCGCGGTCAGGCTCGTTCGAACGACAAGACGACCACAGAGCAATCTGTGATGGTGGTGGAGGCTGTAGTGGCCGGAGTCGAGCATTTTGAGCTCATCGGTGGCGAAGCTCTTGGGCAGG
This sequence comes from Triticum aestivum, assembly GCF_018294505.1. NCBI lineage: Eukaryota > Viridiplantae > Streptophyta > Magnoliopsida > Poales > Poaceae > Triticum > Triticum aestivum. The sequence goes on along the minus strand of NC_057797.1, from coordinate 292,615,550 downwards.
GGTCGGGACGACGATACGGCGTGCAAACGGGCGAAGTAAAAGGCTAGGCAAGACCTACATGCGCGCGCGAGCAAGATGGGCATAAGCCCGGTGCCGTTTGGTTACCGGAGCTTCGCAGGCGATGACGCGGGCGGCGGAACATTCGGGTGAGCGTGGACCGGGCGCTATAGGCGACTAGAGGAGGCAGGGGAGGGTGCATCCGACGCAGAGGCTGACCGCGGGAGCGTGGGGTCTGGACAGAGGGTTCGGGGACGACCGGCGGCGTAGATCGAAGGCGAGGATGACGCAGCGGCCGAGCCGCAGTCGAGGAGGAACGCGGCAGTACGAGGGGTTAGGGGGCTCGATCTAGCCGTGTAGTCGAAGCAGAGGAGCGAGGCGGAGCTATTGGACTCGTCGGAGAGGTGAACGGGTGACGGTGGTCACGTCTTGTCACACCCTAGCTAGTTCAAGCATTAGAGTGTTGCATCATGTTTAAATTCCCAGAAAAATGAAATGGGGATGACAGAACCCCAGCACCCCCCTGGAACAACTAGGGTTTACTAAAAACTTATTCAATGAACCTTAAATGCCCTTCTAGAAAACCCACCCTTTTTGTTTTGGGTTAAAACCTTTGACAAAAATGGTGCACATTTTTCTAGGACATCTTAAGGTCATTGGATTAATTCTTATATTATTTGCATTTGGGCATTTAAATGCTATAAAATATTTTAAATGCTCAAATAATCATAAACTAAAATGTTTGCTGTTGGATATATTCTAAGAAGTAGCCATGATTAATTTTATGATTTTTGGAAATGCCCTGGCATTTTTAGTAAAGCCCTGAAGTTACAGAAATAATAGAATAAATAAAAAACAGAAAAGGAGAGAGAAAGGATCTTACCTGTCGCCCTGGCCTGGCCCAGCTCGGCCCAACCCACTGGCTACCGCTAGTCATCCTCCTCCTCTCACCAGGAGGACGAGAGGCGCGTGGCCGGCGCCCGCAGCCACACGCCGGCCACCTCCTGCTTCTGCCGACGCCCAGGACGCCGTCTACGAGTGCCACGCAGACCCCCTGGACCCCTCGACTGCTCCACTCTCCCCCTTCCTCGCCTCTCTCTCTGTCTCCCAAAGCAGGGTGAAGCCGTCGCCGCCGTTCGTCGCCACCGTGACCACCGTGCTCCCCTCGCCTCACTGACCCGTCCAAAAGCCCCGCCTCGTCGCCTTCGTCCTCTCCGCCGAGCCACGCCGCACCGGATGCCCCCAAACGTCATCACCGCGGTCGTCTTCTACCTCAAGCAACCGAGATCGCCGGCAACGCCCCGACGTCGTCCGACCTCCCCCGAGCCCGCTGAGACGCGTTCTGCAACCGTCGTGAGCTCCTCTACCGAACCCCTCGCTTCCCGCCGTCTATTTCCTCCTCTAGCCTTACTAACCACCGCGTCCGAAGCTCGCCGCCGCCGTGCCTCGTCGCCGTCGTGGCTAGAGCCACAGTGGCTCGAAGCCAAGCACACCTCTGCGCTCAGCACGGCTCCAGTAGCCCGTAGCGCCCACCAGCTCCTCCTGCCTTGCACCGTAGCACCGAACCCGTGGTTGCCCGGGCCCCGGCCGCCGCCACAAGCTCGACTCTGGCGAGCTAACTCCACCGCATCCTTTCTCGCTTGCTCCTATGGATGCGCGAGAGTGCCAACTCTCTGTAGGTGGTCTCGGCCGCTAATTTGGTCACCGGAGGGCAAAATCCGAGCCCCTCCGCCGTCTCGGCCTTGCCGGTGACTCAACGCCGGCGGGATTGACCCTGCTGACCAGGGGTTTGACCCCCGCTAACTAAGTTGACCCGGGTGGGCCCAGTTTGACCCCCTGGTCTATGACAGATAGGACCCGCCTGCTAATTAAGTTAGGATTAGGACTAACTAAAAACTAGTTAGGTTATGACACTGACACGCGGGACCCACTGGTCAGGTTTGACCTGGACCGTCCCAGTTGACTGCTGACGTCACAGTGATGCAGTGCTGACACAGTAAATCCTTTTCTGGATTTATTCTTTAATAGGAAATTCCAGAAAATAGCCAAAACTTCTAAAAATCATAGAAAATCAACCATAGCTCCAAATTAAACAAATTATATATGAAAAATGATCAGAAAAATTCAATCTATCCATCTGTAATGGTTTCATGCATGACAAACCGTTTTAATCTTGCTGGTTAGGTGAAACAAGCTAATACACTTTTTATGCATAAGAACTATAACCTTCATTTGAATCTTTGATTCAAATGGACCCTTTTCAACTTGTTTCACATTGCATTAGGCAGGACACATCATTTTGCCTTGTCATAGCATGCATCATATTGTTGCATATTGTCATGTGTTGATTATGTGTTGTGTGTCCTTCGTGGTAGGTTCTGCCTCCGAGGATAACCCCGAATATCCGTCTGAAGGGCAGTACCCTACTACCACTACATCAGGCAAGAAACCCATAGATCATTCCGATACAAACCCATGTTCTTGCTTCTGCTCTTGTTTACCGCATTAAGACAACATGATTCAAACTGCTGTGTGCTACGGTAGTTGAACCCTTATCCTCTGCATGACCTGTCATTGCCACAGTAACTAGATGAAACCCACTAGCATGTGTAGGAGTTGATTGAGCCATGTATGTGATTCCTACCTTGCTATGCCTGCTATGCTTAGAGTTGTGTCAGGTCTGGTTCATCTGGGTGATGGGCTAGAGTGAACTGATTATGTCGGTAATGTGAGGGATGTGTTCAACATGATTTTGTAAAGGTATCGATGAGAGGCCATGTAGGAGTACATGGTGGGTTGTTTCATTGAGGCCGTCCCTAAGAACTGAGATCTGTATGTGTGATTTAAGATTCAGTTACTACCATACATTGGGCCCGAAACCAATGGACCCTCTCGGCTTCTTAATCACCCTGGTACTCTGTCCAGGAGTTGCAAATAGTTTCTGGTGTTTGTAGGTTATGTGTTGGCGGCCGTGCGTAGCGCTGACCCTAGAGGTGGGGTATGTTTCGGTACATACACCGTGGCCGGTTATGCCGGGCGCCCGTTTGGTGTCTCGGGACCCTGTTCACATCGTTCGGGGCCGTATGTGGAAACCTCGCCCGGACTCCCTGCGGATGGAACCTGGATAGGCGATAAACCTGGACTAGAGACTTGAGTGTTTAGGTAGGCCGTGGCCGACACCCTCGTTGGGCTTCCGCTTGAAGGTTGCCGAGTACATGTCGTGTAAACGGCGGTAAGTGGTGAGAGCATGTATGAAGAAGTACACCCCTGCAGGGTTAACATCATCTATTCGAATAGCCGCGTCCGCGGTAAAGGACTACTTGGTTGCCTATACACTTCATAGACAAGTTAATGAATACTACTAAAAGACTCAAGATAAGTGTGAGTACCGAGGATGGCCCTCTCGTAGGACAACGAGGGAGGATCCCCGGTGGAGTATTGTGTTGGTGATTAGTGGACTCGTGTGCGAAAACTATTTTACTAGTGTTGTCCTGTAGGATAGCTTAGCCAAGAGTCAAAGCTGGCTTGCTGCAATAACTCCACCACCTTCTTGAGAATGAGCATGTATAGTAGGTCCTGATGTAAGACTTGTTGAGTACCTTTGTACTCATGTTTGCTTAATTACTGTTTTCAAACGACAACACCGCCCCCTCCGATGGGTTCTACGTAGACCTTGATGTCGACGAGTGACTAGCCACCCAGGTGGTGATCCTGGCCATGGAGGGCCCTATGTAGATAGACAGACTTCGAGAAGCCTTCTTTCTTTCTAGTGTCTGTACTTAGACTAGTTGCTTCCGCATGTGCTTGTATGATTGTATGACTTGAGTGTCGGGTCGTGTGACCCCTACCTGTATGAATATGTTATGTGTGGCTCCTCGGAGCCTTTTTAAATAAAGAACTTAAGTTGTAGAGTTTTGTTGTGATGCCATGCTGTATGTACTCATATCGGGCATATTGTGTGCTTGATTGAAATGCTTGGTATGAGTGGGATCCGACAATCTAGTTGTTTATCCTTGGCAGCCTTTCTTATGGGGAAATGTAGTCTTGTGTTCCTCGACCCATAGTAGTCTGCTACAACCTGGTCTCCATACGTCTATGCCGCTTTGGGTTCACGACTAGCCATGTCGGCCCAGGTTCTCTGTCATATGGATTCTAGCGACACTATCATATACGTGAGCCAAAAGGCGCAAACGGTCCCGGGCCATGGTAAGGCGACACCCGTGGGAATACCGTGCGTGAGGCCGCAATGTGATATGAAGTGTTACCAGCTAGATCGACGTGACTTAGAATCGGGGTCCTGACAGCGTTGGCATCAGAACCGGACTGCCTGTAGGTTCGTTGAGCCAAACTGGTGGATGTCGAGTCTAGAAATGCTTTAGTTATATGTAGGCGAATTGATTGTGGGAGGGAACGTAAGGCTCTTTTTACTCCTTTACCTTATGCCCTCTGATCTGAGTCATTCTCTTCTCATTCAACGTTGGTTAAGGACTAGGCTCGCTTCTTCTATCAGGTTCACGTGTTACTAATCCGTAGTAGCTTATAGGGTTGTTGTTACAAGCCTCAGTATAGTTTCTGCTACTTTTAGTATGTTGCCAGTTGAATCAGAACCTTGATATGATGTTGTTGAGTGGTATTGCAAACTGTTGTGGATGTCTCAAATCTTTTTCTGAGCATTTACAGTTGTTATGCTGTCCAATTTTCCCTAGAAATTCTAATGTCTTTGCATTGTGGTTGTGCTTTCAGATGGCCACTCGTGCTCAAAACCAAGTGGTTCGCCTGACCCGGTGCCTCGATGTGCTCGGTCATACTGCTATGTTAGTCTGGGTAATGATTGAGACGGGTTACCATTGGTATCCCGAATACACTGTCGAAGAGCAATTCCGAGACTTTAATCAAAGCCAATATTTCTGCACCATCATGATATTTCCTTCTTATCCTGGATCTACCGAGCCCCTCCACTCTTCCTATGGACTCGGCGTTACTGTTGAGATGGATGTGCAGGATGCTGCCTATTCCATGATGACCATCATGCGAGTCCGGACTGGCCTGCTTCGGAACAATGACTTCCGTTATATGCCAGCTTCACTCCCGGGAGCGCAAGGGTATCTCCAGGCTATCTATGCTGACTCCACTCAGGAGGACTCACTAACTCGTACCACTGCCGAGATGCTCGAGGATAAGGACCGAGAGAATCGGGCCTTGAGACTGGAGCTTTTAAACTCCCGTGCTGATCATTGGGCCACTTTGACTCGGTTTGCACCGGCTGTGCAAGCTGGATGTATGGATATGAGGGATCTGTATCCTGTGAGATCTGCTTTGCCAGACATGGTGGATTGGCGTGATGTGGGAGGCATCACCCCACCACGTGGTCCCCGCAGGCCACCGTTTGTTGGTCCATGACCTCACCCTAGCCCCTTTGGTCCACAGGCTCCTCAGGACCGTCTGTTCCCGGATGATCATGTTGAACTTCCAGGCTATGGAGGTGAATTCTATGAGGACTACTATGGAGCTGTCTGAGTTAGTAGTAGTATCACTAGTATTGTAATAGTTGTATCTCCACTGTCCTGCGTGACTAGTGGAATATGACTTAGTATGTAATCAATTCTGTAGGTGTAGACAAATAATGTATAGGAGCTTGGAATGCCTCCGATGAGATGTAACGTCTTTCATCATAGTTGTACCGTAGCCTGGGCTTGTACTAAACTATGTATGGTGTGTATGACCATTGGTATATATATGGAAGTTCTATATTACCATGACATATGGATGAACATCTCTGCATTCCGTGTTATCCATTACATTCTACACTTCCTTGCTAAGTTTGTGCCATCCTTATCTAAACCGTTGTCTTGTTTTTCTCCTAGGATGGACAACACCCGCAGCAACCCTGCTGCCCCGGAGCAGGGGGAAGCCAGTGCAGTTAGGGGTGAAAATCTTCCTCACCCGCCTTTTCTGGTCGAAGTGATGCTGGAGGCGGAAAGAAACAAGCGTGAGACTAACCGCTTTCTGGAGCGGATTGAGCAGAACACTGCACGCCATCAGCGAAATGACTTGGTGTCAATCAATGATTTTATCAACCTGTACCCACCAAAGTTTAACCATTCCGTCGAGCCCCTCAACGCGGATGACTGGCTTCGCAACATCACACACAAGCTACGTTCTGCCAACGTAGCCGAAGCTGATAAGGTTACTTATGCTTCCTATCACCTCGAAGGCCCTGCTAGCCTTTGGTGGGAAAATTTTGAAGCTATGCGCCCGGTCGGCCAAATCACTACTTGGGCTGAATTCAGTGAGGCTTTCCGTGAGCATCACATTCCGGAAGGTCTCATAGATCGCAAGAGGGAAGAGTTCTGCAATTTCACCCAAGGAAGACTGACTGTGGATGCATATAGTCGTGAATTTGGGAATCTGGCACGATATGCTCCTGAAGAAGTATCTACCGACGCTAAGAAGCAGGCAAGGTTCCGCAAGGGACTTAGCCCTGAGCTTCGCAGCGAACTTCGTCTGCACGAGTGCACCTCCTTCCAGAAGTTGGTCAATAAAGCCATCAGTGCTGAGACAGGCCAGTCCGATTATGACGCTTCACGCAAGCACTCCCGTGATTTTGGCTCTTCATCCGGCTCTGGATCTCAGAAGCGCCGGGTGTGGATTCCAAGCATGGCACTGTCACCCAGGTTCATTCCAAGGCCATCCTTTGAGGCGCCTCGTCCCAACCAGCAGTTTGCACCGTCCAAGCCCTATAGTGGCCCCGCTGCTAATGCTGCTCCATGCCCCAATGTTGTGACATGTTTCAAGTGTGGAGAGTCGGGTCACTATAGTCAAGAGTGTCCCTAGAACAACAACCCCAATCAGTCTGGAAAGTCCGTTGGCCGTGCTAAGCCAGCGGGAAAGACATTCTACGCCAAGCCGGTCACCACTGCACGTGGCCATGTCAACTATGTTTCAGCCGAGGCGGCTCATGAGGATCCTAACGTCGTCCTTGGTACGCTCCTTGTTAATTGCCATCCGGCATCTGTTCTTTTCGATACTGGAGCATCTCATTCATTCATATCCGAGAACAATGCTCGATTGCATAACACGACATTCTGTGACATGCCCGCTTCCATGGAAATTCAAACCCCTGGCTCTAGATGGCAAACTTCTAGAGTAAGCCATGGGAACGAAATTCTTGTCGATAGACTTGTCTTCCTTGCATCCTTAATAGCTCTCAAGTCCTCGGACATAAACATCATCTTGGGTATGGACTGAATGTCAGCTCATTATGCTAAGATTGATTGTGCCACTAGAACCGTTCAACTTACTCACCCATCGGGCAAGACAGTCAATGTCTTAACTCGAGTGGCCAAGCGCCAGCTTTACTCCCTAAATGCCAATCCCCTTCCAGACCTTGAAGATATTCCGGTAGTCCGGGACTTTCCGGATGTCTATCCAGAAGAACTGCCGGGTGTTCCACCTGACAGGGATGTCGAGTTTGTGATAGACCTTGTTCCAGGAACCATTCCAATTTCTAGAAGACCCTATAAGATGGCACCCTTAGAACTGGCCGAGCTTAAGAACCAACTCGATGAGTCCTTTAAAAAGGGTTTCATCCGTCCTAGTTCCTCCCATTGGGCTTGCCCCGTCCTCTTCGTCAAGAAGAAGGATGGAACGGATCGGATGGTTGTAGATTACCGACCTGTCAACTTGGTCACTATCAAGAACAAGTATCCACTTCCCAGGATCAACGATCTGTATGACCAACTCGCTGGATCCTCAGTCTTTTCCAAGATGGATTTGAGGTTGGGCTACCATCAAATCAAAATCATAAACGGGGACATTGCCAAAACGGCCTTTGTTACTCGTTACGGCCAATACGAGCACACCGTTATGTCCTTTGGTTTAACCAATGCCCCATCCACCTTCTCTTGGTTAATGAACTCGGTCTTCATGGAGTATTTGGATAAATTCGTCGTAGTATACCTCGATGACATACTCATCTACTCCAAGAATGAAGAGGAACATGCCAAACATCTCAGGCTGGTATTGACGAAACTTCGAGAGCATCGCCTTTATGCCAAATTCTCCAAGTCTGAATTTTGGTTGCCAGAAGTGACCTATCTAGGACATGTAATCTCTGGTAAGGGTATTGCTGTCAATCCCGAGCGAGTTCAAGCCGTCCTTGATTGGACTCCACCTGAGACGGTCAAGCAAGTTCGGATCTTCCTTGGCTTAGCGAGCTATTGTCGCCGCTTCGTCGAGAATTTCTCCAAGGTTGCTAAACCTCTAACCGAACTCCTCAAGAAAGATAAAAAGTTCGAGTGGACTCCACAGTGCGAGTTCAGCTTTTAGGAACTGAAAAGATGCCTAACATCTGCTCCCGTACTGGTACCACCAGATTTCTCCAAGGACTTTATTATCTATTGCGACACCTCACGACAAGGACTAGGTTGCATACTCATGTAAGATCGTCATGTAATTGCCCATGCTTCACGGCAATTACGCCCACATGAGGAAAATTATCCCACACATGATCTAGAGCTTGTAGCTGTAGTCCATGCACTTAAAACTTGGCGACACTACCTCCTCGGTAATTGTTGCGAGATCTTCACCGATCACCAAAGTTTGAAATATATCTTCACCCAACCAGATTTGAATCTCAGGCAAAGACATTGGGTCGAGTTGATCTCGGATTACGACTTAGGAATAACTTACACCCCGGGCAAAGCCAATGTCATGGCTGACGTGCTAAGTCGTAAATCTTATTGTAACAACCTGATGTTACAACAAAGTCAACCACTTCTCCATGAGGAATTTCGTAATCTTAATCTTCACATTGTTCCTCAAGGATTCCTATCCACCCTGGTGGCGAAACCTACCCTTACGGATCAGATCATCAAAGCACAGAAAGTAGATCCGGGAATCTCCCGTATTAAGAGAAACATTAAGAAAGGAGTCGCGAATTGTTTCTCCGTTGATGATCAAGGTGTCGTATACTTTGGAAACCGTTTAGTGGTTCCCAAGGCACGAAACCTGAGGCGGCTGATCCTTAAGGAAGCTCATGAATCCCCTCTCACCATTCATCCCGGTAGTACTAAAATGTATCTACTACTAAAAGACTCAAGATAAGTGTGAGTACTACTAAAAGACTCAAGATAAGTGTGAGTACCGAGGATTGTCTATACAGTTCATAGACAAGTTAATGGATACTACTAAAAGACTCAAGATAAGTGTGAGTACCGAGGATGGCCCTCTCGTAGGACGACGAGGGAGGATCCCCGGTGGAGTATTGTGTTGGTGATTAGTGGACTTGTGTGCGAAAACTATTTTACTAGTGGTGTCCTGTAGGATAGCTTAGCCAAGAGTCAAAGCTGGCTTGCTGCAATAACTCCACCACCTTCTTGAGAATGAGCATGTATAGTAGGTCCTGATGTAAGACTTGCTGAGTACCTTTGTACTCATGTTTGCTTAATTACTGTTTTCAGACGACAACACCGCCCCCTCCGATGGGTTCTACGTAGACCTTGATGTCGACGAGTGACTAGCCACCCAGGTGGTGATCCTGGCCATGGAGGGCCCTATGTAGATAGACAGGCTTCGAGAAGCCTTCTTTCTTTCTAGTGTTTGTACTCAGACTACTTGCTTCCGCATGTGCTTGTATGATTGTATGACTTGAGTGTCGGGTCGTGTGACCCCTAACTGTATGAATATGTTATGTATGGCTCCTCGAAGCCTTTTTAAATAAAGAACTTGAGTTGTAGAGTTTTGTTGTGATGCCATGTTGTATGTACTCATATCGGGCATATTGTGAGTATGATTGAAATGCTTGGTATGAGTGGGATCTGACAATCTAGTTGTTTATCCATGGCAGCCTTTCTTATGGGGAAATGTAGTCTAGTGTTCCTCGAGCCATAGTAGTCCGCTACAGCCCGGTTCACCGGAGTCCTGCTAGTCCAGCACTATTGCTCAGGACACTTGACTAGCCGGTATGTGTTTCACTTGTATCCCATGTCTGTTCCTTCGGGGAAATGTCACGCGGTGACTTCCGGAGTCCTGCCTAGCCTGCTACAGCCCTGGTTCCCCGGAGTCCTGTTAGCACAGTGCTACTGCCTGAATTCACACGCTGATGACCGACATGCTCGATGTGATTCACGTATGCCTGTCTCCATAGGTCTGTGCCGCTTTGGGTTCATGACTAGCCATGTCGGCCCGGGTTCTCTGTCATATGGATGCTAGCGACAGTATCATATACGTGAGCCAAAAGGCGCAAACGGTCCCGGGCCATGGTTAGGCGACACCCATGGGAATACCGTGCGTGAGGCCGTAATGTGATATGAAGTGTTACCGGCTAGATCGATGTGACTTGGAATCGGGGTCCTGACACGTCTACTGTGAGCGGCAGCGAGGAAGGCGCTCGGCCATGGCGGAGAGCGAGGAGCGGCGAGGTGGATCTGAGGGGAGGGGAGGCGCAGGGACTGAGAGGGAGAGCGGGGGTGAGTGGGAGAAGGAACTGAGGAGGCGGGGGCGTGGCGGCCTTATCCCCTCCCGGCGCCGGTGCCGGCGAGGTGGTCGGGAGGGGACACGCCCCTGTTCCAACCTTGGTCGGGGGAACAGGGAAGTGGGATGGCAGGGGAGCCGGGCCGGTTGGCCTTTGCCCTGTTGGGTCGGTGGCCTGCTGGGCCGGAGCCCAGTGGGGGGCCGTTCTTGTTTTTTTTTCTTTTGTTTTTCCACTTTTTCTTTTTATTTATTTTATTTTATGTTTTAAATCACTTTAAAATATTTAGGCAATTTCTAAAAATGAGTTTTCTACACAATAATTACCAGTGCAATATTTGGCACCCACCGTACATTTTTGTTTCAATATTTGAAAAAAAATTATCGTACGACTCGATTTTGAATTTGAATTTTGAACCGGTTTTGAACTAACGAAAGATTAGCAACAGTAACGGAGGTGACATGGCATCATTAGTATAGTGTCACTGTAGCTTAATCATCTGGGCGTTACACTAGGGCACCGCGGAGCTGCTCCATCCGTCCCCTTTCTTCGCAGCCTCGCCACTCTCGATCTTGTCAGGCTGCACCCGGCAGGTCCTAATGAGATCAAGCTGGGCTTTTGCTCAGGCACTCCTTCTCCCCACTTCGCCTCCCACCGTAGTGCCTAGGAGGAGAGGGAGAAGAAAGGGATTACGGGGCACTTATCTTTTTTAGTCTAAAATGTGTAGGCATTTGCCAAACATTAGTCTAAATTATGTAATCTTCTTTATCCATGTTTGTGTTCTGTACGATCTGTACTTGCTTATCAACATATTAATGAAAAAGACAAGCCTTGCCAGCTACTTGTGCATGTATCATGTCCGTGCAGAAGCGAGATGCCTCTATATGTTTAAGTAAACAAGTTTTCTCCGCCAAGCTATCCTGCCGGTGCGTTTAGTTTGCTGCCGTGGGGCTAGGCCCGTCGGGCACAAAACTAAAAAAAGGGTCCAACCCCTCATTGAACCTTCTCCGTCAAAGTCCACTATGACCACCTTGACCGAAGCAACATTTGGGACAAAGGATGGGAGCACCTATGTTTCAAAGGTGATGAGGTTTTCATATGCACAAGTTTTCACTTTACAGAACAGGTATGGATAAGGAACTTATCTGTTTGGCTCACCGGGGACCGCTATGTAGGCTCGTCTCCATTTCTTCTCTTCGAGACCAACTCCACGGCAAGAACCCTATAGCTTAGTGCAGATGAATACAGAGCTACATATGATCTTATCTACATTATCATGATATGCTTATTCATGCATGCAAGTTTCTTTGGGCCCCTAGCGCTTCGTTTATTTATCTCTTGCTCAGGGCCTGCGCCTGGATTTGTACAAAGGGTTACATGCAACATCGGCAAGGCTTGTACAAAAGGGTGGCTGCCGAGCAGGTCCCGACAGCCGTGCCTTATGGGTAGAACTTATAGAGATGCTCAATGTTCCATGAGTTTTGCAACTGAATGCCATCTCCGGTCTCCAGACAGACTGCGCCGGGTCTGGTGACTCGTACTACCCGGTAAGGGACTTCCCACTTCAGCGTCAACTTGTTTTCACCCTTGTCTGACTGACCACGCCTAAGTACAAGGTCGCCTTCCTCAAAGCTCCGGGCATGAACCATGCGGCTGTGATAGCAACACAGGGCTTGCTGGTAGCGTGCAGCACGCGTAGCAGCCCGAAGACAGTTCTCCTCAAGTAGCATAGCGTCGTCACACCGGTGTTGTTCTTGTGCTACTTCATCGTAGGTAAGTACTCGAGGTGATCCGTATATGAGTTCCATGGGGATCACTGCTTGCTCGGGTAGGCATCCCACTTTTCTTCATCAAAAATTATCAATTAGCGTTGGTTGAGCCTAAGTTTTTGCTTCTTCACATGTTGTGTGCTATTCTTAGAATTTCATTTTATCTTGTTTTGCTTGATGTTTTAATAAAATACTTAGATATGAAGGTTTTTAAGTAAGAAAGAGTCCTCAAATATCTACCCATTTACTTAACTACTCGCTTGATCATCACTTATATCTTTTTGGAGTAGTTTGTCATTTACTCTTGTGCTTCACTTATATCCTAAGAGTAAATTGTTGAATGAATTGAATATCATAAATTTGAAATTATATGTTCTTCATATGCTTGTATCATGCCTAGTATTAGCTTCACGTTGGGTTTAGCAAGTGAAATCCTTTGAAGCTTGGAAATCACAATATTGGTCATACAAGAGATTCATGAATGATTAGTATAAGGAAGAGAACTTTCACATGCAAATATATTATCTTGGACGTCTTTTATGATTGTGAATAACCATTAATTATTTTCAAACATGAGCAAATTAGTTGAAGTTGGACAAGGAAGACAACATAATGAGTTATGGTTGTGTATATTTGCATAAAAGTTATAGTATCATGGATCCTCCAACATGTGGTGTTTGCCTAGGATCTTTTTCTATCCAAAATTTCGTACTAAGTAGAGATACTACTTGTGCATCCAAAAACCCTTAAACCCAGTTTCTTGCCATGAGTGTCCACCATACCTACCTATGGATTGAATAAGATCCTTCAAGTAAGTTGTCGTTGGTGCATAAAGCAATAAAGTTGCTCCTAAATATTTTGATCTTTTATTGTAAGGGAAAATTGCGCATTGTACGAACTTGTTATGGCAAAGTAATAAAAGTGACAGGCTACATAATAAATGCTGCTATCATAAGGGGCAACATAACATGAAGTTCCTGTGCGTTAAGAGTTTGGGCGTCCAAAAATAAAAAGCGCATGACAACCTCTCCTTCCCTCTGCGAAGGTCCTATCATTTATTTTTTAGTATTTACTTTTATGCAAGAGTCAATTGTATGTATTCTCATTTGAACCTCACTTATTCTCTAATTGGCAAGCAACATGTGATGGGGTTATATCTAGGCACATATGACCAGTCAAGTATATTTGATCATGATTTATTATTGTTGACTATTATCTCTATGATAAATGAGTTGGAAGGAGAAACATTAAGCCCCTATCTTTCTCTGTGTTCGATGGATGCCATTTGTTCTAAAAATATGCTTTGAGTACTAGCAATCATAGAAGATTATATGATGATAGAGTATGTGGACCTCGTACTTAGACTCTATTGAATAAGTTGAATTGCAATTGTTTGCTGACTAAGAATATAGGTTGTTGAGTCTCAATAGAATTCATTTTTTGAACCTTAGTAAGTGAATTGGTTGGTACATTATCATGAGAAGTTTTATGAGAAAGAATTGTTGTTATGATGCTAGGAAAAGTGACTGAAATTATCATTGATCAAACTTATGCACTATGCTAGCATTCACACTTCATAAATTATTTCGTTTATCATTTACCTACTCGAGGATGAGCAGGAATTAAGCTTAGGGATGCTGATATGTCTCCAACGTATCTATCATTTACGAAGTATTCATGCCGTTATACTATCATTCTTGGATGTTTTACAATCATTTTATAGCAACTTTATATCATATTTTGGGACTAACCTATTGACATAGTGCCCGGAGCTAGTTCTTTTTTTTCGCTTGTTTTTTACTTCAGAGGAAATCAATATCAAACGGATTACAAATGCAGCAAAACTTTTTGGAGAATTTTTTTTGGACCAGAAGACCCAGGATGGGCCAAAGAAGTACCAGAGGGGAGGCCTGAGATGGGCACAAGCCACCTGGGCGTGTCCAGGGGGTTGTGCCCCCCTTGGTGGCGTCCCGCACTGCCTCTTCGCCCTATAAATTTCCAAATATTCCAGAACCCCCCCAAAATAACCCTAGATCGGAAGTTCCGCCACCGCAAGCCTCTATAGCCATGAAAATCCAATCGGGAGACCATTCCGGTACCCTGCCGGAGGGGGAAATCTTCACCAAAGGCCATCTTCATCATCCCTATGGTCTCTATGATGAGGAGGGAGTAGTGAAACCTCGGGGCTGAGGGTTTGTACCAGTAGCTATGTGTTTAATCTCTCTCTCTCTCTCTCGTGTTCTTGATGGCACGATCTTCATGTATCAGGAGCTTTGTTAATATTGTTGGATCATATGGTGTTTCTCCCTCTCTATCTTGTTGTGATGAATTGAGTTTTTCCCTTTAAGATTGTATTTGTTGTGTTGGGGACACAAGATACTTTCTATTATTTAATTGCTAGGTTGTTTGAGAGAGACCATCTTCAACCTACGCGTCCCATGGATTGATAAACATTAAGTCATCCACTTGAGGGAAAATTGCTACTGACCTACAAAACTCTGCGCTTGGAGGCCCAACACGAGTCTACAAAAATCAAGTTGTGTATTAGACATTAAAATCTACGGCCCCGGGGTCTATCTTTTAACATATTGCTTTCTGATCTATCTTTTGCCTCTTTTGTTTTCAGATGTAGTATTCCAAAAACCCAGAAATACCCTGCTGCAATTCTTATTTCATGTTTTATTCAGATCTATTTATCCAATCCTATACTATTTAATCTATCTTTTTTACAGAGCAGGGATTAACAACCCCTCTTACGTGTTCGGTTGCGAGGTTTTGTTCTTTCTGTGCATGTACCATTTACATAGTGTTGATTGGTTATGATATTGGTTCGATAACATTGGTTTCATAACTAAGGGAAATACCTACCATATCTATACTGCATCATCCCTTCCTCTTTGCAGAAATACCGACGCGGATATAAGCAATCAAAGGGTATTTTTGGTGCTGTTGCCGGGGAGGATCAAGTCAACATAGTCTCCCATCAACTTGCCAATTTTTGGCACCATTTTCAGGGAGTCATCATCAACATCTATCAAGTTCCTAATCACAAATCTCATCTCCTTGCAATTTACATTATTTTCCATTTGCCTCTCGTTTTCATCTCCCCCACTTCAAAAACTTTTGCAAAACGCACAAAAATATTTTCCTTCTTTCTGTTTGCCCTTTTGTTCGTCAGATCTCTTCTATGTTTGCAATCTTGCATGTGTGTTCACGATGTCTCAAGAAAACACCAAGTTGTGTGATTTTTCCAATACTAATAACAATGATTTTGTTAGTACTCTGATTGCTCCTCCCACCACTAGTGTGGAGTCTTGTGATATTAACGTCACTTTATTGAATCTTGTTATGAAAGAGAAAATTTCCGGCACTCCTAATGAGGATGTCGCATCCCATCTAATCAGATTCGTAGAATTGTGTGATATGCAAAAGAAAAAAGATCTGGCCAATGGTATCGAGTTGAAATCGTTTCCTTTCTCTTTGAGGGATCATGCAAAAATTTGGTTTTCATCTTTACCTTGCAATAGTACCGATTCTTGGGATAAGTGTAAGGATGCTTTTATGACTAAGTATTTTCCGCCCGCAAAATTATTTCCCTTAAAACTCAGATCATGAATTTTAAGCAACTTCAGCATGAGCATGTCACACAATCTTGGGAAAGGATGAATTTGATGCTAAGAAATTGTCATATGCTTGGTTTAAATATTTGGATGATCATACAACAAATTTATGCGGGATTGAATTTTGTTTCTAGAAATCACTTAGATTCTGCCGCGGGTGGTACTTTATGGAAATTACTTTGGGTGAAACTACTAAATTGATAGATAATATCATGGCAAATTATTCACAATGGCATACCGAAAGAGCAGATACTAGTAAAAAAGTAAATTCGGTTGAACAAATTAGTACGTTGAGTCAAAAAGTTGATGCTCTTATGAAATTGGTTGCTAGTAAAAATTCTCCAATTGATCTTAATGATGTGTATTTATCTACTTTGATTGAGCAAAAAAGTGATCCCGTAGATGTGAATTTTATCTCACGATTTTTTTAATAACAATGCTTATAGAGGTAATTTTAATCCTAGGCCTTTTCCTAGAAATTCCTCTAATAATTATGGAAATTATTATGGTAATTCTTCTTACAATAATAATAGGAACCGCTCTGATCTTGAGAGTAATATTAAGGAATTTATCAATTCTCAAAAACTTTTCAATGCTACGATAGAAGAAAAGTTGAATAAGATTGATGATATGTCTAGAAGCACTCATAGGTTCTCTCATGATGTAGAAAATCTCAAGATTAAAATTTTTACACCTAAGATTGATATCAATGAATCAATTAAAACTTTATATGTTTCTATGTATGAAAGTAAGAAAAGGACTGCTATGGTTAGAGCTAAAGAGAATTTTTAGAAAGAGCTTTTTCTACCGTCTGCTTTCATAAAAATGTTGAAGATCTTAAAGTGATTGGTATTTCTTCTATTGATTCCTTATTTAGTAGAATTAAATATGATGATAAAGGGACTTAAGAAGAGTCAACTTTAGCTAGAGGGCATCCCAATGATTCAGAGGGTGAAAATTGTAACGAAAATTTTGTTAAAAGTGGGTTTGGAGATGTCAAAACTTTAACTAGTGATGTGCCCACTCTTAAGGATTACAGAGACTTTAATTATAATAGTCGCTCTTTGATTGAATGTATTTCTTTGTTGCAATCCATGATAAATTCACCCCATGCTTATGAACAAATAAAGCTTTTACTAAACATATTGTTGATGCCATGACGAAAGCTTTTGAAGAAAAATTGGAATTAGAGATTTAAATACCTAGAAAATTACATGATGAATGGGAACCTAACATAAAAGTCAAGATCCAAAATTATGAGTTCTTTGCTTTATGTGATTTGGTTGCTAGTGTTTCCGCACTTGGCGATGTGCTTGGTCTTACCAATATTGAAGAATGTTCTCTTAATTTGCACTTGGCGGATTCTACTATTAAAAAGCCTTTGGGAAGAATTAATATTGTTCTTATTCTAGCAAATAGGAACTATGTGCCCATAGATGTTAATGTTCTTGATATTGATTGCAATCCATCTCGTGCCATCATACTTGGTAGACCGTTTTTACTAACTATAGGTGTCGTGATTGATACAAAATAAGGAAATAGTAATTTTAAATTTCCACTAAGAAAGGGTATGGAACACTTCCCTAGAAAAAGAATTAAGCCACCATATGAATCAATCATGAGGGCAATATATAAACCAAAAACTAAACATGACAATACTTGAATCAATCCATTATGCCTAGCTAGGGGCATAAAACTATAGCGCTTGTTGGGAGGAAACCAATTGAATAAAATTCATTTTGGCCTTTTTATTTCTGTTCTTAAGTGTTTGAAAAATTATGCTACTATATTATTGTGTTTTTATGTTTAATTAGTATTTGTGCCAAGTAAAGCCTTTGGGAGCATGTTGGGTGATAGTTGATTTGATCTTGTTGGAAAACAAAAACTTTTGCGTCCAATAGACGAATTTTGAAAATTCACATAAGCAACGAAAACTTCTGAATTTTTTAAACAAGATTGATGTCGGTGTCAAAACCGGCGGATCTCAGGTAGGGGGTCCCGAACTGTGCTTCTAAGGCGGATGGTAATAGGAGGTTGGGGACACGATGTTTACCCAGGTTCGGGCCCTCTTGATGGAGGTAATACCCTATGTCCTGCTTGTTTGTTCTTGATAATGTGAGTAGTACAAGAGTTGATCTACCACGAGATCAAAGAGGCTAAACCCTAGAAGCTAGCCTATGGTATGATTGTCTGTTGTCCTACGGACTAAATCCTCCGGTTTATATAGACACCGGAGGAGGCTAGGGTTACACAAGGTCGGTTACAAAGGACGAGATATGCATATCCGTATTACCTAGCTTGCCTTCCACGCCAAGTAGAGTCCCATCCGGACATGGGATGAAGTCTTCAAACTTGTATCTTCATAGTCCAACAGTCCAGCTGTCCGGAGACCCCCTAGTACAGGACTCCCTCAGTAGCCCCTGAACTAGGCTTCAATGACGATGAGTCCGACGCGCAGTGTTGTCTTCGGCATTGCAAGGCGGGTTCCTCCTCCGAATACATCATTGAAGATTTTGAATGCAAGGATAGTGCCCGACCCTGCAAAATAAGTTCCACATACCACCGTAGAGAGAATAATATTTCCACTAATCTAATCAGTTGACACGTTTTGACAGCATGACATCATGCCATGGCCCGGTTTTTATCCGAACCGCTTTTCTTAACCAGCTCCACACATATCGCGAGGCGGTTTTCATGACACGTCTTGTCAAAGCAGAGATTGTGTTCCCCTTATCACGGGATTCTCATCAATACGGATGTGGGTAACCCAACCACACCATCAATTATGACGCCTGGGGAATAAGCGGTTTTGCTAGGAAAGTGGGGGGGGGGCACATTGCCTCTTCCTCCCTTATAAAGGGACAAAGATTTACTTTTTCACCCACGCCTTCTTCCTCCTCGCTTACCCATTCCTGCACACACGAGCTCTAGCGCCCAAGCTCGCATTCTTCTTCTCGAACCACTCCAAGCATGTCTGGAGCAGGAGGCAAGTGGATGGTCTCTTCCATCACGGAGGAGAACATCAAAGAGTTACAGGAAGCCGGATACCTGGCTGCGGATATCGCGCACCGGCTGCCGAATGCGAGGCAGATCGTCCCAACGCCCGAACCCCATGGGAGGGTAGTTTTTCTTACCCATTTCGTTCGCGGACTGGGATTCCCTCTCCCCCCCGTTTGTCCGTGGGCTCATGTTCTACTACGGGCTGGATTTTCATGATCTGGCCCCCAATTTCATCCTCAACATCTCGGTGTTTATTGTCATGTGCGAGGCCTTCCTCCGCATCAGGCCCCACATCGGCCAATGGCTAAAAACCTTCAATGTCAAACCAAAGGTGGTGGGAGGCCAGCAAGCAGAGTGTGGAGGTGCCATGGTGGGCAAGATGCCTAATGTCACCTGGCTCGAGGGCACCTATGTGTATACCATAAAGGGGCTGCAATCGGGGTGGTTCTACATCACCGAGCCGCGCGACTCCAACTGGGTGGCGACCCCCAAATTTCGATCCGGAATCCCCATGCGGCTCACCTCCTGGAAAAAGAAGGGCCTGTCCTGGGGTTCTTCGGTAGATCTGACCGAACTCCAGACTTGCATCTAGAACATGACGAGCAGAAAAATCAAGCTTGTCAATGTGGTCCAGGTTATGCTCTTCAGCCGGATCCTTCCGTGCCAAAGATGGGCATTCAATTTGTGGGAGTTCGACTCAGCCAAGCACCAGACACTACGAGAGCTCTCTGACATGACGCACGAGGATGTCTGGAGGGTGCTGTTCAAGAGCGCTGAGATGCCTCCCTCCCTCAACGAGGACCGTGGACTTAGCGCAAAGCGCCGCGCCAATCCGGTAGGTTTTTATATCTCTTAGGGTATTTATTTGCCCCAGTTTAATTGTGTGCAGGATCTGAACTTCCATGTGATTAACAGGACTGGATAGAGACGACGGAGCAGCTTGATAGCCCAGCCCCGCTGCCCGAAGATCCTGTAGACGCTCTTCTGATGAAGATGCTAACTCCGGCACCCTATGAGGTGCCGGAAAAGAAGTCCAAGAAGAAGGCCGCTGGGACCCAAAAGGGTCTCTGGCGCAAGGTTCTATCGGAGTCATCGGACGATGACTCCGACGCGCACTCTTCCCACGGAAACGAGGAGGAGGAGAAAAGTTCTCCCCCCCAGCCGGGGGAGACAAGAAAAGGAAGGCCGACCCATCCGGGGAGGCCGAAGGGTCCAAGAAGGGAAGGACCCTCCTTCCGAACTGCGCCACGACGGCCGCGGACTACGGCGATGAGTGGCTACCTATGGTCAAGCCCCTGGCGAAATCGTAAGTGTCCGGACACCATAGTACTTCATGGTATGTTTTATTGTACTGCCTGCCCTCATGCCGAACATGATTATGCAGTCCGTCCCAAGCTCATCTCGACGTACCTTCGTCGAGCGGCTCTTTGGACTCGTCGGATATGAACAGCGGTTCTCTTTTGACTGCTTCCACCTCTCGCCCTACAGACAACGCCGAGGTGTTGTCTCAAAAGGCACCGAGCCAAGGGGATGTGGTCCTGGGGGCGCCCTACGGCGACTTCCCGGACCCTGGGTACCAAGGGAGCGAGGCTCCTACAGGCTTCGAGTTCGGGCCCCAGCCGGACACTACGCCGGAACGTTCAATGGTTCCACACTCCGGCAGGCGGTCCCCCATCAAGGGGGGCCAACCATCCATGCCGGTGTCCTCTGTCCAACCAAAGGCACCGGACAACCTGCTGGAAGCGCTTCGCAGCACTTCCATCAAAGAAGAGCACTGCACTATCATGAGTGCGGTGGTCGAGAAGGTTCAGTCCGCCAAAAACGGACTGACCAAAGCTTGTGCCAGCCTCCTAACGGGCTTTGAGGTAAGCAATCAAAATATAAGAAAAAAATTACCGCATAGATAGTAGCCCCTGATGCTCTGTTCGGCGTTCGCGAAGAAAAACCGAATAGAGGATCAAATGATAACTCAGGAGTCTAATTAGATTACGTCTATGTGTATGTGCAGGCTTCACTGCTGGCCGCTGCCGAACATACTGTGGAGGTCTCTACGCTGAAGCAGGCCCTGAAGCGGTCCAAGGACAAGCTCGGCCTTACCAAGAGGCAGCTCGAAGAGAGCAAAGGTAAGATATACCCCTGTCTATATATAGTTAAAAAGAAGTTCGGGTGTGAAGTAATAGGATCATCATGAATTTGTCAGGGGCCAAGACCGAGGTCGAGACCTTGAGAAGGCGTTGTCCGAGGCCGAAGACAAAGTGGCCAAAGAACGCATTTAACGGGAGAAACAAGAAGCCCGAGTAGGCGAGGTGTAGCAAGAGCTTGAGGCTCTTGCGAAAAAGCACGAGTCCTTGGAGCTTGACTCCAAGACGCGAGAGTCCGAGCTCGCGCAGGCGCTTGAAAGCATCCGGAGTGCCAAGGCCGAAGCCCCCACAAGGCCCTTTAGGAGATTGACACGGTGAAGAAGATAGCAGCGGGTAAGGCATTCAATATGCAAAGCAAGCATGTGAAGGAGACTTTCCTTTTTCTTACCCAAGTTCGAAGCTCTCCAGGAGCGTTTGCAGATCTTCCCCGCAGTGTACTAGATGCCGTGGAGTTTTACCAGGTTAAGGAGGGGAGCTCAACGGAGAAGTTGTTCTGGTCTCAGTATACTGGGACCGAACACCCCGTGCCCTTGAGCGACCAGCTGAAGCAGTTGGTCGAGCTTCACAAGGCAGTCGAACAGGCCATGAGGGGCCTTATAGTCCGGATGTGGCATGGCGAGCCCTTGTCCGGCAGCTACTTCGGCCTGGTGAGGAGGCTAGTGGAAGCCTGCCCACGGCTTGAAGTCATCAAGTGGTCCGTCTGCATCGAGGGTGCACGCAGGGCTTTTGCCCGGGCGAAGGTGCACTGCGCGAAGCTGGGCGCCGTGAAGCTGGTGAAGGAGGGGCCGCCGGAGGGCAAGGAGCATCGCTGCCCCGAGAATTATTATGAGAGTGTCCTGAAGGGTTCCCGCTTAGTGGCAGATGAGTGTGCCAAGGATGTAATTTTTGAATGAACATGCCCATGTGATCCTGTAATATTAAACGAGTTTGTTTGCGCCATGCGACGCTTTCTTAATTTAAAATATTACCTTCTATGCGGCCGTTTATAAAATCTAAGAGTTGGCCAGTCGTCAGCTTCTACCCCCATGTAACTAGTACTGGGGTGTTCGGGATAAATATGAACACTCTTTACCCCAATTTTGGGTCCTTCAAGGGAGGTGTTCAGCACAACGAACCATGCAATCGGACAATAATGCTTTATCACTCTCACATAGACATATAAGTCTATGATTTTAATTTTTTGGCAAAGCCCCTGGTATTCGGAGAGCCGAATTTGGGGCGCTATACACGCCTAAGCCGGACAAGGCCGACTCCTTGCCCGAAGCGGAAAATGTCTTTAAGGACTTGAGACCTCTCGAACAGCGACCAGTCTCTCGCCTTATCATGACAGTCAGTTTTTGGCTTTCTCTACTGAGGTGCTCGTCCGGAAGAACCGGGACACAATCGCAGTAGTTCTCCCACCGCTACCTTAGCCGATATAGCGGAACGTAAGGTACCAACGCGTGGGAGCCGGGCAACCCAACATTTGACCAAAGACATGATTCGGAGTTGATGCATATAATGCTATAAGTTCAGGGTGCCGCACTGTCGAAAGTGTTCGGACTTCTTGCACCGTGTTATGGGGTAAACGAGGACCCCTGGTGAACTGACAGTACCCGCACGTGCGGGTGCGGATTGTCGTAAATGGACATATAAGAGAAAGAGAAAAACTTAAATAATGTAATGACAGATTAATGATATGCATTTGTTATATAAATGATACGTTGAAGCGTACTTGGTACAAGTAGTGCACTCAGCATAAAGTAGGACAATTCGAAATGTCCTATCCCAGGGCAAGCTGCGCATAAAATAGTGAAAAGCAGGTATATCAGTTATTACTAGAGACCACCTGGCGGTTCCCGTGTTCATCTTAGCTTCTTACCGCCTTGGTTGTTGCTTCCGGAATGTGTCCGGCAATCGTACTGCCGTAAAGGGCTTCCAGGGAGTTAGGGCTTGAAAAAGAAAAGGAATGTCGAAGGTATACATCCCCTGGTGTGGTTAAGCCACAATGCGGGGCGTGTCCTGATCGTGCCCCCGCCTATGTCCATGGTATTTTTAATGTGTAGTTATGTACGCGCGGCACAGATTTCGTCGCTTCACTGGGACTGGGACTGGGGCCAAATTGCTAGGTGAGCTCTGATCATGTCGATCCTGTTGTAGCTTGTTTCAGACTCGCTTGAAGGTGTCTGGGGGCTGAGATGCCAAATGAGTTGTCTGCATGAAAAAGCTACCTTGTGCCTCTGCTGCAAGGGCCGCAGTGTGCTCTTCCGTACGGAGCGAGCGTTCTGTGTTTCCATTTACTGTTATTACCCCCCGAGGTCCTGGCATCTTGAGCTTGAGGTATGCGTAATGCGGCACTGCATTTAATTTTGCAAATGTTGTCCGTCCGAGCAATGCATGATAGCCACTGCGAAACGGGACGATGTCGAAGATTAACTCTTCACTTCGAATGTTATCTGGTGATCTGAAGACCACTTCCAGTGTGATTGAGCCTGTGCAATGGGCCTCTACACCTGGGATGACGCCTTTAAAGGTGGTTTTGCTGGGTTTGATCCTCGAGGGATCGATACCCATTTTTCGCACTGTATCCTGATAAAGCAGGTTCAGGCTGCTGCCGCCACCCATAAGGACTCGAGTGAGGTGAAATCCGTCAATGATGGGGTCTAGGACTAATGCGGCGGATCCGCCATGACGGATGCTAGTGGGGTGATCCCTGCTATCGAATGTGATTGGGCAAGCAGGCCATGGGTTGAACTTTGGGGCGACGGGCTCCATCGCATAGACATCCCTTAGTGCACGCTTCCGCTCCCTCTTGGGAATGTGGGTTGCGTATATCATGTTCACCGTCTTCACTTGTGGGGGAAACCCCTTCCGTCCTCCTGTGTTCGGCGGCCGGGGATCCTCCTCGTCATTGCTATGCAGCCCCTTGTCCTTGTTTTCGGCATTTAACTTGCCGGCCTGCTTGAACACCCACAATTCTCTATTGGTGTGATTTGCTGGCTTGTTGGGGGTGCTTTGGATTTGACACGAGCAATCCAGTATGCGATCAAAACTAGACGGAGCCGGAGTATTTCTTTTGAATGGCATTTTTCGCTGACCGGATCTAGAGCCTCTGAATCCGGCATTGACTGCCGTATCTTCGGTGTTATTGCCGTTATTGCGGCGCTTTGGTCAATTACGACGCTGCCTACCGTTAACATCTTTGGTATCCGAGGTATCCTGATTCTTTGATGTGTTGTTGCTGCAAGCCAGCCAGCTGTCCTCGCCCGCGCAAAAGCGGGTCATGAGTGTTGTGAGGGCTGCCATAGATTTCGGCTTCTCCTGGGTGAGGTGGCGGGTGAGGCATTTGTCACAAATGTTATGATTGAATGCCGCTAGGGCCTCTGCATCCGAACAGTCTACAATTTGATTTTTCTTAGTCAGGAACCGTGTCTAGAATTGTCTGGCCGATTCCCCTGGCTGCTAGGTTATCTGGCTCAAGTCATCAGCATCGGTGGCCATACATAAGTGCCCTGGAAGTTGTCGAGAAATGCGTCTTCCAGATCCTCCCAACTGCCGACGGAATCTTCTGGCAAGCTATTCACCCAATGCCGAGCTGGTCCTTTGTGTTTTAGTGGGAGGTACTTGATGGCATGTAGATCATCACCGCGAGCCATGTGAATGTGAAGGAGGAAATCCTCAATCCATACAGCGGGATCTGTTGTGCCGTTGTATGATTCGATATTTATGGGTTTGAAACCCTCTGGGAATTCATGATTTATAACTTCATCAGTGAAGCATAGGGAGTGTGCGGCACCTCTATGCCGGGCTATATCCCGACGTAGTTCGTATGAGTCTTGTCTGCTGTATTCGGCCCGGCCGGATTTATTCTTGGTGTATCTGACGCGACGATCATCGTCCCATGTGGGCACATGTGCCCATGTCCCGTATATTGACCTTGCTATTTTTGCCTTACTGTCCAAGATGTCTCGCAGGTCCTCTGTGTTGCCCCGGGCCTTAGTATTTTTGACTGAGTGGCGACGGGGTGCGGTCTGAACTTTAGGCTGAAACGCCTCTCTGGCTCGTCTGCGTAGTGGCCGGTCAGCCGCATCATACACTAGTGAATGAGGCTTCAATGCTTCCTCCTTGATTTGAGGTAGAAACCTGCATTTTGGGTAACTCTTGGATGGGCGCTCGAGTTCATGCTCCTCGGCCACAAGGACTTCGGTCCACCTATCTGCTAGTGAGTCTTGATCAGCTTGAAGCTGTTGCTGTTTTTTCTTTAGGCTATTTGCCGTGGCCATAAGTCGGCGCTTGAAGAGCTCTTGCTCGACGGGGTCCTTAGGCACAATAAACTCGTCGTCGCCGAGGCTCGCCTCGTCTTCGGAGAGAGGCATGTAATTGTCCTCCTCCGGTTCTCCATCTGTTGTCTACTCTGGAGGGCTAACTTGTTCGTCCTCTAGCTCTACACCGTGCTGGAGGGGATTGTTGTTGTCTTTGGTGCTATCCGGAGTGTTATTATCTCCTGTGCCGGTATCACTACTCTTGTTGTGGCGGGACTTAGAGCGGCGCCACTAATGTTGGCGCTTGGGTTGCTTCTTGGAGGGGTCATCCTCCGTTGTCTCGTCTCCATTGCCTTCCTTGGGGGTATCCACCATGTATATATCATATGATGAGGTGGCGGTCCAGCGCCCTGAGGGTGGTGGTTCCGGTTCGTCTCCGGCTTCGTCGTCCATACCGTCGAAGTCGAGCATGTCGGTTAAGTCATCGACAGTGGCTACTAAGTGGGTGGTGGGTGGGCAGCGAATTTCTACGTCGTCCATGTCCCATTCTAGCCAGACATAGTTCGGCCAAGGTTCTCCTGACAGGGAGAGAGACCTTATTGAATTTAGCACATCTCCGAAAGGTGAGTGCTGAAAGATATCCGCGGAGGTGAACTCCATGATCGGCGCCCAGTCGGATTCAACAGGCACGGATGTGAGCGGCTCAGAGTCCGTGGCCAGATATGAATCCCGTGGTTCGGCGACACGGCTCTCGTAAGGGGTGAAGTCAGTATTTGGATCTATCGCCACTGAGAGTGCGGCCTCCATGTTGGGGTCTATCCCTCCGCTCCCGAATGGTGCAATTTGCTCCGGGCTAACTACCGGAGTAGTTGCGGATGCGATCTCCCCAACACTGTCCAACTTGCGACTGTGCAGCGCGTCCGGCATGTGCTCGAATCCGTCGAAGATCAAGTCTCCGCGGATGTCGGCCGTGTAGTTCAAGTTTCCAAATCTGACCTGATGGCCAGGGGCGTAGCTTTCAATTTGCTCCAGATGGCCAAGTGAATTGGCCCGCAGTGCGAAACCGCCGAATACGAAGATCTGTCCGGAGAGGAAGGCCTCACCCTGGACCGCATCACTAGCGATGATCGAAGGAGCCATCAAGCCTTACGGTGACGACACAGTGGAACTCTCAATGAAAGCACCAATGTCGGTGTCAAAACCGGCGAATCTTGGGTAGGGGGTCCCGAACTGTGCGTCTAAGGCGGATGGTAACAGGAGGTTGGGGACACGATGTTTACCCCGGTTTGGGCCCCTCTTGATGGAGGTAATACCCTATGTCCTGCTTGATTGTTCTTGATAATATGAGTAGTACAAGAGTTGATCTACCACGAGATCAAAGAGGCTAAACCCTAGAAGCTAGCCTATGGTATGATTGTCTGTTGTCCTACGGACTAAAACCCTCCGGTTTATATAGACACCGGAGGAGGCTAGGGTTACACAAGGTCGGTTAGAAAGGAGGAGATATACATATCCGTATTGCCTAGCTTGCCTTCCACGCCAAGTGGAGTCCCATCCGGACATGGGACGGAGTCTTCAAACTTGTATCTTCATAGTCCAACAGTCCGGCCAAAGGATATAGTCCGGCTGTCCGGAGCCCCCCTAGACTAGGATTCCCTCAATTGATATACACATTTCCCATGTTTTCTTAATTTTTCAGAATTTTTTGAGTTACAGAAGTATGGTAAATTTTTAGATTACTACAAACTGTTTTGTTTTTGACAGATTCTATTTTCATTGCATTATGTGCTTATTTTGATGAATCTATGGTTTGTATTGGAGGGTATAAGCCATTGTAAAGTTAGAATACGGTATGTATAATGCAATAATAAAATATGAATGGATTTGCAACAATAATTAAAGTAGTAATTTGCTTTATTATAGTAACGGATCTCATGAAGGTTTTGTTATGTTTTGTGTGATTAAAGTTTTCAAGTTTTGGGTGAGATCACGATGGATGGTGGAATAAGGAGTATCAAGAGCCTAAGCTTGGGGATGACCATGGAACCCCAAGGTAGTATCCAAGGAGAAACAAGCAACTAAGCTTGGGGATGCTCGGGTGGCATCCCCTCTTTCTTCTAACAACCATCGATAATTTTACTTGGAACTACATTTTTATTCGTCACATATCATGAGTTTTCCTTGGAGCATCTTGTATTATATGAGACTTTTCTTGTTTTTCTTTTTAGTTTGTCACAAGTATCCTTGCTGGACACACCTATTTGAGAAGCTAAAATTATTCTATGATTTGATAGAATTGCTCTATGTGCTTCACTTAAATTTTTTGAGCTATGGAATTGCTCTTGTGCTTCACTTATATCTTTTTGAGCACGGTGTGCTTTATTATTTTTGAAGAAATACTCTCATGCTTCACTTATATTATTTTGAGAGATGAAAATATTTATGCTCATGTTCTTCACCTAAATTTGTTTGATCTTGTCAAAAGCAATTGCAACTTATGAAACTAGTCCCAAAGTGATAGATATTCAAGAGGGACGTAATTAAAACTTTCATGAAGATCATTGAACAAAATAAACTTGATTCCTTGTAATAGTTTTGAGATATGATGATAGTAATACGCGAGTCATGTTTTTTTGATAGAAAGACTGTAAGGAACCCCCTACAGTACAATTGGTGCAACAAACCCAAATTGCAAGTACCAAGCCTTGAACTTGGGTGGGTGGAAAGGCATCAACCCCTCCCACCACTAGGCTATGCCTTAGTCTGCTTACGTGAGCCATGTTGGTGAGTAATTATGTTTTAGTAAGAATATTGGTGTTAAGGTTTGTGATTCCTTGTGCAAGCACCAATATCAAATAGTTATGCAATGAAATTACATCCTACTTGTGGTGCATTATTCAGTGTTACTTATGCTTAATGCTCGTTAATGAGAATTTTCGTTTCTTGGTTGGCTGCTTCTCAATCTATTTGCAAGCCTCCACTTGTACTAAGTAGAAATACTACTTGTGCATCCAAAATCCTTAAACCTAGTTTTGCCATATGAGTCCACCATACCTACCTATATGTTGTATTTCCGTGCCTGTTCTAAGCAAATTGGTATGTGCCAACTCTAATTTTCAAAATGAATTTCCTTTTTGTGTGCTAGTATCGATCATGAAGCAGGAGGGGGTGGCCAATATTATCCATGCTAGATGTGTTATTTCGAGGATGAGTGTTTATTCACTTGACATTGAACGAGAGTTTGGCGGTAATAGGGATGCCCAATCCCAAAATGAAAAGGAAGTTTACTTTATGTTGTCAAATAATAAATTCCTTTGAAAGTGTTGGTATGGAAGGCACCAGTGGATATGGCTAGCCATGGATTGTGAAAGAATGGTCGAAAAAGGAATAAACTTTATTTTTATGTTTGTGAACTGTCTATGATATATATAGCATGGAAAGTGTTGGGAATTACTCGGTCATTTTCGTTGATGGGAAAAGCATGCCTCTCAAAATATTTATCTCTCAATTTAAGATTTCAACTCTAGCACGTCTACAAATCTCTACTTCCCTCTGCGTGGGTCCTATCTATTTATTTTATGCAATTTTTATTTTTATTTGAGTCTCCATCTTATCTAATAAAGCACCAACTAAGGGCACTATGATCATACTTATGCGTTGGATGTAGCTAATACTCAAGTGTGTTTCATGAATGGATCAATGATTGAGCATGATGGGCTAGGGATAACTTTGTTTAGTGTTGATATTATGAAACACACGGTTGCTTGTTGATATGCTTGATTATTGAAGTATTCATGTCAAATATAGACTATTGCTTTGAACCAAGTAAAAGTCCAAATGTCCATGCTACAAAAGAAAAGTGTTGGCACACAAAATCGCCGCGCAACACTAAGATAACCGTCGTGCTTTCGTGACCACGAACGATTGCTTTTTGAGAAAAGTAACAAAGATCCCCTCACTTTCGTAGAGGAGGGATGACCGCTTTTCAGCGCAAAATAGAAAAGATGAACCAATCCCTAGGACTAGTAGGGTTCAGCAGAAAAAGAACGATAAATAAAACATACATGAAAAAGTAGATCGGTTTCGTTGAATAGAACGATTGTTCTTTTCCTTAATCGGTCGTGGCCTATTGAAGGCACACTGGACTTAGCGTACATGGCATGACTTGGCATACAAGAATAGAATTCTAACAAGCTAAACCAAATAGGATTTATCCTTTGTCCTTGTTTGATTCGGTTGTTAAATAGTCTGTACTACTAGCCCCAGATTCTAAACATGTCACGTACAAATACTCTTAGGCCTACAAAGGAAATAATAAAATATTTCGGCCATAATGCTAATCATATCAGCTAAGGTAGATCTCACATGCCTTATGCATCACCATGCAGATGTATTTATCGGTTGCACATATCCTTGTAGGATTTGCAAACCTGGAACCTTAGCTTGGCGTCTAAGACCGGCTAGGACTAGTCCTTGGCAGTGTAGTAGCTCGACGTAAACCAGGATCTAGTCATGATTTGTCCCATGCAACTGCCAATCCATGCAAAATACATGTTGCAACACTTGAGCAATATATAAGTTGATTAGCTTGCTCAATAAATTAATTAATTTGCCGATCCACAAACTACTAGCCAAATTACACTATGAAGACATGTCCCGCTATTTTTGGTATAATTGTATTAACTAAAAACACTATTATAATACCTTAGGACAACGTCGATAACTTCACCGGGTATATAATTCTCAGGGCGATGTTCAAAGAGTACGTTGGCCAAATATTTTTCTTTAGGGTGATATTTCTAATAATATGTCGGCCAAATTTGCTTAGGGTGATACTTGGAACGATATATCGGCCACATTATCTCAAGCCTCCTTGGACATGCTAGGATAGTAATTTTTTGAATATTTT
Source organism: Triticum aestivum (assembly GCF_018294505.1). Classification (NCBI taxonomy): domain Eukaryota; kingdom Viridiplantae; phylum Streptophyta; class Magnoliopsida; order Poales; family Poaceae; genus Triticum; species Triticum aestivum. The sequence continues at coordinate 292,585,402 of NC_057797.1, read as the reverse complement.
CCATTGGGAGCTTTTGGGAACTTCTCCCCCACAATGCGCTTCTCCCTCCATGTCATCTTCGGCACCATAGATTTTTCTCGATCGAACAATCGCTTCTTCCCAACTATATCTTCCTACATTTCAAATGCCCGTAGTCATTGGACACGCCGTTTTTGAGTGTGTGTGGGTCCCATTGGACACCACCGAGGTCTTGGTTTAGTCTCTGTTACAACTGGTTTCTCGGCCTGAACTGGTGTCCTTCTGCTTTTATGGCAAATATTTTATCTTTGGACAAAACACCTCTCTGTTGATCATGTGCGTTACTAACTTTAAATTTCTGACTGCGTACATCCCTTGAATCCCGGCCAGTGCTAGACTTGAAACTTTTGGATGCTCCTAGGCAACATCCTCCCACGAATAAATCAACATATGATCTTGTCGATTTAGATTGTTGGCTTGTACGTGACGATACAACGAATTCCTTGTCTAACCGTGCATGCATGCTTTGTCCAGAATTAGTTACCTTTTCAAATTGATTAAATCGGCCAGTTTGCTGCTGCTTCATGATGACCCACATGTTTAGGGGATCTATCGTAGTCCTTTTGATAAGTAAGAGTGTCGAACCCAACGAGGAGCAGAAGGAAATGATAAGCGGTTTCCAGCAAGGTATTCTCTGCAAGCACTGAAATAAGTGGTAACAGGTAGTTTTTGTGATAGGATAATTTGTAACGAGCAACAAGTAACAAAAGTAAATAAAGTGCGGCAAGGTGGCCCAATCCTTTTTGTAGCAAAGGAAAAGCCTGGACAAAATCTTATATAGAGAAAAGCGCTCCCGAGGACACATGGGAATATAGACAAGCTAGTTTTCATCACGTTCATATGATTCACGTTCGGTACTTTGATAATTTGGTATGTGGGTGGACCGGTGCTTGGGTACTGTCCTTACTTGTACAAGCATCCCACTTATGATTAGCCTCTATTGCAAGCACCCGCAACTATAAGAAAAGTATTAAGGTAAACTTAACCATAGCATGAAACATATGGATCCAAATCAGCCCCTTACGAAGCAACGCATAAACTAGGGTTTAAGCTTCTATCACTCTAGCAACCCATCATCTACTTATTACTTCCCAATGCCTTCCTCTAGGCCCAAATAATGGTGAAGTGTTATGTAGTTGACGTTCACATAACACCACTAGAGGAGAGACAACATACATCTCATCAAAATATCGAACGAATACCAAATTCACATGACTACTAATAGCGAGACTTCTCCCATGTCCCGAGGAACAAATGTAACTACTCACAAAGCATATTCATGTTCATAATCAGAGGGGTATTAATATGCATATAGGATCTGAACATATGATCTTCCACCAAATAAACCAACTAGCATCAACTACAAGGAGTAATTAACACTACTAGCAACCTACTAGTACCAATCCCGGACATGGAGACAAGAGTTGGATACAAGAGATGAACTAGGGTTTTGAGAGGAGATGGTGCTAGTGAATATGTTGATGGAGATTGCCCTCTCCTGATGAGAGGAGCGTTGGTGATGACGATGGTGATGATTTCCCCCTCTCGGAGGGAAGTTTCCCCGGCAGAACAGCTCCGCCAGAGCCCTAGATTTGTTCTGCCAAGGTTCCGCCTCGTGGCGGCGGAGTTTTGTCCGAGGAGATGGCTTATGATTTTTTCCTCATAGAAAGACTCCATATAGCAGAAGATGGCCATCGGAGGGCCACCAGGGTGCCCATGAGGTAGGGGGCGCGCCCCCCACCCTCGTGGGCAGGGTGTGGCCCCCTGGTGAACTTCTTGCGCTCAGTATTTTTTATATATTCTGAAAACGTCTTCCATGAAGTTTCAGGACTTTTGGAGCTGTGCAGAATAGGTCTCTTATATTTGCTCCTTTCCCAGCCTAGAATCCCAGCTGCCGGCATTCTCCCTCTTTATGTAAACCTTCTAAAATAAGAGAAAATAGGCATAAGTATTGTGACAGAATGTGTAATAACATCCCATAATGCAATAAATATTGATATAAAAGCATGATGCAAAATGGACGTATCACCTCCCCCAAGCTTAGACCTCGCTTGTCCTCCAACGAAAGCCGAAATCGAAAAATATGTCCACATGTTTGGAGGTAGAGTTGTCGATAAAAGTAAAATTCGGACATGAGGGCATCATGATCATTCTTAGAACAACAACTTACATAATTCTTGTCATATGATTTCTTATGCTAGAGTAATAATTCAATCACAATTTCAAGTATAAATCGTAAACTTCATAGAAAACTAACAAACTATAATCTTAGTCATTGGAGCAATTGCAATTTATCATAACATCAGAAAGAGTCAATATATAAGAGCTTTACAGCAAGTCCACATACAAAACTATCATATAGTCTTTCACAATTGCTGACACTCATGCAATACTTATGGGTATGGAGTTTTAGCCGGACATAGAGAAAGATAGGGGCTTATAGTTTTGCCTCCCAACGTTTTACCTCAAGGGTAATGTCAACAATAATAGTTCATGAAATCTAACATCCAATTAGCCATATATACCAGGATCTTTCGAACATACTATGCTTGCCAAAGGATAAAATGTAAAAAGGAAGGGTGAAGATCACCATGACTCTTATGCAAGGTAGGAGGTAAAAGTAAAAGATAGGCCTTTCACAGAGGGAAGCAGAGGTTGTCATGCGCTTTTATGGTTGGATGCACAAAATCTTAATGCGAAAGAACATCACTTTATATTGCCACTTGTGATATGGACCTTTATTATGCAGTCTATTACTTTTATTTCTTCCATATCACACGATCGTATAAAGTTTATTTTCTCCCACACTAATAAGTCATACATATTTAGAGAGCAATTTTTATTGCTTGCACCAATGACAACTTACTTGAAGGATCTTACTCAATCCATAGGTAGGTATGGTGGACTCTCATGGCAAAACTGGTTTAAGGGTATTTGGAAGCACAAGTAGTATCTCTACTTGGTGCGATGAATTTGGCTAGCATGAGGGGGAAAGGCAAGATCAACCATGTTGGATGATCCATGACAATATAATTTATCTCAGATGTAAGAAAACATAACCCATTACGTTGTCTTCCTTGTCCAACGTCAACTCTTTAGCATGTCATATTTTAATGAGTGCTCACAATCATAAAAGATGTCCAAGATAGTATATTTATATGTGAAGACCTCTCTTTCTTTATTACTTCCTATTAATTGCAACGATGACCAAAACTATGTTTGTCAACTCTCAACAACTTTTATTCATCACACTTTTTCTATGTGAGCTCATTACTCTCCGTAAGATCCATATGATCTCTTTATTTCTTTTTTTATTCTTTCTCTTTTCTTTTATTCAATTAGGATCATGGCAAAATAATCAAGACCTCGACTCAAAACTAATCTTTATTATATATAGCTCACAGACTCGATTACATAGAGGGATCATAGAGCAAAACTCAAAACTAGATCATGCCATAAACTTTATTCTACTAGATCAAGATATTACCAAAAGGATCGAACTAAGAAAAACGGTAAAGATAAAAGTGATGGTGATACGATACCGGGGCACTCCCCCAAGCTTGGCAATTGCAAAGGGGAGTGCCCATACCCATGTGATTATGTCTCTCTTTTCGGGGATGGTGATGTGATATTCTTGGCGATGATGCCCCTCATGATGCGATTCTCCTCCTCGAGCTTATTGACTTGCTGCTTGAGGTCCATTATTTCCTTTCGGAGTTTTCCTATAACAACCAAAGCTCCCTGCACCCAAGGGTGCTGCATAGCTGCGGGAGAACCAGTGACACTGTTTTTCATATTCTCATAAGAAAGAAATCTAACATTGGAAGGGATAACCTAGTTTGGAATAGCCGAGCTCTGTAGTTCTCCCATTGTGAATCCAGCTTAGAAGCGGGAAGTGACTTCTTGATCCTCTTCCATTACATCTATCCTCTTCAAATCAGCCTCCATCTCTTCCTTCGTTGCTGGCCCAAAGAGGTCAACATTGTTGTTTGTCATTGATCTCGGTGCCGGGTGAGACACCCGGCTCTCCCCGACTGACTCTCGCGAAGATATCTTGCTCTAATCTGTAGTAGCAACAGCTCAAAACACAAACAAAGGATAATTGCGTGATACAAGAGCCAAAACCCCCGGGAGATTATGTAATGAATTTTTACCAACCAATATACGTATTGTGTACGAAAATGAAGTCCGGAAAGCGCACGAGGTGCCCACAAGGTAGGGGGCGCGCCTAGGAGGGTAGGGCACGCCCTCCACCCTTGTGGAGCCCTCGTGTCCTTCCCGGGCTGCTTCTTATTTTTCTAATTTTCTAAATATTCCAAAGCGGAGAAATATTGCCTTAAAAACTGTTTTGGAGTTGGTTTACTTACCGTACCACATACCTATTCCTTTTCGGAGTCTGAAACGTTCCGGAAAGTGTCCCTTATGTATTCCTCCGGGGTTACGGTTTCAATAACATTGGTTTCAACATTTATGGGATTACCTGAGATCTAATGTTTGATTCTTTGACTGTTCACCACCTTCGGATTTGTGCCTTCGAAGTTGTTGATTTTTATGGCACCGGAATGATAGACCTCCTCGATAATGTAAGGACCTTCCCATTTAGAGAGAAGTTTTCCTGCAAAAAATATTAAACGAGAGTTGTATAACAGTACATAATCACCTACATTAACCTCACGCTTTTATATCCTTTTATCATGCCATCTTTTAACTTTTTCTTTAAACAACTTGGCATTTTCGTAGGCTTGGGTTCTCCATTCATGGAGTGAGCTAATATCAAATAACCTCTTCTCATCGGCAAGTTTAAAATCATAATTGAGCTCTTTAATAACCCAATATGCCTTGTGTTCTAGTTCGAGAGGTAAGTGACATGCTTTTCCATAGACCATTTTATATGGAGACATACCCATAGGATTTTCATATGTAGTTCTATAGGCCCATAATGCATCATCAAGTTTCTTGGACCAATTCTTTCTAGACCTGTTGACAGTCTTTTGCATGCTCTCTATTACTCAATTCTACCTGACCACTAGACTGAGGGTGATAAGGGGATGCAATTCTATGATTAACATCATACTTAGCAAGCATTTTATGGAAAGCACCATGAATAAAATGGGAACCACCATCAGTCATTAAATATCTAGGGAGCCAAAATCTTGGAAAAATAACTTCTTTAAGCATTCTAATAGAAGTGTTATGATTAGAACTACTAGTTGGAATAGCTTCTACCCACTTAGTAACGTAATCAACAGCAACTAAAATATGTGTATATCCATTAGAGGCAGGAAAAGGTCCCATATACTCAAATCCCAAAACATCAAATGGTTCAATAACGAGTGAATAGTTCATAGGCATTTCTTGACGTGTACTAATATTACCAATTCTTTGACATTCATCACAAGATAAGACAAACTTACGGGCATCCTTGAAGAGAGTAGGCCAATAAAAACCAGATTGCAATACCTTATGTGCAGTTCTATCTCCAGCATGGTGTCCTCCATAAGCTTCGGAGTGACACTTGCGTAGGATCTGTTCCTGTTCATGCTAAGGTACACAACATCTAATAACACCATCTACTCCTTATTTATAAAGATGTGGGTCATCCCAAAAGTAATGCCTCAAATCATAGAAGAATTTTTTCTTTTCTTGGTATGTGAGACTAGGTGGTATGAATTTGGCAACAATGTAATTAACATAATCAGCATACCATGGAGCAATATAAGAAGCATTTATGACATTTAATTGCTCATCAGGAAAGCTATCATCAATAGGTAGTTAGTCATCAAGCATATTTTCTAACCTAGACAAGTTGTCTGCAATGGGGTTCTCAGCTCCTTTTCTATCAACAATATGTAAATCAAATTGTTGTAGCAAGAGAACCCATCTAATAAGTCTAGGTTTAGCATCTTTCTTTTCCATAAGATATTTAATAACAACATGATCAGTGTGAATAGTTACTTTAGAATCAACAATATATGGTCTGAACTTATCACAAGCAAATACAACTACTAAGAATTCTTTCTCAGTAGTAGCATAATTTCTTTGAGCATTGTCTAGGGTTTTACTAGCATATTGAATAACATTTAATTTCTTATCAACTCTTTGCCCTAGAACAGCACCTACATCATAATCACTAGCATCACACATAATTTCAAAGGGTAAATTCCAATTAGGTGGCTGAACAATAGGTGCCAAGATCAATGCTTTCTTAAGTATTTCAAAAGCTTCTACACAATAATCATCAAAGACAAATGGTATATCTTTTTGTAATAAATTAGTCCGAGGCCGAGAAATTTTTGAGAAGTCCTTAATGAACCTCCTATAAAATTCAGCGTGACCAAGGAACCTTCTTATACCTTTGATGTCCTTGGGGCATGGCATATTTTCAATAGCATCAACCTTGGCTTTATCAACTTCAATACCTCTTTCAGAAAATTTATGCCCCAAGACAATACCTTCATTAACCATAAAGTGACACTTTTCCCAATTCAAGACAAGATTAGTTTCTTCACATCTCTGCAAAACTCGATCAAGGTTGCTCAAGCAATCATTAAAAGAAGATCCATAGACGAAGAAATCGTCCATGAAAACCTCACAAATCTTTTAACAAAAGTCAGAGAATATAGCCATCATGCATCTTTGAAAGGTAGCAGGTGCATTACATAAACCAAAAGGCATACATCTATAAGCAAAAGTTCCAAAAGGGCAAGTAAAAGTAGTCTATGATTGATCCTTGGCTGACACAGGTATTTGAGAGAAACCAGAATAACAATCTGGAAAGCAAAAATGTGTATGTCTGGATAATCTTTTTAGTGGCCTTACTTAATTTGTGGAAATCAATTACCATCCTATAACCTGTAATAATTATTTGAGGAATCAATTCATCTTTATCATTAGGAACGACAGTAATACCTCCCTTCTTAGGGACACAATGGACATGACTTACCCACTGACTATCAGCAACGGGATAGATTATACCTGCCTCAAGGAGCTTTAGTATTTCCTTTCTTACCACTTTCTTCATTTTAGGATTCAGCCGTCGTTGATGATCATGAACTGGTTTAGCATCTTATTCCAAATTTATTTTATGTTGACATAGAGTGGGACTAATGCCCTTAAGATCATCAAGAGTATACCCAATAGCAGCATGGTGCTTCTTCAAAGTTTTCAATAATCTCTCTTCGTCATGCTCTCAAAGGTTATCACTAATAATAACAGGATATATCTTTTTCTCATCAAGATAAGCATATTTAAGAGTATCAAGCAACGGTTTAAGCTCAAACACGGGATCACCCTTGGGTGGAGGAGGATCCCCTAGGATTTCAATAGGCAAATTGTGTTTCAGAATAGGTTCTTGTTTAAATAATACTTTATCTATTTCCCTTCTTTCATTCATAAACATATCATTTTCATGGTCTAGCAAATATTGCTCTAAAGGATCACTAGGAGGTATGGCAATAGAAGCAAGACCAATAATTTCATCCTTACTAGGTAATTCTTCTTCACGATGTTGTCTACTAAATTTAGAGAAATTAAATTCATGAGACATATCATCTAAACCGATAGTAACAACATCCTTTTTGCAATCTATCGTAGCATTAACAGTGTTCAAGAAGGATCTACCAAATATAATGGGACAAAAGCTATCTTGTGGGGAACCAAGGACAAGAAAATCAGCAGGATATTGAGATTTCCCACACAAGACTTCAACATTTCTAACAATTCACATTGGTGAAATAGTATCACTATTGGCAAGTTTAATTATGACATCAATATCTTCTATCTCAGCAGGTGTAATATCATGCATAATTTCTTTGTATAAGTCGTAAGGTATTGCACTAGCACTAGCACCCATATCACATAAGCCATGATAACAATGATATCCTATTTTAACAGAAATAACAGGCATGCCTACCAAAGATCTAGGTTTATCTTTAGCACAAGGTTTAGCAATTCTAGCAGTCTCATCATGGAAATGAATAACATGCCCATCAATATTATCAGATAAGAGATATTTAACAATAGCAATATTAGGTTAAACTTTAATTTGTTCAGGAGGTGTATAAGTTCTAATATTACTTTTACGAACCACAGTTGAAGCTTTAGCATGATCCTTTATCCTAACAGGGAAAGGTGGTTTCTCAACATTAGAAGTAGGGACAATAGGATCATTATAAGTGATATTCTTTTCTTAAACTTTAATAGGTGCAAATACTTTTACTTTTATGGGAGGATGATATTTAAACCACTTCTCCTTGGGGAGATCCACATAAGTAGCAAAAGATCACAGAAAGAAGCTACTATCTCAGAGTCAAGTCCATATTTAGTGCTAAATTTACGGAAAACATCGGTATCCATAAAACATTTAACATAATCAAACTTAGGTGTCATACATAACTCCTTACCTTCGTTGAGGTCCCAGTCTTCAGAGTTGCGTTTAATTCTTTCCAATAAATCCCATTTGAATTCAATAGTCTTTATCATAAAAGAGCCAGCACAAGAAGTATCGAGCATGGTGTGATTGTTATCAGAAAGCCGAGCATATAAATTTTGAATAATCATCTTTCATGAGAGCTCATGATTGGGGAATGAATATAACATTGATTTGAGCCCCCCCAAGCTTGAGTGATGCTTTCTCCTTCGCGAGGCCAAAAATTATATATATAATTGTGATCACGATGAACAAGATGCATAGGATAAAACTTCTGATGAAATTCCAATTTCAATCGTTTGTAGTTCCATGACCCCATATCATCACATAGCCTATACCATGTCAATGCATCTTCCTTAAAAGATAAAGGGAAGACCTTCTTTTTAATACCATCTCCGGGTACACCTGCAATCTTCAATAATCCACAAACTTCATCCAGATATATTAGGTGCTCATCAGGATGCGTTGTTCCGTCTACTGCACAAGGATTAGCTAGCAGTTTTTCTATCATACCCGAAGGAATTTCAAAGCAGACATTTTCATTTTTAGTAGGTTCAGTAGGTTGAGGAGCAACTCTTTGCTCTACTGGTCGGGGTGAAGATACCCCGAACAAGACCCTCAGAGGATTACTTTCCATAGTAACAAGTGACAGTAAATTTCAGCACACTTTATAAAATTTTCCTTACCCAATTCCACCTACCAAAGGCGCTTCACTCCCCAGAAACGGCGCTAGAAAAGAGTCTTGATGACCCACAAGTATAGGGGATCTATCGTAGTCCTTTCGATAAGTAAGAGTGTCGAACCCAATGAGGAGCCGAAGGAAATGATAAGCGGTTTCCCGCAAGGTATTCTCTGCAAGTACTGAAATAAGTGGTAACAAATAGTTTTTGTGATAGGATAATTTGTAACGAGCAACAAGTAACAAAAGTAAATAAAGTGCAGCAAGGTGGGCCAATCCTTTTTGTAGCAAAGGACAAGCCTGGACAAACTATTATATAGAGAAAAGCGCTCCGAGGACACATGGGAATATCGTCAAGCTAGTTTTCATCACGTTCATATGATTCGCGTTCGGTACTTTGATAATTTGGTATGTGGGTGGACCGGTGCTTGGGTACTGTCCTTACTTGGACAAGCATCCCACTTATGATTAACCTCTGTTGCAAGCATCCGCAACTACAACAAAAGTATTAAGGTAAACCTAAGCATAGCATGAAACATATGAATCCAAATCAGCCCCTTACGAAGCAACGCATAAACTAGGGTTTAAGCTTATGTCACTCTAGCAACCCATCATCTACTTATTACTTCCCAATGCCTTCCTCTAGGCCCTAATAATGGTGAAGTGTTATGTAGTCGACGTTCACATAACACCACTAGAGGAGAGACAACATACATCTCATCAAAATATCGAACGAATACCAAATTCACATGACTACTAATAGCAAGACTTCTCCCATGTCCTCAGGAACAAACGTAACTACTCACAAAGCATATTCATGTTCATTATCAGAAGGGTATTAATATGCATATAGGATCTGAACATATGATCTTCCACCAAATAAACCAACTAGCATCAACTACAAGGAGTAATTAACACTATTAGCAACCTACCAGTACCAATCCCGGACTTGGAGACAAGAATTGGATACAAGACATGAACTAGGGTTTTGAGAGGTGATGGTGCTGGCGAAGGTTTTGATGGAGATTGCACTCTCCCGATGAGAGGAGCGTTGGTGATGACGATGGCGATGATTTCCCCCTCCCAGAGGAAAGTTTCCCTGACAGAACAGCTCCGCCAGAGCCCTAGATTGGTTCCGCCAAGGTTCCGCCTCGTGGCGGCGTAGTTTCGTCCGAAGAGATGGCTTCTGATTTTTTTTCCTCATCGACAGACTCCATATAGCAGAAGATGGCCATCGGAGGGCCACCAGGGGGCCCACGAGGTAGGGGGCGCGCCTAGGGGGGTAGGGAGCGCCCCCACCCTCGTGGGCAGGGTGTGCCCCCCCTAGTGAACTTCTTGCACTCAGTATTTTTTATATATTCTGAAATCGTCTTCCGTGAAGTTTCGGGACTTTTGGAGCTGTGCAGAATAAGTCTCCAATATTTGCTCCTTTTCCAACCCAGAATCCCAGCTACCGGCATTCTCCCTCTTTATGTAAACCTTGTAAAATAACAAAAAATAGGCATAAGTATTGTGACATAATGTGTAATAACAGCCCATAATGCAATAAATATCAATATAAAAGCATGATGCAAAATGGACGTATCACTTCACACCATCACTGTTCTAATCTATGCCAATGGCTAAATTTTTCCCACTATGTCTAGTAAACTCATCAGCGGATGCATGGGCCAACTCACTAGTACGTACGATTTCCTTGTCTACATGTGTGCACACTAGCCTCCAAATCATCTTGTAAACTAATATCTTCTATTGCACTATTCTTGGTGCAGCCATGCTCAGTTTCATCATGTGCTTTTGCATCACTTTTGTGATTGATTGGCACCCACTTATACTTTTGACCACCTATATGAACTTTGCCATCTGCACTGTGTCCCAATGACCATTTCCTTTGGACAACAATTGTATCATGTGATCTAGCCGCCTCACCAAACCAAGCCTTTTTCTCATGCATGCTTGGTCGAAACATAGGCCTCGACGGAACCCATCCTTGGTGAAAATAACCTGGCCCTGTAGGATATGGCGCCCAAGGATTAAAACCCCATGTTGGAAATTGTGGGTACATAGGAGGTGCATAACCCCAATAAGTCGGCTCCATTGCAATATAGGGTTGTCGGGCATATAAATCTCTTTGCCATTGCTCATGACCGCCAGGTCCAGAAGGAGATCTAAGATGTTTATTACCTCCAAGCCGGCTAAACACATTGATGTTCTTGCGTGACGTGTACTTTTCCGACAACATGCTAACTAACAGCTTTGGTATTGGAGCTTGTTTCCTTCTTCCATCGACTTTCCACAATCCTACTTCTAGATTTTCTTTGTTTGATCATCCTTGGAGATGCATTATCATCAACAACATTTTTCTTTCTTGGAGATTCGTTCTGATCCGGCCGAATAAGCATTTTCTTACTCTCAAGCTTGACCACATTCATAGGAAAAGCGTCACTATCGAGCTTCATCTTAGAACTTTTTGTAAACGTCAGTCGTCCTTCATTAATGGCCGATTGCACCTCTTGAGGAAACATGTTACAATAATTAGTAGCATGACAGAAAGAATTGTGCCACTTACAATAAGCTCTCCTACCCAACTCTTCTGGAGGTGGAATTACATGACCCTCTCTCACTCTAATAAATTTATTTTGCAGTAACATGTCAAAAATTCTATCACACTTACTAACATCAAAAGTGTAATTAATTTCATCTCTTCTAGCAGGTGTGGGTTTCAAAGCAGAACATGCAAAGGGTTTTGAGTTTGGCGCTAGAACCATTCGGCCACACATATAGTTTTTGATACACACACACTTCACACTTAGGTTCTAAACCTAATTCTTTGTATACTAGCAAACTTATCCTTAAAGCTATCATTTGGCTGTAAAGAACTAGTTTGTGGAGCAGATGGAATGCTAGCACGTGATGGAAACTCCGGTAATGAAATTTGAGCTTGTGATGCTTGCAACGGAGACCCATTAGAATATGAATTGGGTACCGGCCTGCACAGAATCCCAGTACCGACAGTCAACAGCGGTGGTGTACTATATTCTACAGTTTGATAAAAATGTTGCTGCAAATTAGAATTAGAACTAGCACTTTGGTTACTGTTGTTGTGATTTCATGGAACCGAAGTTGAGACAATAGGAGCAGCTCCGCTGGGCATAAAATTATTAGTCAAACTGCTCACATAGTTTAGGCCACCTTGATCACTATTTGAAGGAACATGGGGCTACACAATGTTATTAGCCGATGCTCCAGGTGTATCAATATTACAAGGAAAGTTAATGAAGCCACTATTCTCCATAGGCCTTTTCTCAGAATAATCGTCGTTGATTTGCAGCATTAATGAATGAACATGACTAGGTAAATTATTTCCAAGATCTTCATGAAGCTGCTCCTTAAATTCTTCAATTCTATTAGCTACTGATTGAGTAATTGTGCTCGTCATAGTTTTCACATAAGAATCGTACTTATTAGATACGCACACATCAATTAGATGAAAAATTTCTTGGGTTGACTTTTTACCTTGGTGTTGATCGAATCAGAAGGGTTCGACACATGTACCTTCTTGATGATGTCGATCCTTGTTTTGTGGTATCCAACCAACTTCAGTTTTAGTCGCTCGACCATCTCTTTCTCAACCTCTTATTCAAGCTCGTGTCGATCATCCTCCAACAGATTGTCGAGTGTGACAGCAATGACGTTCTTCGGGTAGATGTCGCTCTTGTTCTTGGTCTCGGTACTCATTCTATGCCTCTTCTTCTACTCGTCCCCAACTTGGTGTGCTATGCGGGATGCGATGCGGGATGCATATGCAAGATTTGACAAGGGATGCATGAACCTGGCCTCAACTTGTGAATCCAAGTGTGCCACTGGAAAGATGAGATGAAATCACTTGAAAACGATATAAAGAACGCCAGAATCGGAGTTACGGTTTGGAAATGGCAAGCAATTCAAATATGACACCGGTCTGCGATTTACAGCAAGTAGCCATCTAAATGCAATGACATGAACATGCTACAGCACCCAAACATGACAACAAAATACATGGCAGGGATTCTTTCATGATGCTTAACAAAAGTCTAGCACTGAGCTACGGCCAAATCATCCATTAACAGGTTCAAATAAGCATGGCAAAAATGCATATGGCAAACAGATTTCAGACTTAGTGAAATTAACACTTGTCTGGAATTTCAGATCAGGTAGCACTCTTCGGAGCAACAAAACTACATGCTAGAGGACCTGAACATGGCAAAATAAAGCATGGCATGGAGCTACTCAAAGAGCTTAACAAAAGTCCCTTAGTGACCTTGAGCCAAAAGGGATCAGAAAATACAATTGCAATCATGTGAACATGGCAAAAACATAATCAGTTCTCAGACTTAGTGAAAACTGGAGCATGCTGAAAACAGATATCAAGTAGGCATGTTTACGAGCTTGATTCACACACTACGGAGCAAGTCATGATAATCTAAGCATACACCCATCAAGAATACACAAAATGCAAGCTAGAAATGTCAAGAACAATAGCATAGCATGCACGGATCAACTTACAACATCATCGGCAAAATCGCTAACAAGTAGACAATCTGCCCAGATTCACGAAGTAGCAAAAGTAGAGCTCGATTGACTCAAGCTAGTGTGCTCCATAATTGCAAAAAAATACATGGATGGATAGAGCACTACAATATTAACAAAACATCCTTACTGATCATCCTCAAAAGAGGCACGGATCACTAGGAAACAACATGAACATATGAACATATGAGATAAACAGCTCAAGGACTTAGTGGAAATGCTATGTCCCTGAAATCAGAATTACCAAGTGCCTCACTTTGCAAGCTTGTGCTAGTCACCACACACATCACAAAAATACATGGGTTGCACCTCTGGAAAGATGTTAAAACCCTTAACAAAACATATGTAGAGCTCATGGGCATATCATGCACACATTAATCATGGCAAAAATGACAAATATCTAAATGGAGTAGCAGATCTGACAAATATCTCAAGTAGCCCTCTTCTAACAGAATTTCGGGCATCAAGATGAACTCAAATGAAAATGATGCAATGGAATGAAATGATGTACTCTCTGAGATGAACATTTTGATATGCTATATGCCCAAAACGGAGCTACGGATGAGGAGTTATAACATGATGAAATATGCAAATTATTAGGGTTTCGAGGATAAAAGTCAACCCGAGAGGAAACTGGATCTGGATCGGCGCGGATTACGAGGTTGGCCGGCGCCGGAGTTCGTGCTCACCGGAGCTGCGGGGCGTCACCGGAGTCGAGGGAGAGGCGGAGAGGAACCGGATCCAGCGCGGGGGAGGCGGTTGACGGCGGGGCGGCGACCTTGGCGGCGGAGACGAGGGCGACCGGCCGTGGCGAGGCTCGAGGCGGGCCGGGTCGGCGGCCACCGGCGACGCGACGAAGCAGGGTGGCACCGGCGAACTCAGGCGGCGCGGCGAGGGAGGAAGAAGGCGGCGGGGCGCTGGAGTGGGCGGCGCGGCTTCGGGCCGGACAGGGCCCCGCACGGGCTCGCAGGCCCGTGGGGTCGGCGGCGATGTGGGCGCCTGGGCGGGCGAATCAGGCGGTGCCACGTGGCGACGTTGGGAGGAAAACGGACATGTCCGTTGGTGGCGGATGAAGTGGATCTAGGGTTTCGGGGAAGGGGAAACGGGAATTTCGGAGGGGGGTGTATTTATAGGCATAGAGGGAGCTAGGAGAGTCCAAATGAGGTGTGGTTTTCGGCCACGCGATCGTGATCGAATGCTCCAGAAGATGGAGAGGGTTTTGGTGGGTTTTGGGCCAAATTGGAGGGGTGTTGGGCTGCAACACACACGAGGCCTTTTCGGTCCCTCGGTTAACCGTTGGAGTATCAAACGAAGTCTAAATGGTACGGAACTTGATAGGCGGTCTACCGGTAGTAAACCAAGGCCGCTTGGCAAGTGTTGGTCCAATCCGGAAATGTTTAATCCCCACACACCAAAGAAAGCTAGAAATGACCACCGGAGGAGAATGGAGCACCGGAATGCAAAACGGACAACGGGGAAAATGCTCGAATGCAAGAGATGAACACGTATGCAAATGCAATGCACATGATGACATGATATGAGATGCATGGCAATGATAACAACACATGGAGACAAAGACCCGAACCCGAGAAAATAAAATAACTTAACGCCGGAAATGGCAAGAGTTGGAGTACAAATTGGGAAAGTTACATCCGGGGTGTTACAACACTCCACCACTATGAAAGGATCTCGTCCCGAGATCTAGGACTGAAAGAACGCCGAGTATTCAGAACGGAGGTGATCCTCGCGTTCCCAGGTAGCTTCACGGTCGGAATGGTGTGACCACTTGACTTTGAGGAATTTGATTGACTTGTTGCGAGTCTTGTGTTCAGTCTCTTCAAGAATAGCAACTGGGTGCTCACGATAAGAAAGATCTTCTTGGAGCTCAATGTCCTCAAAGTTGACGGTGCGATCAGGAGTCTTGAAGCACTTTCGGAGCTGAGAGACATGGAACACATCATGAACATTTGCAAAGTTTGAAGGAAGCTCGAGTTGATAGGCGAGGTCGCCTCTCTTGCTGACAATCTTGAAAGGTCCCACGTATCTGGGGGCAAGCTTCCCTTTGATACCGAAGCGATGAGTACCTTTCATAGGAGAGACGCGGAGGTAAACATGATCTCCGATCTCGAAAGCCAAATCACGGTGCTTGCTATCATAGTAGCTCTTCTGGCGGGATTGGGCTGCTTTGAGGTTATCTCGAATGACTTTGCACGTTTCCTCTGCCTCTGTGATTAAGTCATTACCCAAAAGCTGACGTTCACCGGTTTCAGACCAGTTGAGAGGGGTACGGCACTTCCTGCCATACAGAATTTCAAATGGGGCCTTGCCCGAACTTGCTTGAAAACTGTTGTTATAGGAGAATTCAGCATAAGGAAGACAATCCTCCCACATCATGCCAAAGGAAATCACACAAGCCCTGAGCATATCTTCAAGAATCTGATTGACATGCTCGACTTGGCCGCTAGTTTGAGGATGGAAAGTTGTGCTGAAGCGGATGTTGGTGCCCATGGCCTTCTGAAAAGAATCCCAAAACTTGTAGGTAAAGATGCTGCCACTGTATGAAGAGATCACCTGTGGAATACCGTGCAGAGAGACAATTCGAGAGGTATAGAGTTCCGCCAATTGAGCTGAAGTGATCATTCTTTGATAGGCAGAAAGTGAGCCACTTTGGTGAGTTTGTCGATGACAACGAATATAGCATCATTGCCACGCTTGGACTTTGGAAACCCAGTCACGAAGTCCATTTCAATGTGGGCAAACTTCCATTCTAGAATGGCAAGAGGTTGGAGGAGACCCGCTGGCCTTTGGTGTTCTGCCTTCACTCTTTTGCAGACATCACAATCATTCACAAATTGAGCAATCTCGCGCTTCATTCGAGTCCACCAATAAGCCTGCTTGAGGTCCTGATACATCTTCGTACTCCCAGGGTGGATGGAGAGGAGAGAATTGTGAGCCTCGTTCATGATCACTTTACGAAGATCACCTTTGGGTACAACAATACGATCCTCGAAGAAGAGAGTATCCTTGTCATCAAGGCGGTAGCACTTGTACTTGGGTTGACTCTTGGCAATCCCAATCTTCACCTTTTTCACCATAGCATCAAGAAGCTGGGCTTGGCGAATCTGGTCTTCCAAGGTAGGAGAGACTTGAAGGTTGGCGAGGAAACCTTGAGGAACAACTTGCAGGTTAAGTTTGTGGAAAGCTTCACAAAGCTTGGGTTGATAAGGCTTGAGAATAAGACTGTTGCAATAAGCCTTTCTGCTCAATGCGTCAGCAATCACATTGGCCTTGCCTGGAGTATACTCGATACTCGGATTATACTCTTGAATCATTTCGACCCATCGAGTTTTCCCGAGGTTGAGATTAGGCTGAGTGAAGATGTACTTGAGACTCTTGTGATCAGTGAAAATGTCCACTTTTCTTCCCAATAAGAAATATCTCCAAGTCAAAAGAGCATGCACAACTGCCGCCAACTCGAGATCATGAGTGGGGTAGTTCTTCTCATTGGGCTTCAACTGGTGAGAGGTATAAGCAACAACTTTCTTCTCTTGCATCAATACTGCGCCAAGACCTTGGAGAGAGGCATCACAAAAGACCTCGTATGGTTTGGATTCATTAGGTGGAGTCAGAACTGGAGCAGTTGTCAATTTCTCTTTCAAAGTGTTGAAAGCAATGTCACACTCCGGAGAGCAAACGTACTTGATGTGCTTCTGGAGAAGATTTGAGAGAGGCTTCGCGATCTTAGAAAAGTTTTCAACGAATCTTCGGCAATAGCTTGCGAGACTGAGGAAGCTATGGAGTTGCTTCACGTTCTGAGGAGGTTCCCAATTCACAATTGCAGACACCTTCTCAGAATTCACGGCAATGCCCTTGGCAGAGGTGATATGACCAAGATAAAGAACCTCATCGAGCCAAAATTCGCACTTGGAGAACTTTGCGTAGAACTTGTGTTCCCTGAGCTTATCGAGTACCAAACGCAAGTGCTTGGCATGATCTTCCTTATTCTTTGAGAAAACCAGAATGTCGTCGAGATAGACCAAAACGAAGTCATTGGTGTAGGCGTTGAAGATGAAGTTCATCATGCGAGAGAACGTCGGAGGAGCGTTGACGAGGCCAAAAGACATGACAATGTATTCATATGAACCATAGCTTGTCCTGAAAGCCGTCTTGGGAATATCTTGCTCATGGATTCGAATCTAATGATAACCCATACGGAGATCAAGCTTGGAGAATACTTGGGCACCTTTGAGTTGTTCGAATAGCTCGTTGATGTTAGGAAGTGGGTATTTGTTCTGGATGGTCTTCTTGTTCAATAGACGGTAATCAACACAGAGTCGGTCCGTTCCATCCTTCTTCTTCACAAAAAGAACACCACAACCCCACAGAGAAGAAATAGGCCGGATGAGACCCATTCTCTCTTGAATATCGAGTTGCTTCTTCAGCTCCTTCAACTCTTCAGGTCCGAGCTTGTAAGGACGCTTGCACACTGGTTCCGTGCCAGGCTCAAGATCAATAACGAATTCAACTGGCCGATGCGGAGGCATTCCTGGAAGCTCTTCTAGAAAGACGTCTTGATATTCGCAAACGACTGGAATTTGCGAGATGGCCTCGAGTTCACCCTTTTCATTGAGAGAAAACAGACGGATGGTATCATCATGAGCAGCAAAGACAATTACATCCTCAGACGAATGAGTCAATTGAATCTGTCTGGCTGCACAATCAAGCTGAGCCTTGTGCTTAGAAAGCCAATCCATTCCGAGAATAAGATCAATATCCGAGTTACCAAGAACCACCGGAGAAGAGAGAAACTTGTAGTCGCCCAACGTGATAGAGATATCGGGAGCAACCAAACTAGAAGTCAAAAGCTTGCCGGGAGAAACAACTTGCATTACTTTGGGCATGATCTCAGTATCAACATTGTGCTTCGATGCAAATGGGCATGACAAGAAAGAATGCGATGCACCAGTATCAAAAAGTACTTTTGCGGGAACATCGTTAACAGGAAGGTTACCCATGATGACATCTGACGAATCCTCTGCCTGAGCTGCATTCATCAAGTTGACCTTGGCGTGCTTGGGGTTATGCTTGACCACAACTGTACTTGTCAATCTCACAGGAGGAGGAAGAGGAAGACGCCTCTGATTGAGACACTTGTTGGCATAGTGACCCTTCTGTTGGCACTTGTTGCACGCGACCTCTGAAAGCGGACGGTGGTACGGAGCACTCGATCTTAGAGGTTGGGACGAAGTCTTGTTCTGAAAGCCAGGGTTGGGTGGGTGGGAAGATCCACTACCACCTTTGCTCTTCTGCTGATACGGCTGACGGAACGGAGGAGGAGGAAGCCAATACTTCTGCTGCTTGGCCACTTGAGTAGAGGAAGAAGGAGTAACATCTCTGACTCGCTTCTTGGAAGCATCACACCTCAGTTGAGCGGCCTCTTGCTTCAATGCCATGTTGTAGAACTCATCGTACCTCAAGGGCTCAAAGAGAACAAGAGCTAGCTGAATTTCTTCTCTGAGACCACCCCTGAACTGGTATATCATGCTCTTCTCATCAGGGACGTCCTGCTTGGCAAAGCGGGAGAGCTTCTGAAACAACTTGTTGTAGTAATAGATAGACAAAGAGCCTTGCTTCAGGTTGCGGAATTCCTCACGCTTGCTTTCAACCACGCTCTGAGGGATATGGTGAGCTCTGAAATCTTGACGGAATTCATCCCAAGTGATAACACGTCCACCTCTGGAATCCTTGTACTGCTGGAACCATTCTGCAGCTTGATCTTTGAGTTGGAAGGAAGCGAACTTGACAAAGTCCTCAGGCCTGACGTTACTGCACTCGAAATGCTTGCACAGATCCACAAGCCAATCGTCAGCATCGGTTGCCTCAACACAATTGCTGAAAGTCTTTGGCCCGTTAGCAAGGAACTGGTTGAGTGTAGCAAAGTGATTCTGATTGTTGCCTTGGTTCCCTTGGTTGCCTTGATTGCGCTCTTGGAGAATTTGCATGATCAACTGTGTGTTTGCATTGGTTGCGGCCATCACAGCTTGCCATGCCTCCGGAGGAGGTGGAGGTGGTGGCGGATCAGGATTCGGAGTCGTGCGCGTTGGAGGAGCCATCCTGAAGAGGTTGACCATCCGTTAGCACATTGATAGACAAATACTGAAGCTGAATCCAACGGAATGAAAATTGCAATATATAGTCTTCACATCCGAACAAAATGAACGAATGCATTCCTCTTGAAATGGTCACATATCCATAAATTGAGAAGCCACTTAGAATTTAGGTAGAGAAATAAATCAACAAGGTACAGATCAAGAACGAATAATCGGTAAGAAATCCCAATCTCATACCAATATCCGTGGAAGAAGAACTAGAGCTACAAGAATTCCCACCTATGAAACTCCCGAACCTTTCCGGTTATGCAATCAGGTGTTGGGGATACAGGGGAAGCATAATATCTCACCCAAATCTAGCAATTCCTACATCCAGCTGTATCCATCCTTCAGCACATAACTGAGAAAACTTCCGAAACCATCTACCTCAAACTTCGAAAAGCATCCGTTATACAAGTTATGGCGATACTCCCGAACTCCCACCCCAGTACTGGGTGGCGTCGAGGTTATCTCACCAACGAACTGCATAAAAGAGATTTTCGATGTCGGCGTACTAAACTCAGTTATTCCAGAACTGCAATGATAAAATTATGACGACAACACCTCAGAGCTCAACTCCCCGGGACACTTCCACAAAACCCCTGACAGGAGGCACCAAGACAATGTTCTCGTCATAAAACCATCGAAACGATTCCAAGATACCCGCGTGATCCTAAATTTTTTTTAGTGAAATTTGAGAAGAGAAGAGTCAAAACTCTACGTCAGGATGCCTTACCAGAGCGATGAGGAGACTGGGAAGTAAAAAGAATTCCTAAACTCTCCAATATATAATTCCTAAATGACTCAAAACATTTTTCTAGACACAACTCGGCCACTAATAACGATCAAGCAAAGGGGCTCCTAAGGTCGGGAAAGGCTCTGATTACCAACTTGTAACACCCTCGATGCGACTATATCTCCCACGTGTCGAGGCACAACTTAGAGGCATAATCGCATTGAAGTCATATGTCGTGAGTTAGGCAATCTTCACAACATCCCATGTAATATAGATAATAAAAGTGGACATAACATAGTTGGCTTACACTCGCCATGTCAATCAAGTACATAAATAACATTACATCATCCAAACACTCATGGCCCGACTACGACGCCAAAATAAAAGATAACCCAACATGCGACACGGTCCCGATCACCCCCAACTGGGCACCACTACTGATCATCAGGAAAAGAAACATAGTATCGTTGAGAGTCTTCGTCGAACTCCCACTTGAGCTCGAACGCGTCACCTGGAGCGGAATCATCAGGCCCTGCATCTGGTGTAGTAGTAATCTGTGAGCCACAGGGACTCAGCAATCTCGCACCCTCGCGATCAAGACTATTTAAGCTTATAGGTAAGGCAAGGTAAATATATGTGGAGCTGCAACAAGAGACTAGCAAATATGGTGGCTATCCTGTTCGCAAAAGAGAGCGAGAAGAGGAGGCAAAGCGCAAGCGAGAAACTAGAGAACAACCTGCGCAAATATTACTCCAACACCGTGTCCACTTCCCGGACTCCGCCGAGAAGAGGCCATCACGGTAACACACTCAGTTGATTCATTTTAATTAAGTTAAGGTTCAAGTTATCTACAACCGGACATTAACAAATTCCCATCTGCCCATAACCGCGGGCACGGCTTTCGAAAGTTCAAATCCCTGCAGGGGAGTCCCAACTTAGCCCATGACAATCTCACACGGTCAACGAAGGAATAGACCTCCTCCCGAGACGTTCCGATCAGACTCGGTACCTCGGTTCTTCAAGACACTTCGACAGGTTAAAACAAGACCAGCAACACCGCCCGAATGTGCCGACAAATCCCGATAGGAGCTGCAAATATCTCGCTCTCAGGGCACACTCAGATGAGCCAGACGTCGGGTAGGCCAGCCCAGAGTTGCCCCTGGTAGCCCCGGACATCGCTCGGTTGGACCAACACTCAGAGGAGCACTGGCCCGGGGGGGGGGGGGGAGGCTAAAATAAGATGACCCTCGGGCTCCGGAAACCCAAGGGAAAAATAGGCTAGGTGGGAAATGGTAAAACCAAGGTTGGGCATTGCTGTAAAAGCTTTAATCAAGGCGAACTATCAAGGGGTTCCCATTATAACCCAACCGCGTAAGGAACGCAAAAACCGGGAACATAACACCGATATGACGGAAACTAGGGCGGCAAGAGTGGAACAAAACACTACGCGAGAGGCCGAGCCATCCACCCTTTACGAAGTATATAGATGCATTAAGATAACATGGCAATATAATGATATCCCAACAAGTAAATAAAAGTTCCAACAAGGAACGGCCTCGAATCTTCACCTGCAACTAGCAACGCTATAAGAGGGGCTGAGCAAAGTGGTAACATAGCCAATTAACGGTTTTCCAGGACATGGTGGGTTAGAGGTTTGACATGGCAATTTGGGAGGCTTGAAAGCAAGTGGTAGGCATCGTAGCATTGGCATAGCAAAAGAGCGAGCAATCTAGCAAAGCAAAGATAGTAGTGATTTCGTGGGTATGATCATCTTGCCTGCAAAGTTGTCATAGTTGAATGCATCCTCGGAAGCAAACTCAATGGGCTCCTCGTTAGAGAACTCGTCTCCCGGCTCTACCCAAATAAGACAAACAAGCAACAAGGACACAATCAACCATGTGCAAAGCTCAAACAATATGATGCAAAGATGGTGTGCTATGCGGGATGCATATGCAAGATTTGACAAGGGATGCATGAACCTGGCCTCAACTTGGGAATCCAAGTGTGCCACTGGAAAGATGAGATGAAATCGCTTGAAAATGATATAAAGAACGTCGGAATCGGAGTTACGGTTTGGAAATGGCAAGCAATTCAAATATGACATCGGTCTGCGATTTACAGCAAGTAGCCATCTAAATACAATGAGATGAACATGCTACAGCATCCAAACATGACAACAAAATACATGGTAGGGATGAATTCATGATGCTTAACAAAAGTCTAGCACTGAGCTACGGCCAAATCATCCATTAACAGGTTCAAACAAGCATGGCAAAAATGCATATGGCAAACAGATTTCAGACTTGGGGAAATTAACACTTGTCTGGAATTTCAGATCAGGTAGCACTCTTCGGAGCAACAAAACTACATGCTACAGGACCTGAACATGGCAAAGTAAAGCATGGCATGGATCTACTCAAAGAGATTAACAAAAGTCTCTTAGTGACCTTGAGCCAAAAGGGATCAGAAAATACAATTGCAAGCATGTGAACATGGCAAAAACATAATCAATTCTCAGACTTAGTGAAAACTGGAGCATGCTGAAAACAGATATCAAGTAGGCATGTTTACGAGCTCGATGCACTCACTACGGAGCAACTCATGATAATCTAAGCATACACCCATCAGGAATACACAAAATTCAAGCTATAAATGGCAAGAACAATAGCATAGCATGCACGGATCAACTACAACATCATCGGCAAAATCGCTAACAAGTAGACAATCTGCCCAAATTCACGAAGTAGCAAAAGTAGAGCTCGATTGACTCAAGCTAGGTGCTCCATATATGCAAACAAAGACATGGGTGGATAGAGCACTACAAGATTAACAAAACATCCTTACTGATCATCCTCAAAAAAGGCACGGATCACTAGGAAACAACATGAACATATGACCATATGAGATAAACAGCTCAAGGACTTGGTGGAAATGCTAAGTCCCTGAAATCAGAATTACCAAGTGCCTCACTTTGCAAGCTTGTGCTAGTCACCACACACATCACAAAAATACATGGGTTGCACCTCTGGAAAGATGGCAAAACCCTTAACAAAACATATGTAGAGCTCATGGGCATATCATGCACACATTAATCGTGGCAAAAATGACAAATATCTAAATGGAGTAGTAGATCTGACAAATATCTCAAGTAGCCCTCTTCTAACAACATTTCGGGTATCAAGATTAACTCAAATGAAAATGATGCAATGGAATGAAATGATGTACTCTCTGAGATGAACATTTTGATATGCTATATGCCCAAAACGGAGCTACGGATGAGGAGTTATAGCATGATGAAATATGCAAATTATTAAGGTTTCGGGGATAAAAGTCAACCCGAGAGGAAACTGGATCTGGATCAGTGCGGATTACGAGGTTGGCCGGCACAGGAGTTCGTGCTCGCCGGAGCTGTGGGGCGTCACCGGAGTCGAGGGAGAGGCGGAGAGGAACCGGATCCGGCGCGGGGGAGGCGGTTGACGGCGGGGCGGCGACCTTCGCGGCGGAGACGAGGGCGACCGGCCGTGGCGAGGCTCGAGGCGGGCCGGGTCGGCGGCCACCGGCGACGCGACGAAGCAGGGCGGCGCCGGCGAACTCAGGCGGCGTGGCGAGGGAGGAAGAAGGCGGCAGGGCGCTGGAGTGGGCGGCGCGGCTTCGGGCCGGAGAGGGCCCCGCACGGGCTCGCGGGCCCGCGGTGTCGGCGGCGATGTGGGCGCCCGGGCGGGCGAATCAGGCGGTGCCATGTGGCGACCGTGGCGACGGTGGTAGTTTTGTCCGGCGGCGGCGGATGAAGTGGATCTAGGGTTTCGGGGAAGGGGAAACGGGAATTTCGGAGGGGGGTGTATTTATAGGCATAGAGGGAGCTAGGAGAGTACAAATGAGGTGCGGTTTTCGGCCACGCGATCGTGATCGAACGCTCTAGAAGATGGAGAGGATTTTGGTCGGTTTTGGGCCAAATTGGAGGGGTGTTGGGCTGCAACACACACGAGGCCTTTTCGGTCCCTCGGTTAACCGTTGGAGTATCAAACGAAGTCCAAATGGTACGGAACTTGACACGCGGTCTACCGGTAGTAAACCAAGGCCACTTGGCAAGTCTCGGTCCAATCCGGAAATGTTTAATCCCCACACACGAAAGAAAGCTAGAAATGACCACCGGAGGAGAACGGAGCGCCGGAATGCAAAACGGACAACGGGGAAAATGCTCGAATGCAAGAGACGAACACGTATGCAAATGCAATGCACATGATGACATGATATGAGATGCATGGCAACGATAACAACACACGGAGACAAAGACCCGAACCCGATAAAATAAAATAACTTAACGCCGGAAACGGCAACAGTTGGAGTACAAATTGGGAAAGTTACATCCGGGGTGTTACATGACATTAGTGGGCAATGGCCAGAGCGCGCTATTCTGGGAGGATAGGTGGATTGACGGCTAGAGGATATGCGAGCTCGGTCTAGACATCTACGTTCACATATCGAGGTGTATCCGAGAAACGAGGCAGATTGCAGATACACTCGCAGATGGTACATGGGCAGGCGACATTGGGCCCAACCTATCGGCCAGGGCATTGGGGCAGTTCCTAGGATTGTGGCAGAGTATCGAGGCCACATAGCTATTTGAAGGAGTGGATGACAAGGCTACCTGGTCCTGGGAACACGGTGGGCGCTTCCCGGCCCGGTCCGCCTACTCGTCCAAATTCATGGGCCTCGAGGTGTCGCCAACAGCCACATTCACCTAAAATTCGAAAGCACCCTTGCAATGCCGCTTTTTCTTGTGGCTCATGATCTAGGACAGATGCTGGACTTTGGATCATTTGGCCAGGCAAGGACTACCACACCAGGACGCGTGTCCCTTATGTGACCAGTATGAGGAATCAATACAACACCTACTGATTGACTGCGTGTTCGCAAGGAAAGTATAGCATGAGATGGGTGGGCTGACTAGACGATGAGAGCTCGAGCCGCTATAGAATGAAACGCTTGGGGCATGGTGCATGAGACAGGATCAAGATCCAAGACACTGGAGGTCAGCGCGAGCCAAATTCCTCCTGGCCATGTAGACGATTTGGAAGAACCGCAATGACATCGTCTTTAATGGAGCTACACCCTCATTCTCAAGGGTCAGGGAACGACTACGAGAAGAAGGAAAGCTCTGGGCCAAAGCCGGAATGTTAAAAGATGACAACAGGGTTCGAGGAGTTAGGTTGCATGTGGGTTGACCATGAGTCATCCGGCCTAGTGTAGGGTGGAGTCGGGAGTTTATCCCTGCATGCAATTATTGTAAAAAAAGTGGATCCTTTGGGAGTCTTTCTCGAGAAAAAAATGTGGTGGGAACAACACAAGGTAGTGCACGGTGAGAAAACTCAAGATGCTTCACAAATCCGAAATTATTATAGCCGTGAAAGTGCTTACTAGCAATTACTTTCTGGCTACTGAATTTTCATGAGTAGCTAGTTTAGACCTCGTGATTTTCGATATAGTGTAAAGCAGGCGCACCTCGTCCGCATGATACAAGATAAGATTGCATGCATACAACAAGGCTATAAGCTAGGTGACCAAGACGGGGACGACCCTAAGGCGCACGGCGAGCATGTTGACGATGGTGAACTTCTCGGTGACGTCCAGCTTGTCGGCCGCCATGCCAACCGGGAGCCACCACTCGAATTCATACAGTAGCGAAGCCAGCACAAACGACATGACCCGCTATGCCATCGGCAGGCCGGGGCAAAACTGCCCGCCGGACCCGAACAAGATGAACTCATAGTCCATGCCCTGAAACTCCACCGTCGCAGCCTTATCTAGGAACCTCTCCGGGACAAACACGTCGGGCCTCTCCCATGCGGATGGGTCCCGCATGATCGCCCACATGTTGAAGATCACTGTGGAGCCAATCCGAGCAAGAATAAGAATAAGAAGAAGAAGAAGAAGAAGAAGAAGAAGAAGCAGAAGAAGAAGAAGAAGAAGAAGAAGAAGAAGAAGAAGATGAAGAAGAAGGGCAAGACGGCGAAGGCAAGAGGTCTGACATTCTTAAATTATGAGGATATCTTCTTGCTCAGAACATGATTGGACACAACAATGAATCCAATATGCGACACCGAGTAAAAGAGGAATGGGTATTGGGAGAAGATTTGGAAGGAGTATGACAAACAAAAGGAGTATGTGGAGCCGCATCCTATCATGACCAAATGCAATGTGGCATCTCTCCAACATCGATGGCACGCAAAGGCATCACATAACCTCTAGTAAATTAGATTACGACATGGAAGGCTACCATCCATCAATGAACTAAAATAGTGTATGGACAAAGGATAGTTCTAATGATTACTTTTCTCGTGGTGGAAACAACTCACGAGAGTTCAACTATTAGAGTTGGCACATGTGCCTGCATGTTTCTAGATTTATTGTAGCTTTCTCGATTATATTGATTTAGTAGGAGACAACGTGCCTGTCAACTACAAGACATCTATAATGACTTCGTCAATCTCAAGATTTGTTAGCTCAGTCTTTGAGAGGTGCTCATTGTGGTAGGGTGTGCATGCTGGCACATGTTTATTGGGCTGAGTGTTTTTAAGCATACGTGAACATGTGCGTTTGTACTATGTTTCTAAAAGAAAAGTAAAAGCAGTGACCTGCATATAAGGTTGCGGCTGTTATCTTATTTGTTGGTACATGGGCACCTTACATGAGCAGCATCAGGCCACTTCCAATGCATTGGTGCTTAGATAAGGTGCTAAGCATATTAAAAAGTTTAGCAACTAATGTCTACAATGCATAGGTGCTCCACTTGTTGGTGCTAAGCTCTCGTCATTTAATGCTTTAGTTGTTAAACTATTTCATGCATTGGTGGTTTCTTTCATTTAATTTCTTATGCCTAGGTTCACGTGCTTGGCATTGGTACTTCCTGGGGTCACCAAACTCACGTCTCTCCTCTTTATAACCTTGCCACATCAGATTTTTTTACCTACTTGCACCTATAGAAGGTGGAGCATTGAGAGGGCCTCAGTGCTACTCCTTGATCATTCCCCAAATAACATGCAACTGGTGGGAAAACACGTCACTAGACCCTATCATTAGGCACGTTGTCCTCTTTCTTCCCCACGATCGCGGTCACCTAATTAGATTTGATGTAGCTTGAACACCGAATGAAGCCACTACCAGTGGTGTATTGGGGAAAGATGGTGTTGATCTTCTTGGGCCTTGGCACCATTGCCTGGTAATCCCCATGTTGAAGATTGTTTTTCAGTGTACATTCGCAGTAACCAGGATAACACATATATGCAAGGCCGACATTGCAAGATACGGTGTTGGTATCAACAATGGCTTGGCAACCCCAAGTTGAAGATTGTTTATCAGTTCACACTGGCAATAACCTGGAAACCACATGTATTCATAGCCTCCATGACAAGACAAGTCGGCGTCAATGATGGCTTGAAGAGAAAGCACTAGAACCATGATAGTGGTAATGGATCTCTTTGTGGAGGACATGTCTGGCTACTCTCTCTCCCTCCCTCCCTCTCCCTCGGTTAACTTTTGGATCTCTTTGTGTGTAATCAGTTGTGGCGTGGGCTCACCTCAGGCGATATCAATTTATAGTCTCATTTTGGTTGATCTGTGCACCGCCAGATGGACACCTACACAAGTGAAAGAGCTGTGCATTTTGGTTGGCACTAGCGTGCAAGCTACCGCCTATGGAGCACTCTAGATCCGTGCACGTGTACGTAGAGCTAGCACACAAGTGAAAAAGCAATGTAGTTGGCATTTATATGATCAAAATCAATGGACAAACGAACCCTCCATGGAACACTATAGATTGATCTGCGTAGATGTGCTAGTGGGCAAGTTAACAAGCAATGACATACAAACCACCAACGGTGGAATAGCTCTATAGATGTATTTAGTGGTAGTGTACAAGTTACTCCCTCGGTTGTTATTTACTAGCTGGTGTAGGAAAATGCCAAATTAATTAGGTTGTGTGCTTCCAAATCTGCAGTGCACTTCTCTCGTTCTTGTCATCTTCTATCATTCATGGGCTCATGCATTTATATCTATTACCTCTGTACCGAAATACTTATAGTTGGGGGAATTTGTACTAGTTTTCCCAACTACAAGTATTTCGGTACGGAAGGAGTAGTCGGGAAATGGAAAAGGAAGAAGCATCAACAAGTTCGATCTGCCGAAGCGTGGCTCGGACATGTATGCTCCATCTACTACAACATGCAACTTAGTCGGAAGAGAAAGATGAAGTGATAAGCCAATAGCGCGATATACGGGTGTTAGACCCAGGTAGAATTGGTCGGGTCGAATTGGGGGAAATTGTTCGCTCATTGCTGCGTGGTTTAGACGAGATTCCAGTGTATTGCTCTCCAGTACGTACATCGTTCTCGGGCCTTACAAGCGTGGAAGCATAGGACGTGCCTAATTCGCCACCAAGTTCTTCTCACGCCACGCAATGGTCTCCAGCTGTAAGAGCATCTCTAGCAGATCCCGTATAATGCCGACCCGCAAAATGCATATACAGTTCACGGAAAAATGACTTTGCTGGCCGGCGCGGGTGCCGGCAGTGTCAGATCCCGCAAAACAGACCCATAAAAAAGGATATTCGTCTGACTCTACCCCCGGCCGCACCGGCCCGTAAATTAGTAATTTGAATTTTAATTTCTGGCATGCAAACACATTTCTTTGCTTCTTTATTTTCTTCAAGGGCATTGCATACATAATAACTCACCAAATCTTTAAGAAAACAAGAACCATAATTAGCCATTTTAGAAGATATCCAACTTTCATAACCGCTCCCACTAGTTGGACAAACATCTTCTCCATGCATTTATTGTTGATCTGTGGATTCTTGATCTTGCATTCTTCATTCTTCTTCTTTGGTTCTAAATAAGTAAACATTGCCAACCCTCTAGTTTCTTTTCTAATTGCACATGCAACCGCATCATGAGCCTCAATTCTACTAAGGAGTGCATGGACATCTATTAAGTTTCTTTCTATCAATAAATCAATGTATTCTCCTCAAAACAAAAATGAGCATCCATCTTCCTACACAAATGAAGATATCCATAAGCTATCGAAATTGAACCGAATAGGTTGACAAAGCCGAATGGAAAACAACAACATACCCCGTCATTTTCGCATTTGAAGAATGCCAATCTGGGGTGGTTCGGTGTGCTAGAACTTAGCCGTAGCACTGTCCGCGTGCAGCCGTCGCACTGTATGAGCGGCATTAGCGAGCCAGTGAGCCGCTGCGCGGGTGCTGAGCCCGGGCGACTGTTGGCTGAATCCTTGTCGGTAAACCGAGGACGGCGGCTAGAGGGCAAACAAGTACCTGCATCCGGTGCTGGGGCTTTGTCGAGGCTACGGGGGGTGCTACTCGACCAATCCATGGCTTGGCACAGGCATCGGTAGCCAGAAGCGCCAAATCTGGCCGGCACAACAAATAGCCGCCGATCTACAACTTTCTAGCCCGCTGACACAGGTGGAAGGGATGGAGGGGAAGCTCAGGTGTGTGGTGGTGCTGCGGCGTGATCCCGCCGGCTAGTTTGGCCGGAATCATAGGCGGCGGCCCGACGACAGGGGTGGCCGTAGGTGTGGAAAAGTGCGGCTGGATTGCCCCCACCCCCGCCAACCGCTACCACTATATACAGGGCGCCGTCAGGGCGAGGGGGGAACCCGCATTTTCGCGGGTTGGGATGGGGATTATGTCGTGCCATGCAAACAAATTTACAGGTCGGACACGTTTGCGGGGTCTAATGGGGCAGCATTTTACGCATGGACCCGTATTTTGACGGTTATTTTACAGGCTGGGCCATTATACGGGATTTGCTAGAGATGCTCTAAGTAGATTGCTCTTGCCAGACTTGCCGGCTCTTCCTCGGCGTGTTTTTGAGTATCTGTTCCTAGCAAGCAGAAGCATGCCAAGTCGATCTGATTTTTTTGGAGGATGACCCCGGCCTCTGCATCATCGAAGCGATGCAGGCATCTATAGATACGTCTCCGTCGTATCTATAATTTTTGATTGCGTCATTCCAATATTATACAACTTCCACATATTTTTGGCAACATTTTATATGATTTATTGGACTAACCTATTGATCCAGTGTCCACTGCCAGTTCATGTTTGTTGCATGTTTTTTGTTTCAAAGAATATCCATATCAAACAAAGTCCAAACACGATAAAAATTTACGGAGAATTGTTTTGGAATATTTATGATTTTTGGGAGGTGGAATCAATGCTAATGGAGGCCCACGGCCTCCACAACCCACCAGGGCACACCGGGCACCCCTTGGCGCTCCCATGTGTCTTATGCCCTCCCTGTAAGGCAGTTGGGGCCCTTCTTCTGGTGCAAGAAAGATAATTTATGGAAATAAATCATGTAAAATTTTTAGCGCAATCGGAGTTACAGGTCTCTAGGAATTTAATAAACGGTGAAGGGCCAGATCTGAGGAAGTCAAAAAAGAAGAGAACAGAGAGGGAGATCCAATCTCGGAGGGGCTCCTACCCGTCCGCCGCCATGGAGGCCATGTACCAAAGGGGTAACCCTCCTCCCATCTAGGGGGGGGGGGGGCAAGAAAGATGAAGAAGGAGGGGGCTCTCTCCCCCTCTCTCCCGGTGGCACCTGAATGCCGTCGGGGCAAGGATCTTGATGACGATCTACATCAACAATCTTGCTACCGTCAACACCAACTATCTCCCTCTCTATTGTATCACCCCTTCTCCCCGCTGTAATCTCTACTTACACATGGTGCTCAACACCATATATAGTTTCCCAATGATATGATATTTGGCTATCCTATGATGTTTGAGTAGATCTATTTTGTCCTGTGGGCTAATCATGATCTTGGTTCGTATGATTGTATATTTTATTTATGGCGCTGTCCTACGGTGCCCTCTGTGTTGTGCAAATGGAGGGGCCCCCACTATAGGGTGTTGCAATATGTTCATGGTTTGCTTATTGTCGGTGTTGCGGGGTGATAGCAGCCTAAACGTGGATAAGTGGGTTATGGCGTATGGGAGTAAAGAGAACTTGATACTTAATATTATGGTTGGGTTTCATGACCTTAATGATCTTTTGTAGTTGCAAATGCTTCCTAGGGGTCCAATCATAAGTGCATACGATCCAAGTAGAGAAAGTATGTTAGCTCATGCCTCTCCCTCATATAAAATTGCAAGAATGATTACTGGTACTTGTTATCGGTTGCCTAGGGACAAATGATATTCTTGTTGACAAAAGCTATCAACTTTTATTTCCTTGCAATTTATTCGTAGTATTATTCTCGCAAAGTACTCGTAGTTTTATTCTTGCAAAATAGTTTCATACTTGTTTTTGGTAAAGCAAACATCAAGTGTGCTTAGAGTTGTATTGATGGTTGATAGAACTTGAGGGAATATTTGTTCTGCCTTTAGCTCCTCATTGGGTTCGACACTCTTATTTATCGAAAGAGGCTACAAACGATCCCCTATAATTGTGGGTTATCATGACCCTTTTTCCGGCGCCGTTGCTGGGGAGCAATATCGTGGAGTGAATATTCTCATGTGTGTTTGTATGCTTTATCAGTAAGTAGTTTTTATTTTCTGTTTTAAGTGGTTCCCTATCTTTAGTTATGGATATGGAACAAGAAACATCAAAAAATAAGTTGTACTTCCTACTCATGGAGATGGGCAACCTCCTAAAACCCTCAATGCTCGTTATGTGAAAGATATTATGCACTACTTTGATAATCCTAAGAAAACCCCATTAAACTATATAATAGGAGTAACATTGGATCAACATGAATACATTAGGGGTTATCACTTGACTCATAAAGGGAAATTGTTATGGGATCAAATTCATTTGCAACATTGAGATATGATTATACTTGTTGCTCTAGGATGAAGGTTCCACACCTTCCCTTTTCATGCAGATTTAACGATAATGAAACCATAGCTTCTTATGCTAATGGTATATATGATTACTATGATGTGGAACGAATAGAAGAA
Source organism: Triticum aestivum (assembly GCF_018294505.1). Lineage (NCBI taxonomy): Eukaryota > Viridiplantae > Streptophyta > Magnoliopsida > Poales > Poaceae > Triticum > Triticum aestivum. The sequence goes on along the minus strand of NC_057797.1, from coordinate 292,552,837 downwards.
TATGTTTCTTTTAAGGGTGCTTATGAAATTGAATCTTTGTTTGAAAAGTATGAAGATTTTGATGATTCAGTTTATAGACCTGAAAATTTTGCTATACTTAAATTTGTTATGATAATTATAAATACAATTCTGATATTGATGCATTTATTGAGAAATTCTCTGCTGTCCAAGAAGAGACTAATATTTTGCAGGAGTCTATGGTAGAAGGAATTGATGAAACTGTGAGCTCATTGGATGAAAAATAAGATGAGGAGAGCGAAGAACAAAAGGAGGAAGAGCGGATTAGCTACCCGTGCCTACCTTCTAATGAGAGTAACTCTTGAACTCATACATTGTTTAACGTCCCTGCGTGCTTACCAAAGGATGAATGCTATGATAATTGCTATGATCTCGTTGATTCATTTGAAATGTCCCTTTTTGATGAAATTGATGCTTGTTATGCTTGTGGCCAAGATGCCAATATTAATTATGCTTATGGAGATAAACTTGCTATTGTTCCTTATGTTAAGAATGAAATTGTTGCTACTGCATGCAGACATGATAGTCCTATTATCTTTTTGAATTCTCCAAACTACACTATATTGGAGAAGTTTGCTCTTATTAAGGATTATATTGATGGGTTGCCTTTTGCTAATACACATCATGATTTTGATGACTATAATATGCATGTGCTTGCTGCTCCTAGTTGCAATTATTATAAGAGAGGAACTACATCTCCATATCTTTATGTTTCTAACACGATAAAATTGCAAAGAAACTGCTTATACTATGTACTGGCCTTTACTTGATGTGCATGAATTATTCTTGTATGACATGTCGATGCATAGGAAGAGAGTTAGACTTCATCATTGAATGCCATATGTTGTTTTGTTCTCACTACTAAATGCCAAATCATTGTTAACTAAAATTGCCTTTGATATACCTTGGGATCCGTGTGGGTTCATTATTGGAGCACTTTATGCCTAGCTTAAGGCGTGTTTTGGATTTACAGGAATTAAAAAACCAACTTTCTCAATCTTTCTGGCCCAGCCACGATGCCCAGATGTTTGAATTTCACTCCCATCTCTTGCATGGGACCTAGAAATTCACCCAAAGACACACATGTGATTTTTCAAACAACTTTGGTGCACTGGAGCATGTGCTTGTAGTTCAAATTTGAATTATGCACATCGAATGCCCAAAAACTAAATTAATGTATAAAAATGCCAAATGAACACGGAATAATTCCAAAATTTAGCACGATACTTCTATTTGGTCTAATCTGCCAATGTACAAAAATTAAGCCGGGAGAAGGCAGTGTACGTATGTCGTTTCGCACACGGAGGTGACACGTTCCCTGTCGGAACCAAGAGCCTTCTTGAGGGAAGCTCCGGTTTGCAAGAAGCTTACACCAAAGCTTGTCCCAATTCGGCCAAAAATTTACTGCAGCATGTTGGTGCCATGTCATGACACCATACCAAGTTTCATGATTTTCAGCCATGTTTTGGATCTACAGGAATTAAAAAACCAAGTTTCTCAATCATTCCGGCCGAGCCACGACACCGAGATGTTTGAATTGTATTCCCATTTCTTGCATGGGACCTATAAATTCACCCAAAGACACACATGTAATTTTTCAGCAAACTTTGGTGCATTGGAGCATGTGCTTGTAGTTCAAATTTGAATTATGCACATTAAATGGCCAGAAACTCAATTAATGCATAAAAATGCCAAACGAACCAGGAATAATTCCAAATTTAAACACGACACTCATGTACTAGTTGCATGCTCACTTTACGTAAATGTCCTAGCAATTCAAACACCATCCTTTCCCTCCGTAACAGAATATTGTCTTTCAAAACATAATGAAAAAATCAGGTATACCACAAACAGTTTAATAGAAAGTATCATGTGGGATGCGATACAAAATATCTTGGCGCACCGTCTTGACTAGCTTACGCAGGAAGCTTGGTCGTCTACAGTCCACCGCCCCCACTTGAACCACACTTGTGCGCCAGTTTCGCACGGCACCGAGCGAAAAATTTTGGCCACCGCAGAAATATCGATCTCCCCGCCCCCTTCCTCCTACCAAAAGCCACATTTCCACTGTTCCTCCTTCCTTTCCAAGTTCAAACCTTCGCTGCTGCTTACTGGCAGCTCGGCCTCCTCGCCGACGACCCTTTTTCTTGCAACGTCACCTCCGCACCGGCTACCCTTCTCCTTGCAGCGCCGCCTCCTCGCCGGCAACCCTTCTTCTTGCAACGCCGCATCCTCGCTGGAGAACCTTCTTCTTGCTGCACGGCCTCCTCACCACCGACCCTTCTTCTTGCTGCGCGACCTTGTCAATATGGTCAGGTAATCCACACCCCACCCACACCATCCTCCTCCTTTCCTGTCCCACATGCCCCGACCGATGGAGCGACACATTCCACCAAAATCATTGCCCCCTCCTCCAATTAAGCGCAGCCCACAGCCATTTTACATGCAGTATAACATGGAGCTAAGTAGCATGCGGTCGCACGCGCGAACAAGGTTGCTATGGCTTCCATGCGTGTCGACCTCCAGATCTTGGCGGAGCACCTCGTCTTCGAGGCCACCGTCGACACCGCCACGCGGTTGTCTACTTTAAAATATAGTTCATGATGTTTCCTCGAGGCCACCGCTAGTGCCTTCTAGTGATTTGTCCTCTGTAATGTTAATATGCAATCTGATGTTCAGTGAACAGTTTGGTCCTCTGAAATGCAATCTTCAGTTAACACATTGGTCCAACAATTGCTACATTTCGTAGTACCGTTCTCAAGCATTCTTTGTTTTGTTATCTGTCTTATCTTCTAGTACATGTTTCTATTCTGCAATGTCATGCTCAGTTAACTATTTTCGTTCATTTGGTATGTTGTCCATTTCACCGTTTCATTCAGTTCTGCAATTTGATTTTCATTTGCTGTGGGTACAATTTTGTATTGTTATGCATGTGACACCAATCGAATTTGGCTGTACTCAATACATATTCTACTGATAGTATGGCAATTCTCAGTTAACCTGATCAAGATCTTCCTTATTTGTGTTGGAGGGAAACAATGGGAGACACTGCGGTTTACCATCGAGGTTTGTTCAAGCAAGGTTGTTTGGCTAATAGCACATTATTGTGCAGTTGCAGGAATCATTCTAATATTTAGGTTTCTTACAATTTGGTCTTGCACATGTAGGTCCTGCTGTCTGAGGCTTAGACCCACTGTTCGACCCATTTTTTATATGGGGAAATGAGATGTCCATGAATATCAATCAAGTCAAGAAACTCAGAAAGATTGTTAGGATGAAGAAACAGTTTGCACAATGAAGGAGACATCAGTCAACTATAGGATGGTACCAACTCTTTTACCTTGTTTTTGCCCCTTGCGCCATTTCAAAATTTACAACAACGATTTATGCATAGCTTTATTTTTAGTACTATTCAAAGCAGTTCACCGGTGATTACCTCTCAAACCACCTGCATGGTCTAGAGGCAAGGAAGGTATTCATTCAACACCCACAGTACAATATTGAAGTCTTGCTGAAGAGGACGAAGATTGGGTGGGCAATTATCCCTATCCACTGGCCTAAAGTTGCTAGGACATTCAATATCACTGAAGGCTCAATATTTGCCTTCCGCTTCTGCAGTTTCACAGATGAGATTCATATGTCTATTTACCGTGTATGATGCTACTTTCCAAAGGTTTTCAATGCTGCATGTGAAACTTGGCGCTGTTCTGTAATGGTGTAACTGAGTGCCGAAGCTATCTGATGTAATTCGATTATGAAATCTTGGTTGCTTTTATACGGATATGAAATATCTGGCGTGTTTTATAAGAAATATCAGTTTGATTAGTACATGGATTATCAATAACAGGCTAATTACCCTGCGTATTGGGGTTTTCTACTGTAGACGGTTACTCAGACAGCGCCATGGGCGATGAACTCAAACAACCCACATGGTTTCTAGAAAGTAGGCGTGCTTGATCAACTAACAATCACACACGACTTCCGGCAGCGAACTGTTTGCGTTAGGCCACCTTGCACAAACGTTTCCACACAAAGAACTGTGTGTGATATACATTCGAACGGAAATGTTTTCCCTAGATTGACTTTGTGCGATGTACATAAGAACAAAAACGAATTCCTTGGATTGACTGTGTGTCATATACATACCAACGGAAATGTTTTTCTGGGATTCACCGTGTGGGATGTACATACCTATGGAAATGATTTTCTCGGATTACTGTGTGGGATGTACATACCTACGGAAATGATTGGGTTTCGATGCCTCGCCCGACCGCACACGGCCCCAGCCTGGATCCCAGGAGGGCCTAACCCCGATGATTTTTTGGGTCGTGTGGGAAGGCCACCCTATCGCACACACTCACTTGGCAACGGTTCCAAATGCCATCGTGGAAAGGGGTTAAAAACTGTTTGTTTAGCAGGTCGCTGTACAAGTGACCCCAAGCAAATATTCAAGGAGACTCAAGCGTCTAAGCTTGGGGATGCACCGGAAGGCATCCCATATTTCTTCAACAATTATCAGTATGTTTTTGTCTTTCTTTCGTTCATGTCATATGAGTAAATCTTGGAGCGTCTGTTGTGTTTAGTTTTCACTTTTATTTTATGGACCATGCTAGTATGAGATAGTCCATGGTTGATTTAGAGAATGCTCTTTGCACTTCACTTATATCTTTTGAGTATGGCTTTATAGAATGCTTCATGTGCTTCACTTATATCATTTGAAGTTTGTATTGCCTGTTTCTCTTCACATGGAAAACCGTTATTTGTAGAATGCTCCTTTTCTTCACTTATATTTATTAGAGCATGGTCTTTTGTAGAAAGAAGTAAACTCTCATGCTTAACTATATCTATTTAGGGAGTTAATAGGAATTAGTCAATTGCATGGTTAGTCATAAAATCCTACATATAACTTATGGATCACTAAATATGATATGTTTGATTCCTTGCAATAGTTTTGTGATATAGAGATGGTAATATGTGGGAGGTACTAGTAAACGGTTGTGGTTACTAGGAATATTGGTGTTAAGGTTTGTGATTCCCGAAGCATGCACGTATAGTCTCTCGTTATTCTATGAAGATGGAGCATGATTTTATTATTGATTGTCTTCCTTATGAGTGGCAGGCGGGGATGAGCGATGGTCTTTTCCAACCAATCTATCCCCCTAGGGGCATGCGTAGTAGTACTTTGCTTCGAGGCCTAATAAAATTTTGCAATGAGTATATGAGTTCTTTATGACTAATGTGAGTCCATGGATTATACGCACTCTTACCTTTCTCAATTTGCTAGACTCTACGGTACCGTGCATTGCCCTTTCTCATCTCGAGATGTGGTGTAAACTTCGTCGGTGCATCCAAACCCCAGGGTATGATACGCTTTATCACACATAAGCGTCATTATATCTTCCTCAAAACAGCCACCATACCTACCTATTATGGCATTTCCATAGCCATTCTAAGATATATTGCCATGCAACTTCCACCGCCTCTATTTTGATGACTTGAGCATTCATTCGCACACATCCTGGTAAACTGCCAGAGGCATTCATATAGATTCATATTTTGTTCTAGGTATCGAGTTGTAATTAAATAGAAGTGTGATGATCATCATTATTCACTATTAGATCATGTCCCAGTGAGGAAAGGATGATGGGAGTATGGTTCCCTCACAAGTCGGGATGAGACTCTGGACAATGAGAGAGAAAAAAGGAAACAAATAAAAAAAAGGAAAAACTAGAAAAAAAGAGAAGGGGCATTGTCACTATCCTTTACCACACTTGTGCTTCAAAGTAGTAGCATGTTTTTCATATAGAGAGTCTCCTATGTAGTCACTTTCATATACTAGTGGGAATTTTTCATTATAGAACTTGGCTTGTATATTCTGATGATGGGCTTCCTCAAATGCCTGAGGTCTTCATGAGCAAGCAAGTTGGATGCACACCCACTTAGTTTTCATATTGAGCTTGCATACACTTATAGATCTTAGTGCATCCGTTGCATGGAAATCCCTACTCCTCACATTGATATCCATTGATGGGCATCTCAATAGCTCGTTGATTAGCCGCATTAGTGTGAGACTTTCTTACCCTTTGTCTTCTCAATGTTTACCCCTATCATCATACTCTATTCCACCCATAGTGCTATATCCATGTCTTGCACTCATGTATTGTGTGGGAGTTGACAAAGCTGTAGCACGTTAAAAAGTATGAACCAATTGCTTGGCTTGTCATCAGGGTTGTGCATGATAAATACTTTGTGTCAAGAAGACAGAGCATGCCAAGATTATATGATTTTGTAGGAATAGCTTCTTTAGCATTGATATTTTGAAAGACATGATTCTTTGTTGAGATGCCTGAGTATTGATGTCTTTATGTCAAATTATAGACTATTGCTTTGAATCACTTATTTCTTAATATTCATGCCATGATTAGATATATGATCAAGTTTATGCTAGGTAGCATTCCACGTCAAAAATTATCTTTTTTATCATTTACCTACTCGAGGACGAGCATGAATTAAGCTTCGGGATGTAGATAGATCTTTGTCGTATCTACAATTTTTCATTGTTTCATGCCAATATTATACAACTTCCACATATTTTTGGCAACATTTTATATGATTTATTGGACTAACCTGTTGACCCAGTGCCCAATGCCAGTTCCTGTTTGTTGCATGTTTTTTGTTTTGCAGAATATCCATATCAAATGAAGTCCAAACACGATAAAAATTTACGGAGAATTATTTTGGAATATTTATGATTTTTGGGAGGTGTAATCAATGCTAATGGAAGCCCACGGCCTCCACAACCCACCAGGGCACGACGGGCACCCCCTGGCGCACCCAAGTGTCTTATGCCCTCCACATAAGGCGGTTGGGGTCCTTCCGCTGGTGCAAGAAAGATAATTTATGGAAAAAATTGTGTAAAAATTTCAGCACAATCGAAGTTACAGATCTTCGGGAACTTAAGAAACGGTGAAGGGCCAGACCTGAGGAAGGCGAAATAGAAGAGAACACAGAGGGAGATCCAATCATGCAGGGGCTCCTGCCCCTCCGCCGCCATGGAGGCCATGGACCAGAGGGGGAACCCTCCTCCCATCTAGGGGGTAGGCCAAGGAAGAAGAAGGAGGGGGGCTCTCTCCCCCTCTCTCCCGGTGGCACCGGAGTGCCGTTAGGGCAAGTATCGTGACGGCGATCTACATCAACAATCTTGCTAATATCAACACCAACTCTCTCCACCTCTATGAAAGAGTGTAACTCCCTTTCTCCCCGCTGTAATCTCTACTTAAACATGGTGCTCAACTCCATATATTATTTCCCGATAATATTTGTCTATCCTATGATGTTTGAGTAGATCTGTTTTGTCCTGTGGGCTAATCGTGATCATGGTTGGTATGATTGTATGATTTATTTATGGTGTTGTCCTACGGTGTCGTCCGTGTCATGCAAATGAAGGGGCCCCTGCCGTAGGGTGTTGCAATATGTTCATGGTTGGCTTATTGTCGGTGTTATGTGGGTGACAGCAGCCTAAACGCAGATAAGTGGGTTATGGCGTATGGGAGTAAAGTGGACTTGATACGTAATGCTATTGTTGGGTTTCACGACCTTAATGATCTTTAGTAGTTGCGAACGCTTCCTAGGGGTCCAATGATAAGTGCATATGATCCAAGTAGAAAAAGTATGTTGGCTCATGCCCCTCACTCATATAAAATTGCAAGAATGATTACCGGTACATGTCATCGATTGCCTAGGGACAAATGACTTTCTTGTTGACAAAAGCTATCCACTTTTATTACCATACAATTTATTCGTAGTTTTATTCTTGCATAGTACTCGTAGTTTTATTCTTGAAAAATAGTTTCATACTTGTTTTGGGTAAAGCAAATGTCAAGTGCGCGTAGAGTTGTATCGGTGGTCGGTAGAACTTGAGGAAATATTTATTCTGCCTTTAGCTCCTCATTGGGTTCGACATTCTTATTTATCAAAAGAGGCTACAAATGATCCCCTATATTTGTGGGTTATCAGCTATATATTAGTAATAATGCAATATCCATCAGCCAAACAACGTCAACCAGGAAATGGAAAATAAACCCGAAGGCCATATACCTGGCAACAGTAAATCCTCAAGATATCCACTAACCTTATGTTACAAGACACATCATAAACGAAAAATGCACAACTCTTAGGCTACGCCTTCAAGAAGAAATCGTTGCACGTGTGCCAATGATGGCAAGTCCACCACAAGGTTGAACTTTTGGATTCTCATTCCTAAAGCAGCTTCAATCCACCACCTTCAACAAGGCCATGACGCAGACGCACGTCGATGTAGCCCGATCAGAGATCTTTTGTTTCCACCGGAGTGCATAAACTCGTTGTTGAAGTCGTCTATACCATCCGTCCTTATCCGTTTACAGATGCCTTGATAGCCAGATACCTCTGAAGAACACAAAGGAAGACAAAGACATCCCAAATCGCCTGCCTCCCCTAGCCGTTGCACCACCTTCAATCCAACAACAATAAACATGACACCTCCGCCTGAGCCACCGTGCATCACCTACCGATAGCAAGCATGACTTGACGTCTCGGAATAACACGTCGTGCATAGCATCTGGCGGTAGTGCATCCACCAGTCCTTCACCTGCCGACGACAGGCACTACCAGACAACTCCGAAAGAGGCACATGTGCCACTTGCCGAGCCACATCGAACCCGATATGTTGTTGGAGGGGACATCCCATACCTCCACTAGCCTCAGAAAGGCTGTCACCACATCGAGATCCAGACTCTGAGTCACCCACATGACCCCAGAGTCCGCCGCCATCGATGAAGGGGGGCCGCCTCCCTGATTTCGGGCACTACAGATAGCACCCACCATCGCACCTGCCGTTGTAATCGCCCATACAATGGCAAATGCCATCGCGATCCCACTTCAAACGTCGTCAATGCCGCAGGAAGCTCTGGTCGCCACATGCGTCCTGCTGCGTCCCTGGGTGTGGGATTCCAAGATCCACCGCCATCGGCGCTGCCACAAGGACCCACCACCTGGTCCGTCATCGCCAGCGGAGAGGACACCGCCACCACCATGTTCGGATCTGGGCCGAAGTCGCCGCCTCCTCCGCCAAGACCGGATCCAGTCCGGATGCCGCCACTGGTCACACCCAACCCCACCTCCATCCTATGGACATCTCAACCCGCACGACCACAAAGACCTCCACTAGGAGACACCACACTACCATGGATGGAGGACGAGGCCGCACCTCCGCGGATCCAGCGCTCCTGACGCCTTATAGCCCGGGAAGGAGGAGCAACCATCCGCCCCGCCGTCGTCAAACGCAAGGGCTCTGCCCGGCAGCGACGTCCCACTCCCCCCACCCAGCCAATTTCCCTGGAGAGACGAGCAAGGTGAGGGGGTACGAGGGAGTTGGGAGTTCCAGGCAATCCCCAAGTAATAGTATGGACTTACTTTGTTGTTTAGAGATAATAGTGACATTTAGTGATAATATTTATAGAGCCTCCCTGTTGAACCCCCAATTAAGGTTCATGGTGCTACTCAATTAATAATGAAGGTGCTAGCATAGTCTGTATTGGATGTTATGTTCTACCAGCATGCTGTCATGGAAATTAATGTCTTAAATCAAAAAAGAACTTTTTCTTTTGTTGGTATGTGAAACTATGGGGTATATATTTAGCAACAATATAATTAGCATAGTCTGCATACCAAGGACACTACTGTAGGATTCTGCTAACGCGACACTACGATCAGAGACCCTTCGACGAAACTGTGTGCGATGCAATAATCGCAAAGGATGGTGTAAAAAACCATAAAAAAAGGTGCAAAACATTTGCGATGACGGATGCATCAAACACGGTTCAGATTTCAGTTGCGTGTGCGATGGAGGGCATACATTTCAGTTCAATTAACTATTTGCGATGAGGAGGAACAAAAGAAACAGGCAGCCAGATGAAGTTCTATGCGATATACAACATACTGTTCAATTGTTTTTGATTAGACATAAAGCAATAACAAAATATGAATTGGTTTACTACACCACTTATTGTAGTGATTTGTTTTCTTATACTAACGGATCTCAGGAAGGCTTTTGTTGAGTTTTGTGTGATTGAAGTTTTCAAGTTTTGGGTTATCTTATGATGGATGAAGGAATAAGGAGAAAGAAGAGCCTAAGCTTGGCGATGCCCCGAGTGGCATCCGCTCTTTCTACTTACGACCATCAGTATTTTACTCAAAGCTATATTTTTATTCGTCAATTATATGAGTTTTGCTTCGAGCTTCTTGTATGATATGAGTCTTTGCTTGTTTTATTTTTTATTTTAATTATTTATTCCTTGCTGGACACACCTATTTGAGAGAGCCAAAATTATTCGATGACTTGCCAGAATTGCTCTATTTGCTTCACTTAAATTTTTATGAGCTATGGACTTGCTCTAGTGCTTCACTTATATCTTTTTGAGCAAGGTGTGCTTTAGTATTTTTTAAGAAATGCTCTCTTCCTTCACTTAGATTTATTTTAGAGTTATTAAATTTTTCAGGAAGTTCTCTCTTGCTTCACTTAAATCATTTTGAGAGAAAGAAATATTATGCTCATGAACTTCACTTTTATTTGTTTGAGCTTATCAAAAGCAACAAACCCAAATTAGTCCCAAAGTGATATATATCCAAGAAGGATATAATAAAAACTTTCATGAAGATCATTGGACAAAATAAACTTGATTCTTAGTAATAGTTTTGAGATATGATGATGTGATATGTGAGTCATGTTGATGAGTAATTATACTTTAGTAAGAATATTGGTGTGAAGGTTTGTGATTCCCTATGCTAGCACGAAAGTCCATAATTATGCAATGAAATTATATCCTACTTGTGGTGCATTATTCGGTGTTAACTATGCTTAATGCTCGCTTATGAGATTATTCATTTCTTGGTTGGTCGCTTCTCAATCTTTTGCTAGACTTCATTTTGCACTAAGTATGATCACTACTTGTGCATCCAAAAACCTTTAAACTAGTTTTGCCACATGAGTCCACTATATCTACCTATATGCGGTATTCTTTTGCCGTTCTAAGAAAATCTGTATGTGCCATGTCTAATTTTCAGAATAATTCTCTTTTGTGTGTTCGTACCGCTCGCGGAGCAGTGAGGGGTGTGTCGGACTACGGGTTCCGGCAAACCCTTGTGAGGTTCGAACTCTGGGGTGCGCACAAAGAACACTCCCTCCCCGACTCGCACGCTCGACCATTCCACGGCCAAGCTCGATGAACCCAAAGAACAAGAAACATTAGGGTTTATACTGGTTCGGGGAACCTTGCGGTGTAATACCCTACTCCAGTGTGTGGTGGATTGCGTCGAGGGACTGAGGATGAACAAGTACAGTGGATGAACTACCTCAGGAGGTGAGGTGTTCTTGGGATCGATGAGCTGGTGAGCTGGCCATGGTGGAATGAATCCGACCCCCTCTATGGTGGTGGCTAGGTTCTATTTATAGTGGCCTTGTGTCACAGCCCTAGCTCAGCCCATGTTGCCTTTGCTTGTTTCTCATGTCATCATGTTTACAATTTAAATGAATTTGAAATGGGGATGAGAGAACCCCCAACACCCCCCTTAAACCAATTAGGGTTTACTAATATCTTTTTCAATGAACCTGAAATGCCGTTCCAAAATGTTCATCATCTTGCCTTGGTCTAGAACCTCTGACAAAAATGGTGCACATTTTTCTAGGACAGCATTGGGTCACTGAATTAAATCATAAGTTATTTGCATTTGGGCATTTAAATGCTATAAATTATTTTAAATATCCAAATAATCATAAACTAAAATGTTTGCTGTTGGAAATATTCCATACAGTTGGCATGAGAAGTTTCATGATTTTTGAGTTAGTTTCAGTATTTTAGTTAAAGCCACAAAGTTACAGAAGAAATAGAAAACAGAAAATAAAAGGAAAGTGGACTTACCTAGCAAAGCCACCAGCCGGCCCAGCACTATGCTGGCCTGTGCCAGCTAGCTGCTTCGTCCCCTCCAGGCAGACAGGGAGGTGACACTGACATGCGCGAGCTCACCACGGCGCCACCTACTTGCCGCCCATGCCCCTGGATGCCTGGACGACCTGCACGTCGTCTCCCCGACCCCCTGGACACTTTGTTCGCCCCCAACGCCTCTCTCTCGCCCTCCCCCACCATGGTCGATGCCACCGTGCCCGCGCCGCCATGAAACCCGTAGCCACCGTCGCCTCCTCGTCGTGCTGTCGTGTCCACGAGCTCCATCGTCCTCGAGCCACCGCAACAGCCTCACCCGACCTCGCCGTCGCCGAAGATCCCTTTCACCATCACGCCTGCACCAGCTCGTCCCCTACCTCACCGTCTAGCTCGCTGAGATCACCGTGAGCTCCTACCTCTCCCCATTCTCCCCGTTCTCACAGTCGTCCCCTGCATCACCTGCAACGAGCTTCACCGCACGCGCCTCCGCCTGAGCTCGTCGCCGACGTAGCTACGGCCACCCAACGGCCACTCCACCATGTGCACTGACTTCACAGCGCCACGTAGGCCACATAGGAGCTAGCCTCGAGCCTCCAAGACCACTGCACCGATGATTTCATCCTCGCCCGAACTCTGGCAGCTGCAAAGCTCGTCGCCGGCGTTGTTCCCAGTGACCCCGAGCCCAACCACTAGCACCACCCGACGCGGCTCGCTCCCAGCAACACGTAGATGCCCTCCGCCATCCATTTGGTCGCCAGAGGAGGAATCACGCGCTGCTCTGCCGCGTCTGGCCTCGCCGGCATCATGTCGCCGGTAGGTTTGACCCTTTGACCAGGGATTTGACCCCCCTGGGTCGCTGACATGTGGGCCCCTGGTCAAACCTAGCTTAGTAGCTAAACTAATACTAATTAAGTTAGTTAATTAACAGAGACACTTACCAGTGGGTCCCACTAGTCAGGTTTGACCTGGACCACCCTGCTGACCTGCTGACGCTAGCATGATGCAATGCTGACGCAGATAATCATTTTCTGGTTGAAAATAATTCAGAAATTCCAGAAAATGCCCAAAAATTCTAAAATTCATAGAAATTCAACCATAAGTCCAAATGAAACAAATTATATATGAAAAATGATCAGAAAAATCCAATATTTCCATCTGTGCTGGTTTCGTGCATGTTTAAGAAACTTAACCTTGCTGTTTAGTGCAAAACATGATAAGGCACTATTTAAATTCATAAGTTGAGTTTGGGATAGAACCTTTGGTTCAAAATGGCTCAAACCCAGCTGGTTGTTGTTGCATTAGCCCAACACACTCATTTTTCCATGTCCTGGACATGCATCATATTGAGCATTGCATTGATTGTGTTCTTCCTTGTTTGCCGGTATTTGTCCCCTCTCAGTAGGCGTGTTCCGACGATGAGTTAAATGACACCGATGAAGAGCTATATCATCTTTAGAAGTGCCAGGCAAGCAAAAACCCCTTGTTCTTTCCGATACAATCCCACTCTCTCGCTTCTGCTCTCTTTTACTGCATTAGGACAACAACGTTACAACTGTTACATGCTGCGGTAGCTGAACCCCTTTTCCTCTGCATGACCTGTCATTGCCACAGTTAATAGATGAAACCCACTAGCATGAGTAGGAGTTGTTTGAGCCTTGTTGTGCCTACTAATTCATGTATGTTTTTCATGCCTGCTACTGCTTAGAGTTGAGTCAGGTCTGATTCATCGGGGATGAATTGGAATGGTGGTGAATATGTCCTACTATTTGTGAGAAAAGTGTGTGAACACGATTTGGTAAAGGTAGCGGTGAGAGGCCATGTAGGAGAACATGGTGGGTTGTCTCATTGAAGCTGTCCTCAGGAACCGGGTTCTGTGTTTGTGATCTAAGAAACAGCTACTACCATGCATTGGGCCCTAAAATATGACCCCGCCCGGCTTCTTAACCACCCTAGTCCTCTGTCCAGGAGTTGCAAGTAGTTTTTGGTGTTTGTAGTATGTTGTAGGCCATGCACAGTGCTAACCCGAGGGGTGGGCTGTGATGCGGTAGGCACGTGGCCGGGTATGCCGGGCGCCCATTTGGTGTCGCCGAACCCTGTACACTTCGTTCGGGGCCGTATTTGGAAACCTCGGCTGGACTCCCTGTGGATGGAACCTGAATCGGCGATAAACCTAGATTAGAGACTTGAGTGTTTAGGTAGGTCATGGTCTACACCCACGTCGGCTTTCGCTTGAAGTCTTCCGAGCACATGTCGTGTGTAGACGCTAATTGGTTGAAACATGTGTGAAGAAGTACACCCCTGCACGGTTATAAATGATCTATTCGAATAGTCTCGTCCGCGGTAAAGAACCTCAGGGATGCCTGTACAGTTCATAGACAAGTGAAAGTGGATACTCTAAAACTCGCGAGATAAACGTGAGTGCTATGGATGGCCTTCTCGTTGGGAGACGGGAGCGGATCAATAGTGGTGTATTGATATGGTGAATATGTGGACTCATGTGCACCATCTCAAAAGAGTTACTTGCAGTCGTAGTTCAGGATAGCCACTAAGTCAAAGATGGCTTGCTGCAGTTAAAACCCACCATCCCTTTGTTGATACTGATGCATATGTAGATAGTTCTTATGTAAGTCTTGCTGGGTACATTTGTACTCACGTTCTCTTAATTTATGTTTTTGCAGAGAGACTTCAATCTCACTAGTAATTCCGCATGGACTTCGATGTTTATCTTGATACCTTAGCTACGATCTTGTGCCCTCGGCAGGATCTGGTAGATAGTCAGGCTTCTCAGCCTTTTCCATTTGTAGATGTTTGTACTCAAACAAGTTAAGCTCCTGCTTGTGCTTTGACTTGTATGCTCTGAATGTTGGGTCATGAGACCCATGTTTGTACTTGAGTTGTAGAGTCATGTTGTGATGCCACATTGTATTTGCACATATCGAGCATATTGTGTGTATGTGATTGAAATGCTTGGTATGTGTGGGATCTGACAATCTAGTTTTTTTATCCTTGGTAGCATCTCTTACCGGGAAATTTCTCCTAGTGCTTCCACTGAGCCATGGTAGCTTGCTACTGCTCCGGAACATTTAGGCTGGTCGGCATGTGTCCTTCTTTGTTCCTGTGTCTGTCCCTTTGGGGAAATGTCACGTGATGATCCTTTAAGTCCTTGTAGCTTGCCAAGACTTGGGATTCATTCCTTGTTGATCGACACGTTCGTTGCTGGGTCATGTATGCATGTCCTTGTAAGTTAGCACCACTTTGGGTTCACGACTAGCCATGTCAGCCCGGGTTCTTTGTCATATGGATGCTAGCGACACTATCATATACATGAGCTAAAAGGCGCAAACGGTCCCTGGCCTGGTAAGGAGACACCCGTGGGAATACCATGCGTGAGGCCGCAAAGTTATATGAGGTGTTACATGCTAGATCCGTGTGGCATAGGATTGGGTCCTGACAGCTTGGTTCTCTTCCCAAATGTTAGGAGGGAAGGGATCGCACAATGGCCAAGTTTGAAGGGGGATAACGATTACAAGCTATCCTGGCAAAAGGTGATCTTCTCCTGCCAAAGGCTCTGGTGGTGATGCTGTTGGGAGCTTAGCGATGACCTCCATCATGCCGTCCTGCTGGTTTTGGTCTTGTTGCACCGATATGGAAACATTTGCCTGATGCCTCAGGACCCCGCGCCTGCACTTGCCTCCTTAGCACCAAAGAGGAAACTGGTACACTGCTCCCACTAGCGCCCGCCTGGCTTTGGTCGTCATGGCTCATGTCACGAAGACCTTGTAAGGTGCCCCTTGCATAGATATCTCCGCTGCTCGGGAGCCAGCCTAGTGAGGCTGCCCCTACGGAGGTCTTGGTGTCGTCCCCCTCGCGAGGTTCGACCCCTCGCGAGTGTCTTGGGTGGTCGCTGCTGCAGATGGGTCATACCAGGCCATTGGTGGAGCCATGCTTGTGGGCTGCAGGCAGGCAAGTCTGGGTACCCCTGGTCCCAGTACACTGACAGTAGCCCCCGGGCCCAAGGCGCGCTCAGACTTGGCTTTGAGGCGAATCCAAAGGATAAGTGCAGAGCACCGCGATCCCCAACCGCCTGCGGCCTTGATTGACGTGTGGCGATTGATGGGTCATGGGCGTCTCCGCTTCCCCACGCCTCCTCGGCAACCGTTTGACTTGATGAGACCCTGCTGCATGTGGAAGAAAACCATCATTACCTGCAATCGTGGAGGCTTGCGGTTGGCCTCCTTCTGGTATAAATGAGGGGAGGGGTAGAGCCCCTCGCTCATCTCTGCTTCCTCGCCAACTTCTCCTTCTTCTTCCAACTCGCCTGGCCATCTCGCTCCAGTCCCATGGCGCCCACGAAGAGGTTCTCGGTGGCGGAGAAGGGGAAGGCTCGCCAGGAGGGGCCCGACTCACCACCGCCCAAGAGGGGGCGGGGCCATCCCCGTAAGCACGTCATCACCCCAGCCGTGGCTCCTCGGGCGCGCGGTTGCACTCCTTCGTGGACTGGCGTTGTCCTCGGCGCCCACAGCGGGGTCTCCTCCCATGGTGAGGGCCGCTCTAGACAGAGCAGCCCCTGCGCCAGGAAAGGCGTGCCATGGTTGCTCGGCCTCATCGACCACACTTCCATTCGGCAGAGGTGCTCCCATAGTATGTCGTGTGGTCGGAGAGTCCGGTTGGCACCTCGCTCCAGCTTCCGTGCTCCTTTCCCAGCAAGCTGCCGGCCTTGTGGGTCACGGTGGAGGTCTCTGCGGCAGGCAACATGGCTCTGGCCCGCAGCTGGTAGATGTTTGCCCGTGCGCGCGGCCTGAGCGGGTGGTGTACCCTTCACTTCAAGTATGATGGTGCCGTGACCCTCTTCGTGAGGGTGCTTGGGAAGATGGTCGCCGCGTAGGGTGCTGCCCCGAAGAGCTCGGTCCGGGCGACGACCATGACGAGGCAAAGGGTGAACTTGCCCTTGGTGAAGGCCGTGGCTCACCCAACGGAGGCAGCTTCACCGCCAGCGAGAGCACCAGTGGCGCGAGAGGAACTCAGATTGTGCTGAGTCCGAGAGGCCCTTGGAGCCGTGCCTCGTCAGCTGTTGTGGTCATGCGGGTCGCTTTTGTTTGATCTTTCCTTTCTTCGTGCATTTTGAAAAAGGTAGATGGCCCTGTTGGGGCGTGTAATGGACTATGATCTCTATGCTGCTATGTTAGGTTTATTTCTCTGATGTTGTTCGTGGTTCACGTAGATGCAAAAGAAGGGGGTGACTTGGCTTGATACGCTCGAGATAGTTTCCCGTCTCGGGAGGGCGCGCCTCCTGGCATCTAGTGAGGCCTCCTTGTTTCCGACTCAGGAGTGATACGTCCATTTTGCATCATGCTTTTATATCAATATTTATTGCATTATGGACTATTATTACACATTATGTCACAATACTTATGCCTATTCTCTCTTATTTTACAAGGTTTACATGAAGAGGGGGAATGCCGGCAGCTGGAATTCTGGGCTGGAAAAGGAGCAAATATTAGAGACATGTACTACACATCTCAAAAAGTCCTAAAACTCCACGGGAATTATTTTTCAGAATATATAAAAAATATTGGGCGAAGAATGTTCCAGAGGGGGGCCACCCACCGTCCACGAGGGTGGGGGGCGCGCCCTACCCCCCTGGGCGCGCACCCTGCCCCATGGGCTCCCTGGTGGCCCTTTGATGCCCATCTTTGTCTATATGGAGTCATTCGTCGAGGAAAAAATCATAAGCAAGCTCACGGGACGAAACACTACCGCCATGACGCGGAACCTTGGTGGAACCAATCTAGGGCTCCGGCGGAGTAGTTCTGTCGGGGAAACTTCCCTCCGGGAGGGGATAATCATCACCAACGATCCTCTCATCGGGAGGGGTCAATCTCCATCAGCATCTTCACCAGCACCATCTCATCTCAAACCCTAGTTCATTTCTTGTATCCAATCTTTGTATCCAAACCTCATATTGGTACCTGTGGGTTGCTAGTAGTGTTGATTACTCCTTGTAGTTGATGCTAGTTGGTTTACTTGATGGAAGATCATATGTTCAGATCCGTTATGCATATTAACATCCCTCTGATTATTAACATGAATATGCTTTGTGAGTAGTTACGTTTGTTCCTGAGGACATGGGAGAAGTCTTGCTATAAGTAGTCATGTGAATTTGGTATTCGTTCGATATTTTGATGAGATGTATGTTGTCATCCCTCTAGTGGTGTCATGTGAACGTCGACTACATGACGCTTCACCACTCTTTGGTCCTAGAGGGAGGCATTGTGAAGTAATAAGTAGATGATGGGTTGCTAGACAGACAGAAGCTTAAACCCGAGTTTATGCGTTGCTTCATAAGGGGCTGATTTGGATCCATATGTTTCATGCTATGGTTAGGTTTACCTTAATACTTCTGTTGTAGTTGCAATAGGGGCTAATCATAAGTGGGATGCTTTTCCAAGTAAGGGCAATACCCAAGCTTGTCCAAGTGGGATGCTTATCAAAGTACCGAACGCGAATCATATGAGCGTGATGAAAACTAGCTTGACGATAATTCCCATGTATCCTCGGGAGCGCTTTACTTTATATAAGAGTTTATACAGGCTTGTCCTTTGCTACAAAAAGGATTGGTCCATCTTGATGCACCTTATTTACTTGCATTACTTGTTACTCGTTACAAATTACCTTATCACAAAACTATTTGTTATCGATAATTTCAGTGCTTGCAGAGAATACCTTGCTGAAAACCGCTTATCATTTCCTTCTGCTCCTCGTTGGGTTCGACACCCTTACTTATCGAAAAGGCTACGATAGATCCCCTACACTTGTGGGTCATGAGGGATCCACTGACCTCGGGAGGCGTCACAAAGCTGCAGAGTTTGTTATGTCATCAGTCGGGTGCCTTGCTCCTCCTTATGCGAGCCCTCAAGCATGGGCTAATCATAGCTTAGCACACCGCGTCGCGATACCCGTGCAGCACGAACTTAGGAGGGTGCTCTAATCACGGGCTCAATCGAGGGCACCTCGCAGAGATCAAGGGAGCCGAAGCTCTGGGGGGACAGGGCTTTGGTGAGGTGTGTCAATGGTTTAGCCTAGCCCAGTGCATGCACACACGTGCCCATCCCCCGTGCGGGGTGCACGAGGGAGAGCATCGGGCAACTGCCGTCCTCCCTGACGCAAAACAGAGAAGCGAGCGAAGAAGTAGAGGAAAAAAGGGGGTTCAACCAAGCAATCAAGAAATGCCAGAACTCCAAATTTCACGAAAAGGCTGCAACCAGATACAGAAAGCAAATGACCAGCCGCGTCTGGTACCTAGTCTAGTCTTCTCACTAGCGCAGAGCCCCCGAGGCCCGAGGGCGGCACTCCGGAGACTCCGGGGCATGTACATCCCCACTCATTTTTATGTGAGAGTGTCACAGGCGGAGACCTTCATAGGTACTGGGCCTTGCTTCATGGGTAGAACTTCGGGAGGTGCTGGATGTTCCAGGCATTCTGGACAGGGATCCCATCCGGCGTCTCCAGGAGCACAGCGCCGGGGCTAGAGACACGAGAAATCCTAAACGGGCCCTCCCACATGGGTGAGAGCTTATGCAGCCCTTCCCTGGAGAGCACCCTCCTCAGGATGAGATCGCCCACCTTGAGCGTCCTGGAGCGGACGCCGCGGTAGTGGTACCGTCGCAGCGCCTGCTGGTACCTTGCCGCTCGGAGCAAGGCTTGGCGGCGGAGTTTCTCCCCCAGCACGAGGTCCATCCCTGCATGGCATCCTGACACGCCTCGTCGAACGCCAAAACCCACGTAGAGGGATGCTCGACCTCGTGAGGTAGAACCGCTTCGACTCTGTAGACGAGGAAGATTGGGGTCTCGCCTGTTGGCTTGGTGGCGGTGGTGCGGATGGACCACAACACGGACTGGAGCTCATCATGCCAGCCACTACCATAGGCCTCGAGCTTCTTCTTGAAGGTCCTTGTCTTGAGGACTCTCAAGACCTCCGCGTTGGCGCGCTCAGCTTGGCTGTTACTCATGGGGTGTGCCACTCAGGCATAGCATATCTGTGTTCCAAGATTAGCACAATATGTTTTGAAGAGATTGCTAGTGAACTCCAAGAAGATGTCGGTGACGATGTGATTGGGGACTCAAAACCGGCTCACAAGGCCCTTGATGATCTTAACTATGGAGCCGACTGGGATGGTGCGGACGGCTTCCACCTCCGCCCACTTGGTGAACTTGTCGATGGCGATGTAGAGGTAGCGGTAGCCCCCGGGTGCTCGAGGGAATGGACCCAGGATATCCAGCCCCCAGACCGCAAACGGCCATGAGAGCACGATGGTCTAGAGGCCCTTAGAAGGCTGGTGCATTTGCTTGGCATGGAAATGCCAGGCCTCGTAAGATTTTACCAGCTCGGTTGCGTCGCTGAGTGCCATGGGTCAGTAGAATCCGCTGCGGAACACATTTCCCACCAAGGTGTGCGACGATGAATGATGCCTGCAGTATCCTCCATGTATGTTAGCTAACAATTCATTCCCCTGCTCCCTGGAGATACGTCGCAAGAAAACATCATTCGGTCAATTCGGTTACTGCCATGTTGCAGATGGTGGGTGCGCAAAGCATCGGGAGCGCGCCCGAGCCAGCGGTGGTCGCCGGATGGTCCCCTGAGTCGAAGGTGAGGTCGGCCTTGGGCGCTGTCCATCCTGGGGGAGGTCCCTGCTGCACAGAGATGGCGCCCATTTGGTCTGAGGGCGGTGCCTATGAGCCGCCAAGGATGGCTGCAATGGCGAGGGGCACTGGTGCTGTGAAGCACACAATGAAGTGACCGCACAGCTCTTCCCAGGAGGCCACCGAGGATCCTGGCAGGCTAAGCAGCCAGGCGCGCGATACACCAGCCAGGGCCATGGGAGATTAGTTGGCCATGACCCTGTCATCTCCTTCGGCTTCCCGAACGGCATCCTCGTACACCAGCAGGAAAGCTGCTGGATCCGCCGCGCCATCGTAGCAAGGGAGCATATACGGCTTGAACTTGTGCGGTGACTACACCTGTCTTAAGGCGGGGGTGAAGGCCCGGAGGCCAATGGCGCCTCCTTGCTCGCCCGTTGATCCAGCCGGTGGGGTGGCGCCTATCATGAGGGCCAAATGGAGAGATGAAGCGGGCGGAGGGGTCGAACGGGCGGAGACACAGAGCTCCGGTGCACCCCTACCTGGCACGCCAAATGTTGGATTATGGGTTCCGGTAAACCCTTGTGAGGTTCGAACTCTGGGGTGCGCACGAAGAACACTCTCTCCCCGACTAGCACGCTCGATGATTCCACGGCCATGCTCGACGAACCCAAAGAACAAGAGACACGAGGGTTTATACTGGTTCGGGCCAACTTCGGTGTAATACCCTACTCCAGTGTGTGGTGGATTGCCTCGAGGTGAGGATGAACTAGTATAGTGGATGAACAACCTAAGGAGGTGAGGTGTTCTTGGGCTCGATGAGCTGGTGAGCTGGTTAGGGTTGAATGAATCCGATCCCCCTCTATAGTGGTGGCTAGGTCCTATTTATAGTAGACTTGGTCCTCTTCCCAAATGTTAGGTGGGAAGGGATCCCACAATGTCCAAGTTTGGAGAGGGACAACTAGTACAAGCAATCCTGACAAAATGTGGTCTTCGCCTGCCAAAGGCTTTGTTGGTGATGCTACTGTGGGCTCTGTGATGACCTCCGTCCTGCTATCCTGCTGGTCTTGGTCTTGTTGCACCGATATGGAAACCTTTGCCTGATGCCTCAGGACCCTGCACCTGCGCTTGCCTCCTTAGCACCAAAGAGGAAACCGGTACACTGCACCCGCTGGCGCCCACCTGGCTTCGGTCGACATGGCTCACATCACGCGGACCTCGTGAGGTGCCCCTTGCATAGATATCTCTGCTCCTCGGGACCAGCCTAGTGAGGCAGCCCCAAGGGAGGTCTTGGTGTCGTCCCCCTCGCGAGGATCTTGGGTGGTTGCTACTGAAGATGGGTCGTACCAGGCCGTTGGTGGAGCCACGCTCGCGGGCCGCAGGCAGGCAAGTCTGGGTACCCCTGGTCCCAGTATGCTGATAGGGTGGCTAATATTATCCATGCTAGATGTGTTATTCTCACGATGGATATTTATTCACTTTCCATTGCACGAGAGTATGGCAAAGGTATTAAGGATGCCCAGTCCCGAAATGAAAAATGATTTACTTTATGTTGTCAAATAATAAATTACTTGGAAAGTGTTGGTATGGGAGGCACCCGTGGATACAGTTAGCCATGGAAAGTGAAAGTATGGTGGTAAAAGGAATATAATTTATTTTCTGTTTGGGAACTGCCTATGATATATCTAGCATGGAAAGTGTTGGGAACTCTAAGTTGTTTTCGTTGGTGGGAAGGGCACATCTCCCAAAATGTTTTTAGCTCTAAATTTTTCGCTTTGAGCTCTGGCACCTCTACAAATCCCTACTTCCCTCTCCGAGGGGCCTTTCTTTTACTTCATGCAATTTTTATTTTTGAATTGGAGTCTCCATCTTCTCTTATAAAAGTACCAACTAGGAGGCACTATGATCGTACTTGAGTATCGGGTGTAGTTAAATATGCGAGTGTGTTTCATGAATGGATTAATGATTGAGCATGATTGGCTTGGGATAGCTTATTTTAGCATTGATATTTTGAAAGACATGGTTTCTTGTTGACATGCTTGAGTATTTAAGTTATCATGTCAAAACTAGACTATTTCTTTGAACAATATAAAAGTCTAGATGTCCATGCTATAAAGAAAAGAATATGATATGACATGTTAGGCAGCATTCCACATCAAAAATTCTGTTTTTATCACTTACCTACTCGAGAACGAGCAGGAGTTAAGCTTGGGGATGTTGGTATGTCTCCAACATATCTATAATTTTTGATTGTTCCATGCTATTATATTATCAATCTTGGATCTTTTATAATCATTTTCTAGTCATTTTATATCAGTTTTGGTACTAACCTATTGACATAGTGCCAAGTGCCAATTGATGTTTTTGCATAATTTTTACATCGCTGGATATCAATACCAAACGGAGTCCAGAGGCAACGAAACTTTACGGATATTTTTTATGGACCAGACCTGGCGCGCCCTGGTGGCTTGTGCTGACCTCGGGTGCCCCCTGAACCGCCTCTTTGCTCTATCAATACTCCAATATTCCAGAAACCCTATGGGAGTCGCCAAAAATCAATTCCAGCCGCCGCAAAATCCCGAACCACCAGATCCAACCTAGACACTATCACGGAGGGTTCACCGCCTCCATTGGTGCCTCTCCGATGATGCGTAAGTAGTTCTTTGTAGACCTTTGGGTCCGTAGTTAGTACCTAGATGGCTTCCTCTCTCTCGTTTGACACTTAATACAATGGTTGTCGGCGTTCTGGGACCGGGGGTGCCCAGACTTGCCTGCCTGCGGCCCAATGCGTGGCTCCACCAATGGTGTGGTACGGCCCATCTTCGGTAGCAACCACCCAAGACCCTCGCGAGGGGCCGAGCCTCGCGAGGCAGACGACACCAAGACCTCCCTTGGGAGGCTGCCTCCCGAGGAGCGGAGATATCTATGCAAGGGGCACCTCGCGAGGTCCGTGTGATGTGAGCCATGACGACCGAAGCCAGGAGGGCGCCAACGGGGGTAGCGTACCTATTTTCTCTTTGGTGCTAAGGAGACAAGCGCAAGCGCGGGGTCCAGAGGCATCAGGCAAAGATTTCCATATCAGTGCAACAAGACCAAGACCAGCAGGACGGAGGTCATCGCGGAGCCCACAGTAGCATCATGCCAGAGCCTTTGGCAGGCGAAGACCACCTTTTGTCAGGATAGCTTGTACTAGTTTCCCCCCTTCAAACTTGGCCATTGTGGGATCCCTTCCCGCCTAACATTTGGGAAGAGGACCAAGGCCACCATAAGTAGGACCTAGCCACCACCATTGTAACGCCCTCGATGCGGCTATATCTCCTACGTGTCGAGGCACGACTTAGAGGCATAACCGCATTGAAAGCAATGTCGCAGGTTGGGCAATCTTCACAACATCCCATGTAACATAGATAATAAAAGGGTAAGGAACATAGTTGGCTTACACTCGCCACGTCAATCAAAGTACATAAATAGCATTACATCATCCAATCACTCATGGCCCGACTACGGTGCCAAAATAAAAGACCAACCCAACATGCGACACGGTCCCGATCACCCCAACTGGGCACCACTACTGATCATCAGGGAAAGATACATAGTAACGGCGTGAGTCCTCGTCGAACTCCCACTTGAGCTCTAACGCGTCATCTGGAACGGAGTCGTCTGGCCCTGCATCTGGTTTGGAAGTAAACTGTGAGCCACAGGGACTCAGCAATCTCACACCCTCGCGATCAAGACTATTTAAGCTTATAGGTAAGGCAAGGTAAATATGTGGAGCTGCAGCAAGCGACTAGCATCTATGGTGGCTAACCTATTCGCAAAAGAGAGCGAGAAGAGAAGGCAAAGCATGAACGAATAACTAGAGAACAACCTGCGGCAAGCATTACTCCAACACCGTGTTCGCTTCCCGGACTCCGCCGAGAAGAGACCATCACGGTAACTCACACAGTTGATTCATTTTAATTAAATTAAGGTTCAAGTTATCTACAACCGGACATTAACAAATTCCCATCTGCCCATAACCGCGGGCACGGCTTTCGAAAGATCAAATCCCTGCAGGGGAGTCTCAACTTAGCCCATGACAAGCTCTCACGGTCAACGAAGGAATAGACCTTCTCCCGAGACATTCCGATCAGACTCGGTATCCCGGTTCTACAAGACACTTCGACAAGTTAAAACAAATCCAGCAACACCGCCCGAATGTGCCGACAAATCCCGATAGGAGCTACACATATCTCGTTCTCAGGGCACACTCTGATGAGACTAGCTACGAGCAAAACCAAACCTCAAGTTGCCCCGAGGTGGCCCCGTAGGCAGCTCAGTCGGACCAACACTCAGAGGAGCACTGGCCCAGGGGGGTTTAAATAAGATGACCCTCGGGCTCCGGAAACCCAAGGGAAAAAGAGGCTACGTGGAAAATGGTAAAACCACAGTTGGGCATTGCTGGAAAAGCTTTATTCAAGGCGAACTATCAAGGGGTTCCCATTATCACCCAACCGCATAAGGAACACAAAAATCCGGGAACATAACACCGATATGACGGAAAGTAGGGCGGCAAGAGTGGAACAAAACACTAGGCGAGAGGCCGAGCCTTCCACCCTTTACCAAGTATATAGATGCATTAAAATAACAAGATAATATAATGGTATCCCAACAAGTAAATAATGTTCCAACAAGGAACGGTCTCCAATCTTCACCTACAACTAGCAACGCTATAAGAGGGGCTGAGCAAAGCGGTAACATAGCCAATCAACGGATTGCTAGGACATGGTGGGTTAGAGGTTTGACATGGCAATTGGGAGGCATGATAAGCAAGTGGTAGGCATCGTAGCATAGGCATAGCAAAAGAGCGAGCATCTAGCAAAGCAAAGATAGAAGTGATTTCGAGGGTATGATCATCTTGCCTGCAAAGTTGTCAGAGTTGACTGGATCCTCGAAAGCAAACTCAATGGGCTCCTCGTTAGCGGACTCGTCTCCTGGATCTACCCAAACAATACAGACAAGCAAAAGGAACGCAATCAACCACGTGCACAACTCAAACAACATGATGCAAACATGGTATGCTATGCGGGATGCAATATGGGATGCATATGCAAGATTTGGCAAGGTATGAATGAACCTGGCCTCAACTTGGAAATACAAGTGTGCCACTGGAAAGGTGAGATGATTCCGCTTGAAAACGATATAAAGAACGCCGGTATCGGAGACACGGTTTGGAAATGGCAAGCAAAACAAATATGGCATCGGTCTGCGATATACAACAAGTAGCCATCTAAATGCAACAAGACAAACATGCTACAACACTCAAACATGGCAGAAAAATACATGGCAGGGACCCATTCATGATGCTTAACAAAATAGGAACACGGAGCTACGGCCAATTCATCCGTTAACAGGTCCAAACAAGCATGGAAAAAATGCAATTGGTAAACACATTTCAGACTTTAGTGAAATTAACACTTGTCTGGAATTTCAGATCAGGTAGCACACTTTGGAGCAAGAAAACTATATGATACAGGGCCTAAACATGGCAAAGTAAAGCATGTCATGGAGCTACTCAAAGAGCTTAACAAAAGTCCCTTAGTGACCTTGAATCAAGAGGGATCAGAAAATACAATTGCAAAAACATAATCAGATCAAAGACTTGGTGAAAAACTAGAACATGCAAAACAGATATCAAGTAGGCATGTTTACGAGCTCGATGAACTCACTACAGAGCAAGGAATGACAATCTAAGCATGCACCCATCCAGAATACACATAATACAAGCTGGACATGGCAAGAACAATAACATAGCATGCACGGATCAACTACAACATCCTCGGCAAAATCGTTAACAAGTAGACAATCTGCCCAGATTCACGAAATAGCAAAAGTAGAGCTCGATTGACTCAAGCTAGGGTGCTCTATAATTGCAAACAAAGGCATGGATGGATAGAGCAGTACAAGATTAACAAATCATCCTTACTGGTCATCCTCAAAAGAGGCACAGATCACTAGGGAACAACATGAACATATGGCATATTGATAAGAACAGCTCAAGGACTTAATGGAAATGCTAAGTCCCTGAAATCAGCATTAACAAATGCACCACTTTGCAAGCTTGTGCTAGTCACCACACACATCACAAAAATACATGGATTGCACCTCTGGAAAGATGAGAAAGCATATAACAAAACATATGTAGAGCTCATGGGCATATCATGCACACAATAATCATGGCAAAAATGACAAATATCTAATTGGAGCAGCAGATTAGACAATTATAGCATTCTTCCAACAGCATTTCGGGCATCAAGATGAACTCAAATGAAAATGATGCAATGAGATGAAATGATTTGCTCTCTGAGTCGAACATTTTGATATGTTATATGCCCAAAACGGATCTACGGATGCAAAATAGTTAGGGTTTGAGGCAAAAAGTCAACTGAGATATTTTCAGATCCAGATCCACTGCAGCTTGCACGGACTTCGAGGTTCGTCGGGAATTTCGTTTTTTTGCCGGAGAGGAACGAGGTTGCCGGACTTGGGGGAGGAAGGAGCCAGCGAGGAGAGGGACTTGGCGCGGCGAGGCGACGGCGGTTGGCGGCGGCGGAGGCGCGGGAACCGGTGCAGTGGGCGGCGGCTCAAGCTCTCCGGACTTGGTGGCGCGCCGACCAGAGGTGGCCGGAGCCCGGCAAGACGGCGGCGGGAGGACCCGGGCGGCTGGGCGAAGGCCAGGCGGCGTGGCGCGGCGCGCGGGCCTCGGGGGCCGGCGATGGGCTTGCCCGGGCCGGCGGCGCGGGGGCGGTGAGGCGCCACATGGCGCTACACCACTGGTGCGGGGCGGCGGCGCGATTTCATCCGCCCGGGACGGACGTGTCCGGCGGTGGCGCGATGAGATTTTTTTAGGGTTTGGAAAGAGGGGATCCGGAATTTTCGAGGAGGGGTCTATATATAGAGGTAGAGGGAGCTAGGAAGCTCCAAATGAGGTGCGGTTTTCGGCCACGCAATCGTGATCGAACGCTCTAGATGATGGAGAGGGATTTGGTGGGTTTTGGGCCAAAATGGAGGGGTGTTGGGCTGCAACACACACGAGGCCTTTTCGGTCCCTTGGTTAACCGTTGGAGCATCAAACGAAGTCCAAATGGTACGAAACTTGACAGGCGGTCTACCGGTAGTAAACCAAGGCCGCTTGGCAAGTCTCGGTCCAATCCGGAAATGTTTAACCCCCACACACGAAAGAAAGGTAGAAATGACCACCGGAGGAGAACGGAGCGCCGGAATGCAAAACGTACAACGGGGAAAATGCTCGGATGCATGAGATGAACACGTATGAAAATGCAATGCACATGATGACATGATATGAGATGCATGACAACAACAACAACAACACACGGAGACAAAAACCCGAAGCCGAGGAAATAAAATAACTTAACGCCGAAAACGGCAAGAGTTGGATTACATATTGGGTAAATCATATCCGGGGTGTTACAACACTCCACCACTACGAAAGGATCTCGTCCCGAGATCTAGGGCTGAAAGAACGCCGGGTATTCAGAATGGAGGTGATCCTCGCGTTCCCAGGTGGCTTCACGGTCGGAATGGTGTGACCACTTGACTTTGAGGAATTTGATTGCCTTATTGCGAGTCTTGCGTTCAGTCTCTTCAATAATAGCAACGTGGTGCTCATGATAAGAGAGATCTTCTTGGAGCTCAATGTCTTCGAAGTTGATGGTGTGGTCAGGAGTCTTGAAGCACTTGCGGAGCTGTGAGACATGGAACACGTCGTGCTCATTGGCAAAGTTTGAAGGAAGCTCGAGTTGATAGGCGAGATCGCCTCTCTTGCTGACGATCTTGAAAGGTCCCACGTATCTAGGGGCAAGCTTCCCTTTGATACTGAAGCGACGAGTACCTTTCATTGGAGAGACATGGAGGTAAACATGATCTCCGATCTCAAAAGCCAAATCACGGTGCTTACTATCATAGTAGCTCTTCTGGCGGGATTGGGCTGCTTTGAGGTTATCTCGAATGATTTTACACATTTCCTCTGCCTCTGTGATTAAGTCATTTCCCAGAAGTTGACGTTCACCGGTTTTGGACCAGTTGAGAGGGGTACGACACTTCCTGCCATACAGAATTTCGAATGGGGCCTTGCCCGAACTTGCTTGAAAACTGTTGTTGTAGGAGAATTCAGCATATGGAAGACAATCCTCCCACTTCATGCCGAAGGAGATCACACAAGCCCTGAGCATATCTTCAAGAATCTGGTTGACACGCTCGACTTGACCGCTAGTCTGAGGGTGGAAAGCTGTGCTGAAGCGGATGTTGGTGCCCATGGCCTTCTGAAAAGAATCCCAAAACTTTGAGGTAAAGATGCTGCCACGGTCTGAAGAGATCACCTGTGGAATACTGTGTAGCGAGACAAATCGAGAGGTATAGAGCTCCGCCAATTGAGCTGCAGTGATAGACTCTTTGATAGGCGGAAAGTGAGCCACTTTAGTGAGTTTGTCGATAACAACGAATATAGCATCATTGCCACGCTTGGACTTTGGAAACGCAGTCACGAAGTCCATCTCAATGTGGTCAAACTTCCATTCTGGAATGGCAAGAGGTTGGAGGAGACCAGCTGGCCTTTGGTGTTCTGCCTTCACTCTTCTGCAGACATCACATTCATTCACGAACTGAGCAATCCCGCGCTTCATTCGAGTCCACCAATAAGTCTGTTTGAGGTCCTAATACATCTTTGTGCTCCTAGGGTGGATGGAGAGGAGAGAATTGTGAGCCTCATTCATGATCACTTTACGAAGGACACCTTTGGGCACGACAATATGATCCTCGAAGAAGAGAGTATCCTTGTCATCAAGGCGGTAGCACTTGTACTTGGGTTGACTCTTGGCAATCCCAATCTTCACCTTCTTCACCATAGCGTCAAGAAGCTGAGCCTCGTGAATCTGATCTTCCAAGGTAGGAGAGACTTGAAGGTTGGCGAGGAAACCTTGAGGAACAACTTGCAGATTCAGTTTGCGGAAAGCTTCACAAAACTCGGGTTGATAAGGCTTGAGAATCAGACTGTTGTAGTAAGCCTTCCTGCTCAATGCGTCAGCAATCACATCGGCCTTGCCTGGAGTATACTTGATACTCCAATTATACTCTTGAATCATTTTGACCCATCGAGTCTCCGTGAGGTTGAGATTAGGCTGAGTGAAGATGTACATGAGACTCTTGTGGTCAGTTAAGATGTCCACTTTTCTTCCCAATAAGAGATGTCTCCAAGTCAAAAGAGCATGCACAACTGCCGCCAACTCGAGGTCATGAGTGGGGTAGTTCATCTCATTGGGCTTCAACTGGCGAGAGGTATAAACCACAACTTTCTTCTCTTGCATCAAAACTGCACCAAGACCTTGAAGAGGGGCATCGCAGAAGACCTCGAACGGTTTGGATTCATCAGGGGGAGTCAGAACTGGAGCAGTGACCAATTTCTCTTTCAAAGTGTTGAAAGCGATGTCACATTCCGGAGACCAAACATACTTGACGTGCTTCCGGAGAAGATTTGAGAGAGGCTTCGCGATCTTTGAAAAGTTCTCCACGAACCTTCGACAATAGCTTGCGAGACCGAGGAAGCTACGGAGTTGCTTCACGTTCTGAGGTGGTTCCCAATTCACAACTGCAGAGACCTTCTCAGGATTCACCGCAATGCCCTTGGCAGAAATGATATGCCCAAGATAAAGAACCTCATCGAGCCAAAATTCGCACTTTGAGAACTTGGTGTAGAACTGATGTTCCCGGAGCTTATCGAGCACCAAACGCAAGTGCTTGGCATGATCTTCCTTGTTCTTCGAAAAGACTAGAATGTCGTCGAGATAGACCAAAACGAAGTCATTGGTGTAGGCGTTGAAGATGAAGTTCATCATGCGAGAGAAAGTCGGAGGAGTGTTGATGAGGCCAAAAGACATGACAGTGTATTCATATGAACCGTAGCTTGTCCTGAAAGCCGTCTTGGGAATATCTTGCTCACGGATTCGAATCTGATGATAACCCATACGGAGATCAAGCTTGGAGAATACTTGGGCACCTTTGAGTTGTTAGAACAGCTCGTTGATGTTGGGAAGTGGGTATTTGTTCTTGATAGTCTTCTTGTTCAATGGACGGTAATCAACACAAAGTCGATCCGTTCCATCCTTCTTCTTCACAAAAAGAACTCCACAACCCCACGGAGAAGAACTAGGTCGGATGAGACCCATTCTCTCTTGAATATCGAGTTGCTTCTTCAGCTGCTTCAACTCTTCAGGTCCGAGCTTGTAAGGACTTTTGCACACCGGTTCCATGCCAGGCTCAAGATCGATGACGAATTCAACTGGTCGGTGCGGAGGCATTCCTGGAAGCTCTTCTGGAAAGACGTCTTGATATTCGCAAACGACTGGAATTTGAGAGATGGCATCCAGTTCACGCTTCTCATTGAGATAAAACATACGGATGGTATTATCCCGAGCGGCAAAGACAATTACATCCTCAGATGAATGAGTCAATTGAATCTGCCTGGCTGCACAATCAAGCTGAGCCTTGTGCTTAGAAAGCTAGTCCATTTCGAGAATAAGATCAATATCCGAGTTACCAAGAACCATTGGAGAAGCCAGAAACTTGAAATCACCCATCATGACAGAAATATCCGGAACCATCATATTAGAACTCAGACGCTTAGCCGGAGAGACGACTTGCGTAGCTCTAGGTAATGCCTTAGTACTAAAATTGTTCTCCGATGCAAATGGGAATGACATGAAGGAATGCGATGCACCAGAGTCAAACAGTACTTTTGCAGGAATATCGTTAATAGTAAGGTTACCCATGATGACATCTGACGAGTCCTCTGCCTGAGATGCATTCATCAAATTGACCTTGGCGTGCTTGGGTTATGCTTGACCACAACTATACTTGTCGATCTCACAGGAGGAGGAGGAGGGAGACGCCTCTGATTGAAGCACTTGTTGGCATAGTGACCCTTCTGTTGGCACTTGTTGCACGTGACCTCTGAAAGCGGACGGTGGTACGGAGCACTCGATCTTGGAGCTTGAGACGAAGTCTTGTTCTGAAAGCCCGGGTTGGGTGGGTGGGAAGATCCACTGCCACCTTTGCTCTTCTGATACGGCTGACGAAACGGAGGAGGAGGAAGCCAATACTTCTGCTGCTTGGCCACTTGAGTAGAGGAAGACGGAGTAGCATCTCTGACTCGCTTCTTGGAAGCATCACACTTCAGTTGAGCAGCCTCTTGCTTCAATGCCATGTTGTAGAACTCATCGTACCTCAAGGGCTCAAAGAGAACAAGAGCTAGCTGGATTTCTTCTCTGAGACCACCCCTGAACTGGTATATCATGCTCTTCTCGTCAGGGACGTCCTCCTTAGCAAAGCGGGCGAGCTTCTGAAACAACTTGTTGTAGTCATAGACAGACAAGGATCCTTGCTTCAGGTTATGGAATTCCTCACGCTTGCTTTCAACCACGCTCTCAGGAATATGATGAGCTTTGAAGTCTTGACGGAATTCATCCCAGGTAATCACACGGCCTCCTCTGGAATCCTTATACTGGTGGAACCATTGTGTAGCTTGGTCTTTGAGTTGGAAGGAAGCGAACTTGACAAAGTCCTCAGGCCTGACGTTACTGCACTCGAGATGCTTGCATAAGTCCACGAGCCAATCGTCAGCATCAGTTGCCTCAACACAATTGCTGAAAGTCTTTGGGCCGTTAGCAAGGAACTGGTTGAGTGTGCACGTTGGAGGAGCCATCCTGAAGAGGTTGACATCCATTAGCACATTGATAGACAAATATTGAAGCTGAATCCAATGGAATGAAATTGCAACATATAGTCTTCACATCCGAACATAAGAACGAATGCATTCCAATTGAAATGGTCACATATCCATAAATTGAGAAGCCACTTAGAATTTAGGTAGAGGAAATAAATCAACAAGGTACGGATCAAGAACGAATACTCAGTAAGAAAACCCAATCTCAAACCAAATATCCGTGGAAGAAGAACTGGAGCTACAAGAATTCCCACCTATGAAACTCCCGAACCTTTCCGGTTATGCAATCAGGTGTTGGGGATACAGGGGAAGCATAATATCTCATCCAAATCTAGCAAATCCTACATCCAGCTATATCCATCCTTCAACACATAACCGAGAAAAACATCGGAAACCATCTACCTCAACCTTCGAAAAACATCCGTTATACAAGTTATGGCAATACTCCCGAACTCCCGCTCTAGTACTGGGTGGCGTCGACGTTATCTCACCAACAACTGCATAAAATAGATTTTCGATGTCGACGAACTAAACTCAGGTATTCCAGAACTGCAACGAAAAAATTGTGACGACAACACCTCGGAGCTCAACTCCCCGGGACACTACCACAACCCCTAAATGATAGGAGGCACCAAGAACAATGTTCTCGTCACAAAACCATCGTACGATTCCAAGATACCCGCGTGATCCTAAATTTTTTTTAGTGAAATTTGAGGAGAGAAGAGACAAAACTCTACGTCAGGATGCCTTACCAGAGCGATGAAGGGACTAGGGAGTAAAAAGAATTCCTAAACTCTCCGATATATAATTCCTAAATGACACAAAACATTTTTTCTAGACTCAACTCGGCCGCTAATAACGATCAAGCAATGGGGATCCTAAGGTCAGGAAGGCTCTGATTACCAACTTATAACGCCCTCGATGCGGCTATGTCTCCTACGTGTCGAGGCACGACTTAGAGGCATAACTGCATTGAAAGCAATGTCGCAAGTTAGGCAATCTTCACAACATCCCATGTAATATAGATAATAAAAGGGGAAGGAACATAGTTGGCTTACACTCGCCACGTCAATCAAAGTACATAAATAGCATTACATGATCCAATCACTCATGCCCCGACTACGGTGCCAAAATAAAAGACCAACCAACATGCGACACGGTCCCGATCACCCCAACTGGGCACCACTACTGATCATCAGGGAAAGATACATAGTAACAGTGTGAGTCCTCGTCGAACTCCCACTTGAGCTCGAACGCGTCATCTGGAATGGAGTCGTCTAGCCCTGCATCTGGTTTGGAAGTAAACTGTGAGCCAGAGGGACTAAGCAATCTCGCACCCTCGCGATCAAGACTATTTAAACTTATAGGTAAGACAAGGTAAATATGTGGAGCTGCAGCAAGCGACTAGCATCTATGGTGGCTAACCTATTCGCAAAAGAGAGCGAGAAGAGAAGGCAAAGCATGAACGAATAACTAGAGAACAACCTGCGGCAAGCATTACTCCAACACCGTGTTCGCTTCCCAGACTCCGCCGAGAAGAGACCATCACGGTAACTCACACAGTTGATTCATTTTAATTAAATTAAGGTTCAAGTTATCTACAACCGGACATTAACAAATTCCCATCTGCCCATAACCGCGGGCACGGCTTTCAAAAGATCAAATCCCTGCAGGGGAGTCTCAACTTAGCCCATGACAAGCTCTCACGGTCAACGAAGGAATAGACCTCCCGAGACATTCCGATCAGACTCGGTATCCCGGTTCTACAAGACACTTCGACAAGTTAAAACAAATCCAGCAACACCGCCCGAATGTGCCGACAAATCCCGATAGGAGCTGCACATATCTCATTCTCAGGGCACACTCTGATGAGACTAGCTACGAGTAAAACCAAACCTCAAGTTGCCCCGAGGTGGCCCCGCAGGCAGCTCAGTCGGACCAACACGCAAAGGAGCACTGGCCCAGGGGGGTTTAAATAAGATGACCCTCGGGCTCCGGAAACCCAAGGGAAAAAGAGGGCTAGATCCGTATGTATCCTCATAATCATAGTCAGACAGGCTAGACTTTTAGGGTTTAGCCACTACGATCTCGTGGTAGATCAACTCTCGTAATACTCATATTCATCAAGATCAATCAAGCAGGAAGTAGGGTATTACCTGCATAGAGAGGGCCCGAACCTGGGGAAACATTGTGACCCCTGGCTCCTGTTACCATCGACCTTAGACGCAAAGTTCGGGACCCCCTACCCGAGATCCGCCGGTTTTGACACCGACAAATACCCTACGTCCTGTTTGATTAATATTGATGAGTATGGGGGTTACAAGAGTTGATCTACCACGAGATCATAATGGCTAAAACCCTAGAAGTCTGGCATATATGATTATGATTATGATTGTGATTGCCTCTATGGACTAAACCCTCTGGTATATATAGACACCGAAGGGGGCTAGGGTTGTCCAAAGTCGGTTACAGAGAAAGGAATCTTCATATCCGAATTCCAAGCTTGCCATCCACGCCAAGGAGAGTCCCATCCAGACACGGGTGAGAGAATCTTTAGTCTTGTATCTCCATAGCCCAACAGTCCGGCCCATGTCCAACAGGCCGGATGCCCGAGGACCCCTTAGTCCGGGACTCCCTCAGTAGCCCATGAACCAGGCTTCAATGACGAGGTGTCCGGCGTGCAGATTGTCTTCGGCATTGCAAGGCGGGTTCCTCCTCCGAATACTTCAAAATAGCTTTCGAACACAAAAAACGTGTTCGGCTGTGCAAAACAAGCACCACACATAACCACAGAGAGTATAATATTTCACAAGTCCAATCCGCTGACAACTTTTTGTAGCATGACACCACATCACCAGCCAGTCATTATCGAACCGTTTTTTGGCCTGCCGCTTCTTATTTCGATATGCGGTTTTATTGGCACGTTTTGTCAAAGCAGAGATCGTGTCCCCTTATTACGGGATTCTCATCAATACGGGCATGGGTAATCTAACCGTGCCGCCTGCACGGCCCTTGGGAAACAGGCAAGTTTTAAGGCTAGTGGGAGGCGCTTGATATTCACTGCCTTAAAGGGATAAGGACTCACCCCCTTTCACCCATGCTTTCTCTCTTTCCCTGCCCATCCATTCTCCAGCTCCACCGCCCAAGTCCTCATCTTTTCCGCCTCCAAACAGCACTCCAATCATGTTTGGATCCGGAGCGCAGGGAAAGTGGATGATCTCCTCCATCAAGGAGAAGGACATCACGAGACTCCGGGAGGCCGGGTATCTAGCCAAAGAAGCCGAAGGTGGTGGATGGCCAACATGCAGAGTGCAGAGGCACCATGGTGAGAAAGCTGCCCAATGTCACATGGCCCAAAGGTACCTTTGTGGAGACCGTCAAGGGGTGGCAACAACAATGGTTCTATGTCACAGAGCTCCACGATACCACCTGGGCCGCAGCTCCCGAATCCCAGTCCAGCGCCCCGGTGCCGCTCACCTCCTGGCTAGAGAAGGGCCTAGACTGGTCTTCGTCAGACGAGCTGACAACACTCCAAACGCGCATCAAGCGCATGGTGGACAAGGACGTCAAGCTTGTCAATGTGATTCAGGTGATGCTCGCTCGCCGGATCCTACCGTGCTAAAGCAGGACTTGCCACTTGTTGGAGTTCAACCCGGCCAAGCACCAGACCTTGCAACAGTTCTTCGGCACTATGCACGAAGACATCTGGAAGGTGCTCTTCAAGGCCAACGAGATGTGGCCGGCGACGACTGAGGACCGCGCGCACAACCTGGACCATCCCGCTAGTGCGGTAAGTGTTACGTATTTCAAGGTGTACCCTTTACTTGTATACTCAAGGAAGATGTCTAAACTTCCCCTTTTGGTTTTTTTCAGGGCTGGACAAAGAAGGCGGAGTAGATTCAGTGTCTGGCTCCGCTGCCCGAAGAAGGCCAAGGGGACCAGGGCTGGTCTCCGCTGTAAGGGTACTTCGGACGTGACGTCCGAAGACGCCGACACCCACTCCCCTACCGCCACCGATGACGAGGAAGCGGAGGAATGCGATTGTCCCTTCGAAGGGGGTGGGAAGAAAACGGTGGACTCCACGCATCTGGAGGCAGAGGCGTCCAAGAAGGGGAAGGCCTCCGCCACGGACAACCCCGCATGGGATATCGACAGCAGCTCCGAGTGGCGCCCCAGGGATTAGCCCCTGGCCGAATCGTAAGTACACAAAGATGCACTCAAATATCAGCTCCTTTACCTTATAGCTTTAACATGTTGAATCATGTACTTGCAGTCTGGCTCATTCCAAACTCGAGCGATCCTCATCTTTGGGGAGTTTGCTGGACCCGAAGGTGATGGACAACGGTCCCTTCTGCCGGCCTCCTCTCGCAAGGGCATTGATGACAACGAGGTACTGTCCGGAAGGACCCCTGGCTAGGGAGAGTCACAAGAGGCTGTCAGGGCAGCACCAGAGGGTGAAATCTCGGCCGCCGGACACATGGAAGAGCGAATCCCCATGGAGACCGATGATGGGGGCATATCCAATTCGCCCCCCAGCCGAATACGGCCCCGGAGACCTATACGGCTCCGGAATCTGGCAAGCAGCCTCGTTAAAAAGGAGGTATGCCTATTCCACCGGTGACCTCTATGCAACTAGAGGCACCGGATACTCTATTGGAAGCGCTGCGAAGTGCTTCCATTGTCGAGGAACACCATACCATTATGGGTGCGGTGATTGAGAAGATTCGGTGCGCGAAGAGCGGACTGACCGAAGCATGCGCAAGCCTTCTAACAGGCTTTGAGGTATGCACTGCATTTATGTGAAAAAGAAAGTTACAGTATAGACTATAGCCAATGAGACTCTGTACGCTGTTCGAAAAGAAGAGCCGAACAGAGGTTCAAATAGTTTTTCGCGGGAGACTAACCGTATATGTCTTTGTGAATAAGCAGGCATTGTTGCTAGCCATGACTTCTCATGCTGCCGAAGTCTTTGGACTGAAGCAGAGGCTGGAGGAGAACGGGGAAGAGCTCGGTCGTGCGAAAAAGCAACTGGAGGACACCTAAGGAATGCAATGACCTTGTGTGTGTCCGAAAAATGGTCAATATTTTTGTGCTTACCACAGTGCTATGATATTTATTAGGGGAGGCAACCGAGGTGGAGGCCCTCAATAAGGCGCTGGTCGAGGCAGAGGAGAGAGCGGCAAAGGAACAAGCCGCCCGTGAAAGGCATGAGGCTTGGGTTGGTGAGGTCCAACAGGAGCTCCAGGATGCCATGAAGAAATACGAGTCCTTGGAGCGCCAGAATGCGGAACAAGAGTCTGAATTTGCTAAGGGCCGCCAAAGTGCACAAGAGGCCCGGACCGAAGCCCAAGGTGCCCTCCAGGAAATCCAAAAGGCCATGAAAGTCGCGGCGGGTAAGGCTTTCATTATGCAAAGCAAGTATGTGAAGAAGAGGTATCTCTTACTGACCCGGATTTGGAGTTCTCCAGGGGCGTTTGTGGATCCGCCGCCCAGCGTTTCTGACGCTGTGAAATTCTTCCGAGCCGAAGAGGGGAGCTCTACGGAGAAGCTGTTCTGGTCGTAATACCTTGCGCCAGAACATCCGGTGCCCTTTAGCGATCATCTTAAACAGCTGTTCGAGCTACATAGGGTGGCCGAACTAGCCATGAAGGATTTGATAATCCGGCTATGGCCTACCGAAGCCGTACCCGGCAGCTACTTCGGCCTCGTGAAGCGGCTAGTCAATGCCTACCCTCGGCTTGATGCCATCAATCGATCAATCTGCATAGAAGGTGCGCGGATGGCCTTCGCCCGTGTCAAGATACAATGGGTGAAGATGGATGATGTCAAGCTTGCGGCCTAAGGACCGCCCGCCGGCAAGGAGCACTGCATGCCCAAGCGGTATTTTGAAGATGTCTTGAAGGGATCCCACATTGTAGAAGGGCAGTGTTCAAAAGACATTATCTTTGGATGAAATCATTCATATTTTCCCTTCCTATATGATGAAAACAAGGCTGATATGTAATATAACGCTTTGTTGTTTATTATTTAAAATTTTATCTCTTGTGCGGCTGTTTTATTAAGTCTGAGAGTTGGCCAATCGTTGGCTTCAGCCCCCACGTAGGTAGTACGGGGGTGTTCGGGATGAATCTAAAACACTCTTTATCCAAAAGTTTGGTTCTTGAAAGAGGTGCTTAGCGCAACGAACCTGGCAACCAGACTATGTGGCTTTATCACCCTCACTTAGCCATAGGAGTTTGACAATAGAATTTTAGGCGCAGCCCCTAGTATTCGTGAGTCCGAACTAGGGTGTTGTAAACACCTGATTGGGTAAAGACCGATTCGTCACATAATGCGGAAAAAGACACAAAAGATTTCTAACCTCCGAATACCTGACCGGCTCACGCCGCATCATGACAGTCAGTTTTTGGCTTTCTCTACTAAGGTGCTCATCTAGATAAACCTGGACACAATTGCAGTAGTTCTCCCTTTACTACCCTAGCCGATAGAGCAAAACGTAAGGTAGTAAGCACAGGAGCCGGGCAACCCAACTATTGACCAAAGATATGATCCAGAGCCAATGCATATAATGCTGAATTTCGGGGTGCCGAACTATACTGTAGAAGTCTTCGGACTTTGTTGCCATAGAATGGAGCACGGTAAAGCTCTTGGCGGTTTAATGCGTACCAAAGTGTACGAGTGCAATTGATAATATTATCATGAAAAAAATGAAGTAGCAAGCTAGTGCCACAAAAGTTTGGCCGCAAACTGTTTCCATTATAGTTTGATTAATACGTCAAAGTGTATTTTGTACAAATAGTGCGATAAGCAATAGTGTCTATTTAACATGCCCAGACCAAGGAGGAGCTGTGTTCGGGTCCTGAAAGCAGGTAGAATGATTGTTGAGAAGAACATCTAGAGATTCCGCCAAACATCTGTGCTACTTGCCACCTTTGTATATCCGTCCTTCGAAAGGACCAATTATGAGGCCATCGAGAGGGGCCTGCGGAAAAGAAATCTGAAAAGGATAAAAAGAAAAGTAAAAGTATGTGTGTCCAAGGAAGGTCGAGCCATATGGTTGACCATAGTCTGGTTATGCCTCCGTCTCTGCCCATGGTATTTTTAGTGCATAGTTATGTACGCACGGTACGTATGCCGCCACTTGGTCGGGACTGAGATGGAGGTCAAATTGCTAATCAAGCTCCTGACGAGGTGGATTGTCCTGCCGCATAGTAGTCTGGACTTATTTGACAGTGTCCGGGAGTATGACCGACGAATTAAGGTTCTGCTTGTGAAGGCTGCTATGTACCACTACTGCCAGGGTAGCGGTGTGCTCCTCGGTATGGAGCGAGAGCTCCATGTTCCCATTAACTGTTATGACACCGCGTGGTCCGAGCATCTTGAGCTTGAGATAAGCATAGTGCGGTACCACATTGAATTGGGCAAACACGGTTCATCCCAGCAGTGCGTGATAGCCACTGCGGAAGGGGATGATATCGAAGATTAACTCTTCACTTCGGAAGTTGTCCGGTGATCCGAAGACGACCTCCAATGTGATTGAGCCCGAGCAGCGGGCCTCTACACCTGGTATAACTCCTTTAAAGGTAGTTTTGTGGGCTTGATCCTTGATGGATCGATGCCCATTTTGCGCACTATATCCTAACAGAGCAGATTGAGGCTGTCGCCACTGTCCATGAGGACTCGTGTGAGGTGGAATCCATCAATTATTGGGTCGAGGACCGGTGCGGCTGAACTGCCATGACGAATACTGGTCGTCTGGTCCTTGCAATCAAAGGTGATCGGGCATGATGACCATGGGTTGAATTTTGGGGCGACTCTCTCTATCGGATAGACGTTCCTGAGCGCACGCTTGCGCTCCCTCTTGGGGATATGGGTAGCGTATATCATGTTCACCATTTTGATTTGAGGGGGAAACTTTTTCTGTCCCCTGTGTTCGGTGGACAGGGCTCCTCGTCGTCATTCTCGCTTTGTGACCCCTTCTCCTTGTCTTTGGCATTTGACTTGTCGGCCTATTTGAAAACCCAACAACTCCGGTGAGTATGATTGGCTGGTTTATCAGGGGTGCCATTGATCTGACATGGACGATCGAGTATGCGGTCCAGGCTGGAAGGGCCCTGATTATTTCTTTTATATGGCTTCTTTCACTGACCGGACTTGGAGCCACTGAATACGGCGTTGACCGCCATGTCATCGGTATTGTCACTGTTGCTTCGACACTTGTGTCTGTTTGTCGTGGTGGGTGCACGGCAGATGCCGTGGGATGGCTAAAGAGCGAAGGAGGCTCGATGGCACTGGTGGGCTCCAGAGGCGAGGTCAGCATGAGCGAGCGCGGGACGCAAGACATACCCAGGTTCGGGGCTCTCTAGAGAGATAACAC
This sequence comes from Triticum aestivum, assembly GCF_018294505.1. Classification (NCBI taxonomy): domain Eukaryota; kingdom Viridiplantae; phylum Streptophyta; class Magnoliopsida; order Poales; family Poaceae; genus Triticum; species Triticum aestivum. The sequence goes on along the minus strand of NC_057797.1, from coordinate 292,512,051 downwards.
CCCTAGTCCTGCCGAGTTTGGTTTATGTGTTACAGTACAAAGTTGCTCCTTGAGCTGTATCGGGGAGGAAGAAAGGCAAGCCGAGGCTTGGGCTGATCTCTCCCTGTATGTGGGTGTTCTACTACTGCGTTCTTCACCCCCGTGCATTGAGTCCTCCTGGGGGTTTTATAGGACAACCACCCAGGGGTACAATGGTAACATTATAGGGCCGCGGGGCCGGGTTGTCAGCGTCTTGGGACCTGGTGCCGGGACCTGCAGGGTACCAGGTCTCGCCGGGTTCCTTGGGCGTGGGGCCTGCCGCATATCAGTTGGTGGCGACTCGTCCCATCGTACGGCTGGGATGGGACGGCCGCTGACCCTTGGTCGGGTTGGAGTACATGCCAATGGGTGTAAGCTTGTTGGGTAAGTCTTGGTGCGCTGGGCTCGGCCGCCTTGGTCTAGCTTGTTGGAGAAGTCTCGGGGTTAGGCCGGGTTGAGGTGGCTTGGCCGGGTCGAGCGACTCGGCCGAGCGCGAGCCGTCATGAGGGGTGATGCCGGCCCCGTTGTTTTTTTAAAGGATCCGGGTTCCGTTGCCTGCCCGAGTTCCACCCCCCCCCCCCCTGACAGTAGTCCCCGTAGTTGTGAAGGTCCGCCGTCTCCGGGTGAAAGATCCTCCGCACTTTCCCCCTTGATGGAGGCGAATCTTGAGCCCGCCGGGTCGGCAACACCCACTGTGTGCCGGCTTCCGGAAGACGGATCGTGTCATCGTGATAGTGGCGGGAAACCAAGGAGTCTGCCGAATCTTGGAGGCAATCTTTCGGGCCTCACGTGGTCGCCACGTGGCGTCCGGGAGCCGGAGGGGCCTGATAGGACACGTGCGCGATAGGATAGGGCGACACACAGTGGCCCAGGGCTAGGCGCCCACAACCCATGCGTGCGTATTTATTGCGGCATCCACGAGTTGGTTGACATTCTCAAGGCAGTTACTACGCATGTACGTGCGTAGTTATTGCGGGGAAGTGGGGGGAGGCGAGCGCAAACGATCCCACTTCCCCATGTTTTGAACCGTGGCTTATAAATTGGGGCGAGGAGGGGGCGGTGGGAACCATTCGCACCCGCGCCCTCCTGCCTTTGTCTTCCTTCTCCTGCTGCTTGCGAACGTCGCGTGTAGCGACACCCGCTGCCTCGAGCAGAGCCTTGCAGTTTCCTTCTCCTTCTTCTCTTGCTTCTTCGTCGATGGCGCTGTCGTCGGGCTCATGGATGGGCTCGATCGTCACCCTTAAGGACATCGCCCAGCTCCGCGCCACTATGCGCCTGCCGTCGGAGATGGAGGTTGCTGCGCGCTTCCCGCGGGGCGAGCGGGAGCCGCGGCCCGAGGGCATGGAGCGGGTCATCTTCCTCCCGCACTTCGAGCACGGGTTCGATCTTCCTGTGAGCGGCTTCTTCCACAACTTCCTGGAGTTCTTCGGACTCCAGCCTCATCATCTGGGCGCCAACGCCATTGTGCAGCTGTCCTGCTTCGTAACCGTCTGCGAGGGGTACCTGGGGTTTGAACATTCGATCGACCTCTGGGTACACTTCTTCTCCTTGAAGTAGCAGGGGCCGAGGCCGGGGAGATGTCGGAGTGCGGGGCGACCGTCATCTCGAAGCAGTTGGGCGCTGACTGCCCGAAGATGCCGCTGGAGGATTCTGTCAAGAAATGGCAGAACTCTTTCTTCTACGTTCGCAACCTTGGCGCAGACCGCATCAACCTGCCTCCCTTTGTCAACTTGTCGCCGAAGGAGAAGTAGAACTGGGGGTACTACCCCAAACGCCCGTCGCAGGAGGTGTTGTGGACTCTTGAGCCCAAAAGGCATGGAAACATAGCAGAAAGCCCAAAAAGGTGTGATGAAAGCCGTCTTCTCTTGGTCTTTAACTGCCATTTTAATATGATGATAACCCAAATAAGCATACAGGAAGCACAAACGCTAATAACCCGCTGTGGCATCTATAATCTGATCAATACAGGGAAGAGCAAAAGGATCAGCTGGACAAGCCTTATTGAGATCTTTATAATCAACACACATACACCAGGTGCCTTTTTTCTTAATCACCAGCACAGGGTTAGCCAAGTACTGAGGGTGAAAAACTTCAACGATGAATCCGGCCGCCAAGAGTCGGGCCACCTCTTCTCCAATAGCCTTACATCGCTCTTCGTTGAACCAATGAAGGAACTATTTCACCGGCTTAAATTTGGGATTAATATTAAGAGTGTGCTTAGCCAGTTCTCTCGGTACACCCAGCAAGTCTAAAGGTTTCCATGCAAATATGTCCCGATTCTTGTGGATGAACTCGATGAGCGCACTGTCCTATTTGGGATCCATATTAGCATTGATGATGAACTGCTGAGATGAGTCGCCAGGTACAAAGTCAACATGCTTAGTATCATCAGCCGACTTAAACTTCAATAAAACGTCTTCCTTAGTGTTTGACTTCTTCAAAGGGGACAGATCAGCTGGGTCAACATTATCTTTATAAAATTTGAGCTCCTCCATGGCACAAGCTGACTAAGCATATGCATCATCTCCTTCCTCACATTCCAATGCAATTCTCCGATGGCCACGAACTGTAATTGTGCCCCTACGCCCTGGCATTTTAAGCTGCAAATAAACATAATAGGCCCACGCCATAAATTTGGCATAAGCCGACCGCCCAAAGAAGGCACAATAAGGGCTCCGGATCTTAACCACCTCAAACCATAACGTCTCTACTCTGTAATCGTAGTCATCGCCGAAAGCCACATCCAAGGCAATCTTCCCTACTGGGTATGCCGACTTACTAGGGACCACACCATGAAAAACTGTAGAGGATGGCTTAAGCTCTTTATCAGGTAAATTCATCCCGCGGAAAGTATCATATTAAAGGATATTGATACTACTGCCACCGTCCATGAGAACTTTAGTGAATTTATCCTGAGGGGCTACCACCAATGCTAGTTGACCCGGATTCTCAACCTGGGGCAGCTGATCCTCTCTACTCCATGTGATTGGATGCTCTGACCACCGCAAATATTGAGGTACCACTGGCTCAATCGCACTGACCGCATGTTTATGAACCATCTGATCTTGCTTGCAGAGACTCATGGTGAAGACATGATACTAACCACCGTTAAGCTGCTTTGGATTGCTCTGGTGATACGTCTCCAACGTATCTATAATTTTTGATTGTTCCATGCTATTATATTATCTGTTTTGGATGTTTATGGGCTTTATTATACACTTTTATATTATTTTTGGGACTAACCTATTAATCGGAGGCCCAGCCCAAATTCCTGTTTTCTTGCCTATTTTAGTGTTTCGAAGAAAAGGAATATCAGACGGAGTCCAAACGGAGTGAAACCTTCGGGAGAGTTATTTTTGGAACGGAAGCAATCCAGGAGACTTGGAGTAGACGTCAGGGAAGCTTCGAGGTGGCCACGAGACAGGGAGGCGCACCTGCCCCCCTGGGCACACCCCCACCCTCGTGGGCCCCTCGTGGCTCCCCTGGCCGACTTCTTTCGCCTATATATATCAATATACCCAAAAACATCGGGGAGTAGAATAGATCGGGAGTTCTGCTGCCAGAAGCCTCCGTAGCCATCGAAAACCAATCTAGACCCATTCTGACACCCTGCCGAAGCGGGGAATCCCTCTCCGGTGGCCATCTTCATCATCCCGATGCTCTCCATGACGAGGAGGGAGTAGTTCTACCTCGGGGCTGAGGGTATGTACCAGTAGCTATGTGTTTGATCTCTCTCACTCTCTCTCTCTCTCTCGTGTTCTTGAGATAGCACGATCTTGATGTATCGCGAGCTTTGCTATTATAGTTGGATCTTATGTTTCTCCCCCTCTACTCTCTTGTCATCAATTGAGTTTCCCTTTGAAGTTATCTTATTGGATTGAGTCTTTAAGGATTTAAGAACACTTGATGTATGTCTTGCATGTGCTTATCTGTGGTGACAATGGGATATCATGTAATCCACTTGATGTATGTTTTGGTGATCAACTTGCAAGTTCCGTGACCTCGTGAACTTATGCATTGGGGTTGGCACATGTTTTCGTCTTGACTCTCCGGTAGAATCTTTGGGGCACTCTTTGAAGTTCCTTGTGTTGGTTGAATAGATGAATCGTAGATTGTGTGATGCATATCATATAATCATACCCACGGATACTTGAGGTGACATTGGAGTATCTAGGTGACATTAGGGTTTTGGTTGATTTGTCTATTAAGGTGTTATTCTCGCACGAACTCTATGGTAGATTGACCGGAAAGAATAGCTTCGTGCTATTTTACTACGGACTCTTGAATAGGTCAATTAGAAAGCATAACTTTGAGGTGGTTTCGTACCCTACAATAATATCTTCGTTTGTTCTCTGCTATTAGTGACTTTGGAGTGACCCTTTGTTGCATGTTGAGGGATGGTTATATGATCCAATTATGTTATTATTGTTGAGAGAACTTGCACTAGTGAAAGTATGAACCCTAGGCCTTGTTTCAACGCATTGCAATACCGTTTGTGCTCACTTCTATCATTATTTGGTTTCAGGGTTGCTTGAGAGAGACCATCTTCATCCCACGCCTCCCACAGATTGATAAACCTTAGGTCATCCACTTGAGGGAAATTTGCTACTATCCTACTAACCTCTGGACTTGGAGGCCCAACAACGTCTACAAGAAGAAGGTTGTGTAGTAGACATCAAGCTCTTGTCAGGCGCCGTTGCTGGGGAGGTGAGTTCTTGAAGGTATATCTTTAGATCTTGCAATCAAATCTTTTTGTTTCTTGTTTTAGCACTAGTTTAGTTTATAAAAGATAACTACAAAAAAATGGAATTGGGTTTGCCTCATACGCTTCATCTTTTTAATAAATTTTTGAGAATGATGGAAAGGAAAATTGTGCTCAAATGCTAGAAGAAGAAGTCTATAAAATGTTTGGCACTAACTCTTTGAATGATGAGCATGATTGCAATGTTGTTAGTATGAAGTCTTTGAATATCCATAATACTAATGATGATTGCACTAGTCATGATAAGGATGTCTCTTATAAGCATGTCAACTTTTGTGGAGTGCATAGAGTTTGCAAGTACACACCAATTAGGGAAAATAGATTTTGCAAGAGGCATAAGTATTTGGAAACTAAATGGTTGCAAGAGATGCTAGATGTTTGTGCTGAAAATTTAAAATTTCTTCACCATACTTGTGAACTTTGCAATGAACATGGTCATTTAAATCTCAAATGCAAATTGTTTCATGATTGTATCGTGTCCAAAAATTGTGATGATTTGATTTCCCTTGCACATCATAATGACCTTAGTTTGCTCTTGGGTTATGAAGAAATGAAACGTATAACTAAGCATATTCCAGAATATAACGTTGAGAAATTCCTCGATATTGATCTAGAAGAAATTCTTATGTATTGTGCAGTGAATTGCATGGAAAATCCTTATATTGCAAATTACATAAAGAAAAGAAAACAAATAGAGGATGAAGAGAATACTAATGAAAGGGAAGAGGCTTCCCAATATCCTCTTATTATTTCTTATGATGAATCAGGTAATGAGGAGGAGCCTTCTATTCAACCAATCTCATCAATAAGGAGCTCCGAAAAGAGGATTAAACCCACACATGATGTGAAGAAGAAAAAGAAAAGACAGATAAACAAAGGTAATAAGGTAATCCTCCCAAATGATGCTGCTCCTATTACTAATTGTGATGATGATAATTGTTATACTATTGGTGCTATCCATACTATTAATGATGAGAGTGATTATGCTTATGATATGAAAAGGCCCAAGCTTGGGGATGCTATGTTTGATGAGAATGACAAGTTTGAAAATATATTTGCTGCAATTAATGTTTGTCCCAAGATTGGGGATGCTATCTTTAATGAAGATGATATTTATAGTCTCCTAAGTTTTGATATGCAAAATTATTATGATGATAGCATGCCTCCTATTTATGATGGTTATATTGATGAAAGTGGGTTTGGAAGAGTGTCAACTTTAGGAAGTAATGATCCCACTATTTTCGAGGATGTTGAATCTTATTTTTAGAATTATGAAAGTGTATTTGGAGAGTTCATGACTTTATTTAGCAATGATTCCACTATCTCGGAAGAGGTTTCAATCCATTATGATGAGAACAAAATTGCTACTTATGATGATTATTGTGATGACACTTATGCTATAAAAAGTAGTGATGATTATATTTATAAAACTTGTCATGATTATGAGTACCCTTTTTCTAAACATTACTCCTTTAATGTGGAAACAATTTTTAGTATTCGAGTTTCTTATGATACTCCCACTATTCCGAATGAGAAGAATTTTGCTTATGTGGAGAATAATAAAATTTCTATGCTTGTAGATCATGAAAAGAATGCTTTATGTGATGGTTATATTATTGAATTCATTCATGATGCTACTGAAAATTATTATGAGGGAGGAATATATGCTTGTAGGAATTGCAATAATATCAAGTTTCCTCTCTATGTGCTTAAAGTTTTAAAGTTATGCTTGTTTTGCCTTCCTATGCTAGTTTATTATTGTTCCCATAAGTTGTTTCCTCACAAAATCCCTATACATAGGAACTGGGTTAGACTTAAATGTGCTAGTCATATTCTTCATGATGCTCTCTTTATGTTTCCATTCTTATCCTTTATGTGAGCATCATTGAAATCATCATGCCTAGCTAGGGGCGTTAAACGATAGCGCTTGTTGGGAGGCAACCCAATTTTATTTTTATTCCTTGCTTTTTGCTCCTATTTAGTAATAAATAATTTATCTAGCCTCTGTTTTGGTTGTGTTTTTTGCGTTTAATTAGTGTTTGTGCCAAGTAGAACCATTGGGAAGACTTGGGGAAAGTCTTTTTGATCTTGCTGTAAAAAACAGAAACTTTAGCGCTCACGAGAATTGCTGCCATTTTTTGTTGGAGAGTGATATTTAGTTAATTATTTTTGCATATGATTAATAGATAAATTACGTGCGTCTAGCAGTTTCTTTTAGAATTTTTGGGGTTCCATAAATATACGTTTGATCCAGATTACTACAGAATGTTCTGTTTTTGACAGATTCTGTTTTCTATGTGTTGTTTGCTTATTTTCACGAATCTATGAGTAGTATCGGAGGGTATGAACCATATATAAGTTGTAATACAGTATATATTGCACCAATATGAATTTATAATGAGTTCACAACAGTATCTAAGCGGTGATTTATTTTCTTATAGTAACGGAGCTTATGCATTTTCTGTTAAGCTTTGTGTTATGAAGTTTTCAAGTTTTGGGTCAAGATTCGATGGACTATGGAATAAGGAGTGGCAAGAGCCTAAGCTTGGGGATGACCAAGGCACCCCAAGTTAATATTCAAGGACAACCAAAAGCCTAATCTTTGGGATGCCCCGGAAGGCATCCCCTCTTTTGTCTTCGTTCATCCGTAACTTTACTTGGAGCTCTATTTTTATTCACCACATGATATGTGTTTTTCTTGGAGCGTCATTTTATGTAATTTTGTTTTGCTTGCTGTTTGAATAAAATACCAAGATCTTAAATTATTAAATGTTAGAGAGTCTTCACATAGTTGCATAATTATTCGACTACTCATTGATCTTCAATTACATCTTTCGGAGTAGTTTGTCATTTGCTCTAGTGCTTCACTTATATCCTTTTAAAGCACGGCGGTGGTTTTATTTTGCAGAAATAGATGAACTCTCATTCTTCACTTATATTATTTTGAGAGTCCTTTAGAACAACATGGCAATTTCCTTTTAGGCATAATAAAAATTTCATATAAGTGCATTGAATACTAAGAGAAGTTTGATATTTGATGATTGTTTTGAGATATGGAGATGGTGATATTAGAGTCATGCTAGTTGAGTAGTTGTGAATTTGAGAAATACTTGTGTTGAAATTTGTGATTCCCGTAGCATGCACGTATGGTGAACCGTTATGTTATGAAGTCAGAGCAAGATTTATTTATTGATTGCCTTCCTTATGAGTGGCGCTCGGGGATGAGCGATGGTCTTTTCCTACCAATCTATCCCACTAGGAGCATGCACGTAGTACTTTGTTTCGATAACTAATAGATTTTTGCAATAAGTATGTGAGTTCTTTATGACTAATGTTGATTCCATGGATTATACGCACTCTCACCCTTCCACCATTGCTAGCCTCTCTAGTACCGCGCAACTTTCGCCGGTACCATTAACCCACTATTTACCTTCCTCAAAACAGCCACCATACCAACCTATTATGGCATTTCCATAGCCATTCCGAGATATATTGCCATGCAACTTTCCACCGTTCTGTTTATTATTACACGCTCCATCATTGTCATATTGCTTTGCATGATCATGTAGTTGACATCCTATTTGTGGCAAAGCCACCGTTCATAATTCTTTCATACATGTCACTCATGAGTCATTGCGCATCCCGGTACACCGCTGGAGGCATTCACATAGAGTCATTATTTATTCTAAATATCGAGTTGTAATTCATGAGTTGTAAGTAAATAAAAGTGTGATGATCATCATTATTAGAGCATTGTCCCAAGTGAGGAAAGGATGAGGGAGACTATGATTCCCCCACATGTCGGGATGAGACTCCTGCCAAAAAAATAGAAATAAAAGAGGCCATAAAAAAGAGAAGGCCCAACAAAAAAACAAAAAAATGAGAGAAAAAGAGAGAAGGGGCAATGCTACTATCCTTTTACCACACTTGTGCTTCAAAGTAGCACCATGATCTTCATCATAGAGAGTCTCCTATGTTGTCACTTTCATATACTAGTGGAAATCTTTCATTATAGAACTTGGCTTGTATATTCCAATGATGGGCTCCCTCAAAATGCCCTAGGTCTTCGTGAGCAAGCGAGTTTGATGCACACCCACTTAGTTTCTTTTTGAGATTTCATAAACTTATAGCTCTAGTGCATCCGTTGCATGGCAATCCCTACTCACTCACATTGATATCTATTGATGGGCATCCCCATAGCCCGTTGATACGCCTAGTTGATGTGAGACCATCTTCTCCTTTTTGTCTTCTCCACAACCACCATTCTATTCCACCTATAGTGCTATGTCCATGGCTCACGCTCATGTATTTCATGAAGATTGAAAAGGTTTGAGAACATCATAAGTATGAAACAATTACTTGGCATGTCATCGGGGTTTTGCATGATTTAAACATTTTGTGCGATGAAGATAGAGCTAAGCCATATTATATGATTTTGTAGGGATAGCTTTCTTTGGCCATGTTATTTTGAGAAGACATGATTGCTTTGTTGGTATGCTTGAATTATTATTATTTTCATGTCAATATTAAACTTTTGTCTTGAATCTTATGGATCTGAATATTCATGCCACAATAAAGAGAATTACTTGGATAAATATTCAGGCCACAAAAATTCTGTTTTTATCATTTACCTACTCGAGGACGAGTAGGAATTAAGCTTGGGGATGCTGATACGTCTCCAACGTATCTATAATTTTTGATTGTTCCATGCTATTTTATTATCTGTTTTGGATGTTTATGGGATTTATTATACACTTTTATATTATTTTTGGGACTAACCTATTAACCGGAGGCCCAGCCCAAATTCCTATTTTCTTGCCTATTTCAGTGTTACGAAGAAAAGCAATATCAAACGGAGTCCAAACGGAATGAAACCTTCGGGAGAGTTATTTTTGAAACGGAAGCAATCCAGGAGACTTGGACTAGACGTCAGGGAAGCTTCGAGGTGGCCACGAGGCAGGGAGGCGCGCCTGCCCCATAGGCGCGCCCCCACCCTCGTGGGCCCCTCGTGGCTCCCCTGACCAACTTCTTTCGCATATATATATCAATATACCCTAAAAACATCGGGGAGCAGAATAGATCGGGAGTTCCGCCGCTAGAAGTCTCCGTAGCCCCCTCTACTCTCTTGTGATGAATTGAGTTTCCCTTTGAAGTTATCTTATCGGATAGAGTCTTTCAGGATTTGAGAATACTTGATGTATGTCTTCCATGTGCTTATCTGTGGTGACAATGGGATATCATGTGATCCACTTGATGTATGTTTTGGTGATCAACTTGCGAGTTCCCTGACCTCGTGAACTTATGCATAGGGGTTGACACACGTTTTCGTCTTGACTCTTCGGTAGAATCTTTGGGGCACTCTTTGAAGTTCGTTCTGTTGGCTGAATAGATGAATTTGAGATTGTGTGATGCATATCGTATAATCATACCCACGGATACTTGAGGTGACATTGGAGTATCTAGGTGACATTAGGGTTTTGGTTGATTTGTGTCTTAAGGTGTTATTCTAGTACGAACCCTATAGATTGAATGGAAAGAATAGCTTCATTTTATTTTACTATAGACTCTTGAATAGATCGATCAAAAAGAATAACTTTGAGGTGGTTTCGTACCCTACAATAATCTCTTCGTTTGTTCTCTGCTATTAGTGACTTTGGAGTGACTCTTTGTTGCATGTTGAGGGATAGTTATATGATCCAGTTATGTTATTATTGTTGAGAGAACTTGCACTAGTGAAAGTATGAACCCTAGGCCTTGTTTCAACGCATTGCAATACCGTTTATGCTCACTTTTATCATTAGTTACCTTGCTGTTTTTATATTTTCAGATTATAAATACCCATATCTACTATCCATATTGCACTTGTATTACCATCTCTTCGCCGAACTAGTGCACCTATACAATTGACAATTGTATTGGGTGTGTTGGGGACACAAGAGACTCTTTGTTATTTGGTTGCAGGGTTGCTTGAGAGAGACCATCTTCATCCTATGCCTCCCCCGGATTGGTAAACCTTAGGTCATCCACTTGAGGGAAATTTGCTACTGTCCTACAAACCTCTACACTTGGACTCCCTCACTTATAGAGTAGTAAAATAACACCTTAAGACGCAAATCAACCAAAACCCTAATGTCACCTAGATACTCCAATGTCACCTCAAGTATCCGTGGGTATGATTATACGATATGCACCACACAATCTCAGATTCATCTTTTCAACCAACACAAAGAACTTCGAAAAGTGCCCCAAAGTTTCTACCGGAGAGTCAAGACGAAAATGTGTGCCAACCCCTATGCATAAGTTCACGAGGTCATGTAACTCACAAGTTGATCACCAAAACATACATCAAGTGTATCACGTGATATCCCATTGTCACCACAGATAAGAACATGCAAGACATACATCAAGTGTTCCCAAATCCTTAAAGACTCAATCCGATAAGATAACTTCAAAGGGAAAACTCAATCCATCACAAGAGAGTAGAGGGGGAGAAACATCAGAAGATCCAAATATAATAGCAAAGCTCGTGATACATCAAGATCGTGCCGACTCGAGAACATGAGAGAGAAACACATAGCTACTGGTACATACCCTCAGCCCCGAGGGTGAACTATTCCCTCCTCATCATGGAGAGCGCCGGGATCATGAAGATGGCCATCGGAGAGGGATTCCCCCCTCCGGCATGGTGCTGGAACGGGTCTAGATTGGTTTTCGGTGGCTACGGAGGCTTCTGGCGGCAGAACTCCCGATCTATTCTGCTCCCTGATGTTCTTAGGGTATATATATATATATATATGCGAAAGAAGTCGGTTAGGGGAGCCACGAGGGGCCCACGAGGGTGGGGAGCTCGCCTCCTTGCCTCGTGGCCACCTCGAAGCTTCCCCAACGTCTACTCCAAGTCTCCTGGATTGCTTCCGTTCCAAAAATAACTCTCCCGAAGGTTTCATTCCATTTGGACGACTTTTGATATTCCTTTTCTTCGAAATACTGAAATAGGCAAGAAAACAACAATTTGGGCTGGGCCTCTGGTTAATAGGTTAGTCCCAAAAATAATATAAAAGTGTATAATAAAGCCCATAAACATCCAAAACGGGTATATATAATAGCATGGAACAATCAAAAATTATAGATACGTTGGAGACATATCAGCATCCCCAAGCTTAATTCCTGCTCGTCCTTGAGTAGGTAAATGATAGAGACAGAATTTTTTGATGTGGAATGCTTTCTAGAATATTATACAATGTGTTTTATCTATTGTGGCATGAATGTTCTGTAACACCCACGATGTAGCTATATCTCCCACGTGTCGGGGCACGACTTAGAGGCATAGCCGCATAGTAGGCTTGTCGCAAGAGGGGTAATCTTCACACATCCCATGTACTGAATAAGAAAGGGATAAAGAGTTGGCTTACAATCGCCACTCCACCCAGTTCATAAATAATTTATACATCATCCAAAGTACAATCAAAGGTCCGACTACGGAACCAAAATAAAAGAAGACAACCCCAAATGCTAGATCCCCGATCGTCCCAACTGGGATCCACTACTGATCAACCGGAAAAGACACAGAACAACGTCAAGATCTTCATCGAGCTCCCACTTGAGCTGGGTGCGTCACCTACACTGGTATCATCAGCACCTGCAATTGTTTGGAGGTATCTGTGAGTCTCGAGGAGTCAACAATCTCACACCCGCGAGATCAAGACTATTTAAGCTTATGGGTAGGAAAGGGTAGTGAGGTGGAGCTGCAGCAAGCACTAAGCATATATGGTGGCTAACTTACGCAAATAAGAGCGAGAAGAGAAGCAACGCAGCGGTCGTGAACTAGAAGTGATCAAGAAGTGATCCTGAAACTACTTACGTTCAAGCGTAACACAAGAACCGTGTTCACTTTCCAGACTCCGCCGAGAAGAGACTATCACAACTACACACGCGGTTGATGCATTTTAATTAAGTCAAGTGTCAAGTTCTCTACAACCGGATATTAACAAATTCCCATCTGCCACATAACCGCGGGCACGGCTTTCGGAAGTTCAAACCCTATAGGGGTGTCCCAACTTAGCCCATCACAAGCTCTCACGGTCAATGAAGGATATTCCTTCTCCTAGGAAGACCCGATCAGACTCGGAATCCCGGTTACAAGACATTTCGACAATGGTAAAACAAGACCAGCAAAGCCGCCCGAATGTGCCGACAAATCCCGATAGGAGCTGCACATATCTCGTTCTCAGGGCAGACCGGATGAGCAGTCCATATAACTAAAACCAACCCTCAAGTTTCCCCAAGGTGGCGCTGCAAGGGGCTCTAGTTTGGACCAACACTCAGAGGAGCACTGGCCCGGGGGGGGGGGGTTTAAAATAAAGATGACCCTTGGGCTCCGAAAATCCAAGGGAAAAAGGCTTAGGTGAGGCAAATGTAAAACCAAGGTTGGGCCTTGCTGGAGAAGTTTTATTCAAAGCGAATTGTCAAGGAGTTCCCATAACACCCAACCACATAAGAAACAAAAATCAAGGAACATAACACCGGTATGACGGAAACTAGGGCTGCAAGAGTGGAGCAAAACACCAGCATAAGGCCGAGCCTTCCTCCCTTTACCAAGTATATAGATGCATTAATTAAATAAGATATATTGTGATATCCCAACATATCCATGTTTCGACATGGAACAAACTTCAACTTCACCTGCAACTAGCAACGCTATAAGAGGGGCTGAGCAAAAGCGGTAACATAGCTAAACAACGGTTTGCTAGGAAGGTGGGTTAGAGCCTTGACATGGCAATATGGGAGGCATGATAAAAACAAGTGGTAGGTAGCACGACATAGCGATAGAACAAACAACTAGCAAGTAAAGATAGAAGTGATTTTGAGGGTATGGTCATCTTGCTTGAGATCCCGCAAGGAAGAAGAACGAGTCCATGAAGAACACAAATGAACGTAATCGAACGAATCCTCACAACTCTGGAACAGAACCCAAGATAACGAGAGAAGCAACCCAGAAAGAAGCAAGCACTAAAGTAAACAACCATCACATAGACATGGCATGATGCGCAAACAAGTATGATGCAAGTCCGGTTTAAAGAGGCATGACATGTCAAAGTGCACAAACAATACTACAAACTAAGTGGAGCTCAATATGCAATGAGTTGCATATTGACAAAACAACACATCAATTATTTAGTTCACTCCCTGTTAGGCACTCAACAATATTAAATGTTGGTTAACATGGCAAGAGGTGAAACATGAGTAAAATACATAGTTAGGCATTTTAAGTGAGGCCGAAAACATCAAGCAACGATTTCGGTAAATCCTCACGTGCATCTAGAAATTTAATGCAAACAACAATTTTAACCATTTTAAAAGTTGTTATCATGATGCGGATGACATGTGCAAGTTTTATGCAATATTTATGAAAATATTGATAAGAGCATGTTATGAAGCCTTTGTCGCCATGACGGAAGAAAAAGGTGCCACGGCAACAAATCCGAAAATGATGCCATGACAACATAACGGTTCCGGTAGCTCATGGAAATACCGGTGCAAAGGAAGCAAGTATGAGATGTGCGGAAGGTGCAAAAGTGACGAGGAGTGATTCTGGTAACCGGGTGTCCCACGAGACGATGGTATGGCAATGGGGAACATGCAAGAAACACGTCGGGCACGGTGCAAACACGAGCATTTCATATAACATATGCATTCGTCCACGGGCGGTCGTTCTCGGCGGTGTACCTTTAAAGCATGCATATTAGGAACGGTTCAAGTTCGTAGTGGCACATGGGTCTTGTCGGATCCACGCGACGGTAGTCGTACACGGTTCGTACATGTTCGGGCCGCGGTAGTGGTACACTTTTCGAAGGTGAACTTGACAAATCCGTTGTTTCCGGAGGCGACGGTAGTGGAACTTGGCGTTTGTGCTTCAAGGGTCTTCGGCGATAGTAGATGTACATGGTCCACAAGTCGTTGATTGTTCGGGTCCAACTTGCCGGTCTTGCCGGCATGAAGTGGTACGGTCTTGAGGGCCTTCGATGAACTTGGCGAAAAAAACCCGAAGGCGCTGCTCGTTGGACTTATGACACAGGTCAACGGGGAGTTCGAGCAAGAACTCGTCAGGCAGCACAGGAGGCGGGAGAAAAGGCGCAGAGGCACTGCTGGAGATGGTGGCGGAGCGCCCTGCTCGTCCTTCAGGTCACCGGTGGCCGGGTCTTGCTTGTCGATGTCTGACGACCGACGCGCGGGCGCATGGTGTGCTGCTGGTGATGCTTGTCGCAGGCACGCGCGATGAGGAAGGAGAGGAGACGGTTCAGCGGCGAGGACGATGCAGGGGAGGACCGGCATGCTGCGGTGTCCGGCGGCCCTGGCAACGCGGTAGGGCGGCGAGCTCGACCCTCGCGTCAATGGCGGCAAGGAAGGAAGGCCATGGAGGAGGCGCAGGGGCGGGGTAGAGCAGAGGGAGGCAATAGCAGTGGGGATGGCAGGGGCGTATGGTTGGGCAGGCTTCAGGCAGAGGAGGAGAAGGGACGTGCAGGATCCAGGCGGCGCTGGGGAGGATCGGGCGCAGCGCGGCGCTGGAGGGAGGACGAGGGGGATCGGGCACGCCCTGTGTGTGGGAGCGCTCGGGAGGAGGACAAGGGGGATCGAGGGGATCGGCGCTGGCGGTGCAAGGGAATTGAGAGGAGGGGGTGGAGGGGATCGGGTGAGGGTGAGGGTTAGGTTTCGGTTAGGTGGGCCTGCGGGGGAAGGATGGGCCTAGAGAGGTCGGCCTTGGCTGGGCTTCTCTCTCCCTCTCTCTTCTTCTTTTAAGAGAAAATAATTCGAGAGAAGAAAAGAAAAGGAGGGTTAGGGAAAGGATTTGTGCAAGGAGGCTATTTTCCCGGACTCATAAAAATGAGTTTTATCCAAGAAAAATAAAAGTGGCATGATCAAAAGATAAAAATTCAAATTCATTTGAATATAATTCAAATGGTTTTGAATATGTACTAGGTTTTCGAAGAGTCCAAAAAAATGTTGAGTTTATTGGTGGAGGTTGGAAAACTGTCGAAAGAATTTTATGGGCAAAGTTGAGGTCAAGGATTTAGATAGAAAGGCATGGGATTATCTTTGCACGTGTGTTATGGTTAATTCCAAATTATTGGAATATTTATAATATCTCCCTAAGTACTGGGATGATATGTTATAAAGAGAACTCACCATGTGAATTCCCTCGGTTTAAATAGATCGAAAGATCTATGCAATTTATTTAGTTGAGTTGAGATGCAAAGATTAATGACAAGATGGCATGATGACATGATGCAATGCACATGATGCAATGAATGCAACAAACCAACAACTCACATGATAAACCTCGGAAAACATGGAAGGCGATTGAAGCTCCGGTCTTGGGGCGTTACATGTTCAGATCCGAAAGATTCAAGATAAAAGTTTATTGTTGACATAAAAATAGTAATACTCCAAGTATGCTAATCAAGCAATTATGTCTTATCAAAATAACATAGCCAAAGAAAACTTATTCCTACAAAGTCATATAGTTTGGCCATGCTTCATTTTCGTCATACAAAATGCTCTCATCATGAACAACCCCGATGACAAGCCAAGAAATTGTTTCATACTTAGCCTTTTCAAACTCTTTCAACTTTCACGCAATATATGAGCCCGATCCATGGACATGGCACTATAGGTGGAATAGAATATGATGATTGAGGTTGTGTGAGAAGATAAAAAGGGATAAAGTCTCACATTGACGCGGATAATCAATGGGCTATGGAGATGCCCGCCGATTGATGTCAATGCAAGGAGTAAGGATTGCCATGCAACAGATGCACTAGAGCTATAAATATATGAAATCTCATCAAAGAAACTAAGTGGGTGTGCATCCAACTCGCTTGCTCACGAAGACCTAGGGCATTTGAGGAAGCCCATCATTGAAATATACAAGCCAAGTTCTATAATGAAAACTTCCCACTAGTATATGAAAGTGACATAATAAGAGACTCTCTATCATGAAGATCATGGTGCTACTTTGAAGCACAAGTGTGGAAAAAGGATAGTAACATTGTCCCTTCTATCTTTTTCTGTCATTTATAATTTTTTTATTTGGGCCTTTTTTGGCATCTTTTCTTTCTCTTTTTTTCGTCCGGAGTCTCATCCCGACTTGTGGGGAATCATACTCTCCATCATCCTTTCCTCACATGGGACAAAGCTATAATAATGATTATCACACTTTTATTTTCTTACAACTCAAGAATTACAACTCGATACTTAGAACAAAATATTACTCTATGTGAATGCCTTCGGCGGTGTACCGGGATTGCGATGAATCAAGAGTGACATGTATGAAAAAATTATGAATGGTGGCTTTGCCACAAATATGATGTCAACAACATGATCACGCAAAGCAATATGACAATGATGATACGTGTCATAATAAATGGAACGGTGGAAAGTTCATGGCAATATATCTCGGAATGGCTGTGGAAATGCCATAATAGGTAGTTATGGTGGCTGTTTTGAGGAAGATATAAGGAGGCTTATGTGTGATATAGCGTATCATATCACAGGGTTTGGATGAACTAGTGAAGTTTGCACCAACTCTCAAGGTGAGAAAGGGCAATGCACGGTACCGAAGAGGCTAGCAATGGTGGAAGGGTGAGAGTACGTATAATCCATGTACTCAACATTAGTCAAAAATAACTCACATACTTAGTGCAAAATTCTACAAGTCATCAAAACCAAGCACTACGCGCATGCTCCTAGGGGGATAGATTGGTAGGAAAAGACCATCGCTCGCCCCCGACCGCCACTCATAAGGAAAGCAATCAAAGAACACACCCTGCTTCAAATTTGTCACATAACGTTCACCATACATGCATGTTACGGGACTTGCCAACTTCAACACAAGTATTCATCAATTTCACAATTACTCAACTAGCACACTTCTAATATTACCACCTTTATATCTCAAAACCATCTATCAAGCATCCAACTTCTCTTAGCATTTAAAATTTATAACCAAAGTGAATTACCATGCTGTTCTAAAGGACTCTAAAAATGATATAAGTGAATCATGAGAGATCAGAACTTCTATAGAATAAAACCACCGCCGTGCTCTAAAAGGATATAAGTGAAGCACTAGAGCAAATGACAAACTACTCCGAAAGATATAAGTGAAGATCAATGAGTAGTCGAATAATTGTGCAACTATGTCAAGACTCTTTAACATTTAATAATTCCAGATCTTGGTATTTTATTCAAACAACAAGCAAAACAAAAGACAATAAAGTGATGCTCCAAGCAAAACACATATCATGTGGTGAATAAAAACATAGCTCCAAGTAAAGTTACCGATGAACGAAGACAAAAAAGGGGATGCCATCCGGCGCATCCCCAAGCTTAGGCTCTTGGTTGTCCTTGAATATTACCTTGGGGTGCCTTGGTCATCCCCAATCTTAGGCTCTTGCCACTCCTTATTCCATAGTCCATCGAATCTTTACCCAAAACTGGAAAACTTCACAACACAAAACTCAACAGAAAACTCGTAAGCTCCGTTAGTATAACAAAATAAATCACCACTTAGGTACTATTGTGAACTCATTCGAAATTCATATTGGTGTAATATCTACTGTATTCGAACTCATCAATGGTTCATACCCTCCGATACTACTCATAGATTCATCAAAATAGGCAAACAACACATAGAAAACAGAATCTGTCAAAAACAGAACAGTCTGTAGTAATCTGGATCAAATGTATACTTCTGGAACCCCAAAAATTCTAAAATAAATTTCTGGACGTGAGGAATTTATCTATTAATCATCTTCAAAAATAATTAACAAAATTGTACACTCCAATAAAAAATTGAAGCAAATCTCGTGAGCGCTAAAGTTTCTATTTTTTACAGCATGATCGCAAAGACTTCCCCCAAGTCTTCCCAAAGGTTCTACTTGCCACAAACACTAATTAAAAGCATAAAACCACATCTAACAGAGGCTGCATGAATTATTTATTACTAAACAGAATCAAAAAGCAAGGAACTAAAATAAAAATTTGGTTGCCTCCCAACAAGCGCTATCATTTAACGCCCCTAGCTATGCATGATGATTTCAATGATGCTCACATAAAAGATAAGAATTGTAACATAAAGAGAACAACATGAAGAATATGACTAGCACATTTAAGTCTAACACACTTCCTATGCATAGGGATTTTGTGAGCAAACAACTTGTGGGAACCATAATCAACTAGCATAGGAGGGCAAAACAAGCATAACTTCAAAACTTTAAGCACAAAGAGAGGAAACTTGATATTATTGCAATTCCTACAAGCATATGTTCCTCCCTCATAGTAATTTTCAGTATCATCATGAATGAATTCAACAATATAACCAGCACCTAAAGCATTCCTTTCATGATCTACAAGCATAGAAAATTTACTACTCTCCACATAGGCAAAATTCTTCTCATTCGGAATAGTGGGAGTATCATAAGAAACTCGAATACTACAAATTGTTTCCACATTATAAGAGTAGTAATAAGTAAAACGGTAATCATAATCATGACAAGTGTCGGTGGGAACGACACATATGGGATCACAAGAATCCCTACTATGGTCAGCGGGGCGCGGGGTCATGAGAAGAGCGGATCTAACAGGTAGCACACGGTTCGTTTATCTAGGCTCGGGCCGCGAGGATGTGTAAAACCCTACTCCTGCTTTGGTGGATTGTATATCTATGTTCTTGAGCTAGCTATGGGGCGTGAGGAGCTCCAAAAAGAAGAATCCTTCTCCTGGTCGCCTCGGGCCTCCTTTTATAGGAAAAAACGGGTTGCCTCAGTGGCACACATGAGGTGGAAAGGGTACAGTCATGCGAGGTTATCCCTCGCATTACATGACAAGGCGCATTTAATGCGTCTTGCTTAGGTGTCCTTGCTTTATCGGGGACGGGGGAGAAACCTGTCTTGTTCCTCGCCGCTCCTTCTTGTGTCGACACGCGCCCTGGCCAGCGATGCCTGCGATGCCACGTAGGTAGGCAGGCAGCTGAGGTGGCGCAGTGGTGGGTCTTCACGGAGATCTGCATGCCGCCACGCAGGTGCTTGCCCAGCTGGTTGGGTCGGCAGCTGCATGCGAACGACGGTGGAGGTTTAGTCGGCGTGGGCCTGATGGTGGCCCTGCGGGTGTCCTCGGTAAGGGCCTTGCCGGGGCCCCGAAAAGGGTCTTGCCGGGGCGCCTGCTGTCATCCCCGGCAAGGCGCTTGCCGGGGGCCTTGTGGTCTTCCTCGGCTGGGATCCCACCAAGGGTTGTTGTTTCCTTAGTGCGTACCTGATCTTGAATGTCTTCACAAAGATCTGCATGTCGCCACGGGGATGTCTCCCGAATCCTTGCCCTTTGGGGGCAGTGGACTCAAGGGTGATTTGCTCCATAGGCGTGGGACGAGTCGCCGCGGCAAGGGTCTTGCCGGGGCTTCTAGAACTGTCTCCCGGCAAGGATCTTCCCGAGGGAGTCCGCTTCGTCCCCTTTGCTCTTCGTGGTCTTGGCCTTGGCGTCGTAGTTCTCTTGAGCTTCGGTCTTACCCTGGCTCACCTCCCTTGCCTTGCTTGGTGTGGCGGTGCCCGTGGCTCAGACTTCCTGTGCATAGTTATAGGGGTACAAAAAGTGTACCCCTCTTTTTGTACACCGACAGGAGCCCCCGGGCCTGGGCCACACATAACCACAACGCATTGTTGGGCTAGGCCCAAAAACGCTGCGCAGGCAGGCGGGGCAGTTTTTACCGTGGTAAGGTTCTTCGCGCGCTGTGCTTCCCACGACTCCCGCGCGTGGCGCGGTGTGGGGAGGCACGTGTGACGTGGGAAGCATGCGTGGGGTTGGTTCCCACGGGCATGCGTCACACCATAGTTAATGTGAAAGGAGGCGGCCCGTGTTTTCCCCCATAAGAAAGGAATAACCGCGGGCGCACTGCTCACTTTCTCCTCTTTCCTCATGCCTTTTCCAATCTTAGAGCCGCCGTTTCCTCTCTTCCTTCCTTCCTAAGCTTCCGCCGTCGCCCGCCGTCGTTGCTTCGCCATCCCCCTTCCTCAGCCCTCTAAACTTCTTGGTCGCCATGGCGGCCAAATCCGTCAAGGGCAAGGGGGTGGCTAAGGGCGCTGGGACTGTGGAGCCGCCGGA
Organism: Triticum aestivum; assembly: GCF_018294505.1. NCBI lineage: Eukaryota > Viridiplantae > Streptophyta > Magnoliopsida > Poales > Poaceae > Triticum > Triticum aestivum. Next base: position 292,491,122 of record NC_057797.1, on the reverse strand, counting down.
GAGCGCACTGTCGGGGGACCAGACGAAGTCCGCCTTTTTCTTCCCCTATACGGTTGATGTTCAAGAGCTCCGGGCCTCCTTCAGGCCCCTATGGGGAGCGAAGACGGGGGGGAGAGAATTCGGTACACCCGGCGACGCGCGTCATTCCTGCTGCTTGCGCCGATCCCGCTCCAAATCGGTATCCCTTTTTCGTCGATTATCTTTCTTGCGGGTTATGCCCCCTTTCTCCGATTTCTTCTGCGACATTATGCACACCTTTGGCTTGCGCCTCTTGGATTTTACTCCGAATGCGGTGGCGTGCATGGCTTTCTTCGCGCATCTTTGCGAAGGCTTTGCCGGGGTGCAGCCCAACATGGCGCTCTTCCGCTATTATTTCTTCCCTCGGATCCAGCCGGGAGGTACCGTCTCTGGTTGCGTCACCTGGATCCCAAGATCCAAGGAGGCGTACCTGGACGGTGCCGTGAAGGAGAGGTGGGAGGAATGGCGTGGCCGGTGGTGTTGGATTGAGGATGAAAACCCGCCGGAATTCTGCAAGGTCCGCCGAGTGCCGCCGGTCCGTGGCAGCGATTGGAGCGATGTCGACACCGTCGACGGCAGGCTCACTGTCGCCACTACTAGGATTCTCCGGCTCACCCGGGCCGGACTCACCCTTGAGATGATCGGGGCGGACTTCATTCACCGCCGGATCGCCCCGTTGCACAACAATGGGAGGCCAACTTGGCTCTTTACGAATCCGGCTGACTTTATGCGACTTCGCCCCGACCTCGATCACAACTTCACAGTGCTGGCGCATGCCCACTTCTGCCAGCGGCTTTTCCAGCTTGATGTGGGTCCTGATGGCGAGGTCGAACGGACCGGCAAGGCCGCGAGGGCTGCCGCAAAGGTTGGCAAGGCCCTCAAGGGGCCGTTTTTCAAGCTGCCAGCTGAGGTGGTCCCGTTGTGCAACAATTCACGTCGGTCCGAGATCATTGCTATGATGCCGGACTGTAACACGCATGGCCCTGTCCCGAGCTGGAGGGAGCCGAAGGATGCTGATGTGCAGCAATTCTTTGACACCCTGATTGAGGTATATGTCAATGCTGACGCCGAGTGGTGGCTTGTCATGGACACCACCCAGGCAGAGCTGGACTACATCACCACTAGGGCGAGGGAGGCACAACTTGCCATGGAGGCCGGCAGCACCGGGGGTGTGGAGGACAAGGCCACAACGGCTGCGGAGGAAGAGGAGCTCACCCGATGGGCGGCAGCCTCCGGGGAGGTCAGCAGCGCCGACACTAGAGCTCCGCTCGTCGAAGACGCGGCCGACGAGTCGTCATCGGAGGAGGACGTGGCAGAGGGCTCGACGCCAACCAGGGGAAGAGGGCGAATCCTACGGCGGGTTGGCTCCGGCGAGCCGGTCCGGCCCGGCAGGGCTACACAGCCTCAATTGACCCTGGAGGGGTCTAGGCGTCACATGAGGGCCACGACAGCGAAGAGGCTGACGAAGGCCGCTGAGAAGAAGAAGACAACAACCCCTTCCTCATCTGGGCGCGCACAAACCCCGCCATCTTCGCCTCCTCCGGCAGATGTCGACTCGGATGTTGACGCGGAGGTCACTTTTGATCTCGGGCCTCTCAGCCCGAAGAGGAAAAGGAAAGTGGTCGAAGAGGAGGAGGTGGATGATGAGTAAGTACTCCGTCCCTTACTGCCATTTCCATTCCTCTGAATTAAGTCACTCATCTTGATACGTTTTTTCTTTTGCAGGGATGCAGAGACATTGGCCCAGAGGGTGAAGAGGGCGAAGGCCTCGGCGAGCAGTCAGCCCCCAGCTGGGGCTTCAAAGACGCCACTGGTGGTGTTGAGCAGCCCGGACAGCAGCCCCCCACATAGCCCCCAGCGTAAGTTCGCCACCTTCCTCTTTTTCGACATGTGGTAGGCGTTCGATGCTATGGTGTTGACCTTGTCGGGTTTGCAGGAGGGGAGCGGCAGCAGGAGGAGCCGCAGAGGGCTACCCCCAACACACCACCCCCATCGACTATGCCGCCGCGAGGGGCGTCCCTGGCAAGGGCATGAAGCACGGAGCCCACAACGATGGAGGAAGAGGGGAACTTGGGCGCTGGTGACTCTGCCATGGCGCCGGATGCTGGCGGGGAGGGGATTTCTGCTTCACAGCCTGGCACTGGTGAGTCGCCTGTCCTCCGTCTTTGTTTTTCCCTTATTCTTTTTCTTGGCTTCAATGCTCCCATTACTACCCAGGCCCTCCTTCAATAGGTATGGAGGACGTGGATACTGTTGTTGGGAACATTGCTGAGGAGGCCGCCAGGGATGCTGACGAGGTCGCCGCTGATGACGCCGCCAAGGATGCTGCCGAGGACACCGCTACGGGGGCCGCTAAAGCGACCGGCGAGGCTTCTGCCGAGGGCGCCAACGGTGGGCCTGCCGGGGAAGCCGGCAAGGCCACTACCGAGGAAGAGGTGGTTGATGATCAGCCGCCCTCCTCCTCAACCTCGGGCCCTGGCAGATATCTGAAGGTGGGCGACGATCTTTTCGTCCATCTCCCAGGGGCGTCAAGTTCCCGGGCTCCCGCCGAAGGGGAAGTCTTTGACATCGAGGTGCTTGCCGCCACCGGGCTCGAGGTTGTCAATGAGTCGGGCATTGGCGGTGATCGTTCTCCAAAAGAGCAGCTTTTCCGCGCTATGGGGCCAACTTCCGAAAACTCCAGGCGCTCTACCGTGTCCGTCTGGACAAGGTTAAGTGCAGGACGACAATGGTGGACTAGTCGGAGGTGGATTTCAAGGCGCGCGTTGCTGAGACGCAGACCTAGTTCCACCAGACTCGCGAGGAGCAGAGGGCCTTTCAGGAGGAATTGGCCAAGCGCAATGTCGAGCTCACCATGAAGGTGGCTGACATCGAGAAGGCCCAGGAAAAGGCGGCGAACTTGGCGGCCGCAGCCGAGGCCGTCCGGAACCAGCATCAAGCCACACAGGATTCCCAGGAAGAGGACCTCACCGTGCGTGAGGCGAAGCTTGCCGCAGCGCTCCGTGGCAAGGATGAGGAGCTCAAGGCCCTTGTCGCGCGGCGGACTCGCGAGCTGGAGCAGAGGCGCAAGGAGGCACTCGATGCCCAGGCTCTGGCCCATGACGGCAAAGTAAGGGAATTGGAGGTGGCGCAGGACAATCTGAAGTAGCAGGCCCTCAAGCTGTCCAACGAGAAGAGCATGCTCAACAACGCCTTGGTGGAGGCGCAAGGAGCGGTCATCAGCAAGGCTAGGGAGCTCTCCGAAGCACAAAACTCCGTCAGAGATCTCAAGCTGAAGCTGGAGGATCTCGAGAAGATGTTGTCGGAGAGCAGGGCTCGGGAGGAGACCTTGACCAGGAGTCTGGAGGAGGAGAAGCAGCTGCGGGCGAACGAGGCCGCCTCCCACCAGGATTATGTGGCGGGCGAGAACAGATGGATCAGCCGTCTGGAGGACGTCGCCGGCAGGGTCACCTCACAGTTGGCCACCATGGGGATGCCAAACGTGAGGTACACCCCTGAGCGCAGGGGGACCGTCAACACCAAGCTGACCCTGTTCTTCAAGGGCATCCTTGGAGCCTTGGCTTATCTTCACTCCAACCGAGCAGCCACGTTGGCCGGGGAAGCCCAGCGACTTTGCCGGGGGGTCATGACCAAGGTCCTCACCAAGATGGCGTACTAAAATCCCGACCTCGACTTCGATGCCGCGATGGATAGCTTGCCGGATGGTATTGACCTCACGATGCTCAAGGAGCGCATCAAGCCCGTCATCAGTAGCATCGAGGAAATCAAGAGGGTGGAAGGCCAGCGCCGGGATTAGACATCCCGTTCTTCACCACCGCTGCAGGTTCACGACCAAGACAAATTTCATCTTTAGTTAGAACCGCAGCAATGATGTGATGTAATATAACTTTGTAGTACTCTTAATTTCATGCATGTTATTTCCCCATTCAATTCCTCTTTGCATGCGCGCCCTACGTCGATTGGGTAGGCTTGCCGGTGCGGAAGCCCCTAGCGGCATTTTGGGGATGGATCTCCATGGGCCTGCCGGGTACGCGTGCTGCCGGACGAGCCATCTTTCCGTTCTGAACGCGGCCGCTCGAACTGTCGAGCTTGACTCGAGTCAGAATCGAGAGCGTTGTTGATCGCGGAAGGCTACTCTGCCATTCTCGACGCAGCCGCTTGAGCTGTTGAGTGGACTCGAAACAGGGCAAGGGTGTTACCGATCGTGGGAGAGCCCCCTGGCGTGCAGGTTTCTCATACAAAGGCGTGACATCTCCGGGGGGGAATAACCTCATATAAGAAGGATAGAACAAATAAGACTTCAGTGCAACTTAGCTTCTGTTTCTAGTCGCTCGAGCGCTGATCTTCCGGCCTCCTTCCCTCTCCAAGAGCCACGAAGACGAAGGAGTGCTGGGCTGATTGCTAGAGCCGATTCTCACAACTGCGCCCCCTACCTGGCGCTAGAGATGTCGGTGGGAACGACACCTATGGGATCACAAGAATCCCTACTATGGTTAGCGGGGCGCGGGGTCCTGAGAAGAGCGGATCTAACAGGTAGCACATGGTTCGTTTATCCAGGTTCGGCCGCGAGGATGCGTAAAACCCTAGTCCTGCTTTGGTGGATTGTATATCTGTGTTCTTGAGCTAGCTATGGGGCGTGAGGAGCTCCAAAAAGATGAATCCTTCTCCTGGTCGCCTCGGGCCTCCTTTTATAGAAAAAAGGGGTTGCCACAGTGGCACACAGGAGGTGGAAAGGGTACAGTGATGCGAGGTTATCCCTCGCATTACATGACAAGGCGCATTTAATACGTCTTTCTTAGGTGTCCTTGCTTTATCGGGGACGGGGGAGAAACCTGTCTCGTCCGTCGCCGCTCCTTCTTGTGTTGACACGCGGCCTGGACAGCGACGCCTGCGATGCCACGTAGGTAGGCAGGCAGCTGAGGTGGTGCAATGGTGGGTTTTCATGGAGATCTGCATGCCACCACGCAGGTGCCTGCCCAGCTGGTTGGGTCGGTAGCTGCATGCGAACTGCGGTGGAGGTTTAGTCGGCGTGGGCCTGATGGTGGCCCTACGGGTGTCCTCGGTAAGGGCCTTGCCGGGGCCCCGACAAGGGTCTTGCCGGGGCGCCTGCTGTCATCCCCGGCAAGGCGCTTGCCGGGGGCCGTGTGGTCTTCCTCAGCTGGGATCCCGCCAAGGGTTGTCATTTCCTTAGTGCGTACCTGATCTTGAATGTCTTAACAAAGATCTGCATGTCGCCATGGGGATGTCTCCCGAATCCTTGCCCTTTGGGGGCAGTGGACTCAAGGGTGATTTGCTCCATAGGCGCGGGATGAGTCGCCACGGCAAGGGTCTTGTCGGGGCTGCTAGAACTGTCTCCCGGCAAGGATCTTGCCGGGGGAGTCCGCTTCGTACCCTTTGCTCTTCGTGGTCTTGGCCTTGGCGTCGTAGTTCTCTTGAGCTTCGGTCTTACCCTGGCTCACCTCCCTTGCCTTGCTTGGTGTGGCGGTGCCCGTGGCTCAGACTTCCTGTGCATAGTTATAGGGGTACAAAAAGTGTACCCCTCTTTTTGTACACCGACAACAAGTTTTAATATAATCATCACTACTTTTTATAGCATACGTGTCATCGCAATAATCATCATAAGTAGCAACTTTGTTCTCATCATAATCAATTGAAACCTCTTCCAAGATAGTGGAATCATTACTAAATAAAGTCATGACCTCTCCAAATTCACTTTCATAATTGTCAAAATAAGAGTCAACATCCTCCAAAATAGTGGGATCATTACTTCCTAAAGTTGACACTCTTCCAAACCCACTTTCATCAATATAACCATCATACATAGGAGGCATGCTATCATCATAATAAATTTGCTCATCAAAACTTGGGAGACTAACAATACCATCTTCATCAAACATAGCTTCCCCAAGATAGGGATTTTTCATATCATAAGCATAATCACTCTCATCATTAATAGTATGGATAGCACCAATAGTATAACAATTATCATCATCACAATGAGTAATAGGAGCAATATCATTTGGGAGGGATACATTTTTACCTTTGCTTCTCCGTCTTTTCTTTTTCTTCTTCACATCATGTGTGGGTTTAATCCCCTTTTTGGAGCTCCTTATTAATGAGATTGGTTCAATAGGAGGCTCCTCCTCATTACCTGATTCATCATAAGAAATAATAGGAGGATATTGGGAAGCCTCTTCCCTTCCATTAGTATTCTCTTCATCCTCTATTTGTTTTCTTTTCTCTACGTAATTTGCAATATAAGGATTTTCAATGCAATTGACCGCACAATACATAAAAATTTCTTCTAGATCAATATCGAGGAATTTCTCAAGGTTATATTCTGGAATATGCTTAGTTATACGTTTCATTTCTTCATAACCCAAAAGCAAAGTAAGTTCATTATGATGCGCAAGGGAAATCAAATCATCACATTTTTTGGACACGCTACGATCATGAAACAATTTGCATTTGAGATTTAAATGACCATGTTCATTGCAAAGTTCAAAAGTATGGTGAAGAAATTTTAAATTTTTGGCACAAACATCTAGCTCACTTAGTTTCCAAATACTTATGCCTCTTGCAAAATCTATCTTCCCTATTTGGTGTGTACTTGCAAACTCTATGCACTCCACAAAAATTGACATGCTTATAAGAGACATTTTCATTATGACTAATGCAATCATCATTAGTAATATGAATATTCAAGGAGTTCATACTAACAACATTGCAATCATGCTCATCATTCAAAGATTTAGTGCCAAACATTTTATAGACTTCTTCTTCTAGCACTTGAGCACAATTTTCCTTTCCATCATTCTCATGGAAAATATTAAAAAGATGAAGGGTATGAGGCAAACTCAATTCCATTTTTTGTAATTTTCTTTTATAAACTAAACTAGTGATAAAACAAGAAACAAAAAGATTCGATTGCAATATCTAAAGATATACCTTCAAGCGCTAACCTCCCGAGCAACGGTGCCAGAAAAGAGCTTGATGTCTACTACACAACCTTCTTCTCGTAGACGTTGTAGTGCCTTCAAGTGCAGAGGTTTGTAGGACAGTAGCAAATTTCCCTCAAGTGGATGACCTAAGTTTTCTCAATCCATGGGAGACGTAGGATGAAGATGGTCTCTCTCAAGCAACCCTGCAACCAAATAACAAAGAGTCTTTTGTGTCCCCAACACACCCAATACAATGGTAAATTGTATAGGTGCACTAGTTCGGCGAAGAGATGGTGATACAAGTGCAATATGGATAGTAGATAATGGTTTTTGAAATCTGATAATATAAAGACAGCAAGGTAACAAGTGGTAAAAGTGAGCGTAAACGGTATTGCAATGATAGGAAACTAGGCCTAGGGTTCATACTTTCACTAGTGCAAGTCCTCTCAACAATAATAACATAATTGGATCATATAACTATCCCTCAACATGCAACAAAGAGTCAGTCCAAAGTCACTAATAGCGGAGAACAAACGAAGAGATTATTGTATGGTATGAAACCACCTCAAAGTTATTCTTTCCGATCAATCCATTGGGCTATTCCTATAAGTGTCACAAACAACCCTAGAGTTCGTAGTAAAATAACACCTTAAGACGCAACCAAAACCCTAATGTCACCTAGATAATCCAATGTCACCTCAAGCATCCGTGGGTATGATTATACGATATGCATCACACAATCTAAGATTCATCTATTCAACCAACACAAAGAACTTCAAAGAGTGCCTCAAAGTTTCTACAGGAGAGTCAAGAGGAAAAGGTGTGCCAACCCCTATGCATAAGTTCACGAGGTCACGGAACTTGCAAGTTGATCACAAAAACATACATCAAGTGTATCACGTGATATCCCATTGTCACCACAGATAAGCACATGCAAGACATACATCAAGTGTTCTCAAATCTTTAAAGACGCAATCCGATAAGATAACTTCAAAGGGAAAACTCAATCCATCACAAGAGAGTATAGGGGGAGAAACATCATAGGATCCAAATATAATAGCAAAGCTCGCGATACATCAAGATCGTTTTCACATCCCTAGTTCTGGTATGACCTAGACCAGCTAGTCAGTTGTGCATCATGTTTAAATTCCATTTAAATTTGAAATGGGGATTTGTGAAACCCTCAGAAATCATTTCTGGAAATGACCCAGATAAAAATTGTTTCAATTTGGCCCAAGAAAATGTTCCTGATTTTCTCTAAAAATATTGGCCATAGGTAAAATCCCAACCAATATTTTTGGGAGCTCAGAAGTATTTATTTTTGGCCATTTGAGTTAATCCAGTAATTATTTGCATTGGGGAAATATTTTATTATATATGAAATATTGTCCAATAATTCTGATTTTACTGTGGGGCTTTGGAATAATCCAATTAAGTTCCTACATTAATTTTCAGAAGAAAATAAATTGATTGGTATTATTACTAAATCAGAACAAATGTCAGATAAATAGAAAACAGAACAAAAATAGAAAAAAAGGCTTACCAGGCCTTACCTGGCGGCCCAGCTGGCCAGCCCACCTGGCGGCCCAGCCCACTAGGGGCAGCCCCGTCTTCTACCTCTTGCCAGTAGGCAGAGGAGAAGCCGGGCACGACGCACGCCGCGGCCACGTCTTCCGCCACCTCCTGCTTCTCCCTCTCATCGCCTGGTCACCCGCGCGTCGCCACGCGCCGCCCCGTTTCCCCCTCACTCTACCGTGCCCATTCTCTCCTCTCCCTCGCTCTCTCTCACCGCGCCCGAACGCTGCCGACACCGCCGTTCGCCATAGCCGCAGCCACCGCCCCGGCCTCGCCCCTCCGACGTGCCCCCAAGCTCCGCGCCACCTTCCTCGTCCTCTCCGTCAAGCCAGGCAACTCCGGGCACCCCGTATCGTCGTCACCGCTGTCGTCTTCTTCGTCATCCACCCGAGATCGCCGGTGATGTTCCGGCTACACTGAGCCTTCCCCGAGCTCGCCGACCCCGCCGTTGGATCCGCTGTGAGCCCCGCCGTCGAACCCCCTTCTCCCCTGCCTCCCCGTGCTCTATAGCCCGCAGCCGCTTGAGCCCGAGCTCCGGCCGCCGCCGCGAGCTCCGCTCCGGCGAGCTCCGGTGCCCCCGCAGCCTCCCACCTACTCTGCTGGATGCGGACGACGACGGGCTATGCCCCGGTGTTCTCCGCGCGTCCGTCCGCCGCTCGTAGCGCAAGTCTGGCGAGTTGCCGCCGGCCAAACTCCGGCGGGCTGACGTGGCTTGTAGTTAGGCGTTAATTACCCCCCCTCTGTGACACTGACAATGGGTCCAGCGCCACTGATCCTTTTAATTAGATTTGTAGTTAGTATTAACTAACCCTCTGTTAATTAACCATGACACTGACGTGTGGCCCTCGCGTGTCAGGTTTGACCTGGTTAGCCACGGTTGACCGCTGACGTCATGCTGACGCAGTTATTCTTTTTCTGGAATTATTTTTAAAAAGGAAATTCCAGAAAATGTTCAAAACTTCAAAAATTCATAGAAATTCAACCATAGCTCAGATTAAAATAATTTATATATGAAAAATTATCAAAAAAATTCAATCTATCCATCTGTACCATTTTCATGCATGACAAACCAACCTATACATGCTGTATATGTGAAAACACACTTATGGCATATTTAAGAGCTTATTTTGGAGTTGCATTGGAATCTTTAGTTCAAATGGACTTTAACCATTTGAATACTAGTTGCATTAGCTCAAACAGCATCACATCTTCATGCCATGTTCATGCATCATATTGTTGCATATGCTTGTGTATTGATAGTTGGCACCGTTCCTTCTCGATAGGTCCTGCTCAAGCAAACCCCCCTTGTTCATTCCGATACAATCCCACTCTCTCGCTCCTGCTCTCATTTATTGCATTAGGACAACAACGATTCAACTGCTATTTTCTGCTGCGGTAGTTGAACCCATTCCTCTGCATGACCTGTCATTGCCACAGTAAATAGTTAAAACCCACTAGCATGTGTAGGAATTGATTGAGCCATGTTGTGTTCCTACCATGCCCTGCCTGCTATTGCTTAGAGTATGTCAGGTATGATTCATCGGGAATGAATTGGAGTGTTATGATATGTTCTGGTGCTGAGAGTTAAGCGTGTGAACACGATTTGGAAAAGGTAGCGGTGAGAGGCCATGTAGGAGTACATGGTGGGTTGTCTCATTGGGACCGTCCTTAAGAACTGAGTTCTGTGTAAGTTGTCCAATGACTAACTACTACCACACATTGGGCTCCGGGCGCTCCAAGCTCTCTCGACTTATTAACCACCTTGAGCTCTGTCCAGGAGTTGCAAATAGTTTCTGGTGTTTGTAGGTAGTGCTATTTTTCTACCGAGTGGCACCCGGCAGGGTGGACTTGGGACATACTAGGCACACGTGACCCAGTGTACCGAGTGGCACCCGGATGGTGGGCTCGGGAACCCTGTACACAATGTTTGGGGCCCTGAGCGACACCCCGGCCGGATCTCCTTGCGATGGAATCCAAATAGGTGATAGACCTGGACTAGAGTCTTGCGTGGTTAGTTAGGTCGTGGCCGACACCCTCGCCAGGCTTCCGCTTGAAGGTTGCCGAGATACATGATGGGTATATGGTGATAAGTGGTGAGAGTGTGTGTGATGAAGTACACCCCTGCAGGGTTATCATGATCTATTCGAATAGCCGTGTCCTCGGTTAAGGACTTCTTGGATGCTTACGTGGTACATAGACAACTTGAAGTGGATACTCTAAAATGCTCAAGACAAGTGTGAATGCTATGGATGGTCTTCTCGCAGGAAGACGGGAATGAATCCATAGTAGTGTATTGACGTGGTGATTAGTGGACTCGTGTGCGCCACCTCAAAAGAGTTACCAGCAGTCGTAGTATAGGATAGCCACTGAGTTAAAGCTGGCTTGCTGCAAACTAAACTCCACATTACCTTCTTGATACAGGTGCATGTATGATAGGATCTGATGTAAGTCTTGCTGAGTACCTTTGTACTCATGTTGCTTTATTTATGTTTTTGCAGCGGAGACTTCGGTCTTACTAGTTTACGTGGACTTCGACAAGTAGCTTGTACCTCAGCTACGATCTTGATTGGATGTTGTAGATAGTCAGGCTCTTCAGCCTTTTTCATTTGTAGTTGTCTGTACTCAGACATGAAATGCTTCCGCTTGTTGCTTGTATGCTCTGAATGATGGGTCATGTGACCCCTGTTTGTATTTAATGCTATGTGGTTCTTCTGAGCCTTTATCTATATGAGTTTGCGTTATGTTGTGATGCCATGTTGTACCTCACATACTTGCATGTTATGCGTACGTGTGGCGTGTATTGCTATGTGTGGGATCTGAAAATCTAGTTGTTTGTCCTTGGCAGCCTCTCTTATGGGGAAATGTAGTCTAGTGCTTCCTTGAGCCATAGTAGTCCGCTACAGCCCGGTTCACCGGAGTCCTGCTAGCCCAGCACTATTGTTCAGGACACTTGACTGGCCGGCATGTGTTTCACTTCGTTCCTGTGTCTGTCCCTTTGGTTCACGCGGTGACATTCGGAGTCCTGTTAGCCCAGTGCTACAGCCCGGATTCACACGCTGCTGACCGACATGCTCGAAGTTGATTCATGTATGCCTGTCCCCATGGGTTAGTGCCGCTTAGGGTTCACGACTAGCCATGTCGGCCCGGGTTCTCTGTCATATGGATGCTAGCGACACTATCATATACGTGAGCCAAAAGGCGCAAACGGTCCTGGGCCATGGTAAGGCGACACCCGTGGGAATATCGTGCGTGAGGCCGCAAAGTGATATGAGGTGTTACATGCTAGATCGGTGTGACTTAGAATCGGGGTCCCGACAGCTTTGGTATCAGAGCCTGACTGCCTGTAGGATTTCCAAGCCAACCTGGTCGAAGTTGAGTCTAGAAATTCTTTAGTTATGTAGGGGAAATGATTGTGGAAGGGAACGTAAGGCTCTTTTTACTCCTTATACCTCATGCCTTCTGATCTGAGTCATCCTATCTTTCCTACGGGGTTAAGGAACTAGGCTTTCTCTTCTGTCTATCAGGATCACGTGTTACTACTCCATAGTCTCTAAGGTTTGGTTGATCTGAGTCATATCCCAGTTTGAGTACCTCCGGTGTAGCCTATTTAGCAATATCTCAGAACCTTGAGTGATGATGTTGAGTATGGTGCTACTCCTCTTTTGCAGAATGTCTCATTTCGAGCATTTTACTGCCGTTATGCTGCCGGAATTGTCCTAGGAGTTCAAGAGATAGTATTTTTCCTCGTACTATATTCTACATCCTTATGATGATGCTGAATCCATCCTTGTTTCCTTGGTTGGTTCTTCAGGATGTTGCCGGTTAACCGAAGTTCTGTTGCTCGTATCCGGAACCACGGAGATGGTAGGGATGAGGATCCTCCCGACCAGTCTTCATTGGCAGACGTTCATGTTAGAGGTTGAGAAGAACAAGCGAGAGTCTAACCGCTTGTTAGCACGTATTGAGGAGAACACCTCCCATCAGCACAAAGAGTCAGCGTCCATCTATGATTTCATTGGTCTGAAACCACCTACCTTCCATCATTCCATTGAACCACTCGATGCAGATGACTGGCTCCGTAGTATCACACACAAGCTGCGTTCTACGAACGTAGCTGAAAGTGACAAGGTCACCTATGCTGCATATCACCTGGAAGGTCCTGCTAGTATTTGGTGGCAGAACTATGAGGCTATGCTTCCAGCTGGCCAGAAAACCACCTGGAGAGATTTCACTGAGGCTTTTCGCGAGCATCACATTCCTCAGGCTCTCATTGATCGCAAGAGAGAAGAGTTCTGTAGTTTCACCCAGGGTAAGATGGCTGTTGATGCTTACAGTAGAGAGTTTGAGAACCTCGCCCGCTATGCTACAGAAGAAGTGTCCACGGACGCCAAGAAGCAGGCTAGGTTCCGGAAGGGTCTCAACCCCAAGTTGCGTCGTGATCTCCACTTGCACCATTGCAATACATTCCAGGCTCTTGTGAACAAGGCCATTAATGCAGAAACAGCTCAGCTCACTTACGAGGAGTCTCGTAAGCACACCCGTGATTTGGGTTTCTTCTCCAGTTCTACTTCGCAGAAGCGCCGGATTTGGGTTCCGAACTCCGCTCTTCCACCCGGATATTCACCGAGGCCATCTTATGTGGCGCGTCACCCAATTCAACTGTATGCTCCACCCAGACATATTGGTAGACCTCTTGTCAATGCGGGTCCACGTCCTACTTCAGGGACTTGTTTCACATGCGGAGAGCCAGGACACTATGCACGTGACTGCTCTCAAACCAACTATGCTCCTCCCCAGCCTGAGAAGTCTGTTGGTCGTGGTAAACCATCACGCAAGATGATTAGTGTCAAGTCAGCTCCCACTGAACGTGGATGTGTGCATCACGTCTCAGCTAAAGACACTCATGATGATCCAGATGTCATTCTTGGTACCCTCCTTGTCAATTGCCATCTAGCTTCGGTTCTGTTCGATACCGGAGCATCTCACTCCTTCATCTCTGAAGGCTATGCTCGTTTGCACGACATGTCATTTTGTGATATGCCAATTACACTTGAAATCCAAACTCCAGGGTCTAGATGGCAAACTACCAGAATAAGCCATGGTAATGAAATCCTTGTTGACAGACTTGTATTCCTTGCATCACTTATAGCCCTCAAGTCTACAGATATTAACATCATCTTGTGTATGGACTGGATGAAAGCTCATCATGCCAAGATTGATTGTTACACAAGGTCTGTTCAGCTTACACACCCATCTGGCAAGATAGTCACTGTCTCCACCAGAGTTGCAAAGCGTCAGCTCTATTCTCTTAATGCCAACCCTCTTCCTGACCTTGAAGATATCCCGGTAGTCCGTGACTTTCCGGATGTTTTTCCAGAGGAACTGCCAGGTATTCCACCTGACAGAGATGTAGAATTTGTCATAGATCTTATCCCAGGAACCGCTCCAATCTCTAGGAGACCTTACAAGATGGCACCCTTAGAACTAGCTGAGCTTAAGAAACAACTCGATGAATCCTTGCAAAAGGGTTTCATCCGTCCTAGTTCTTCTCCCTGGGCTTGCCCCGTTCTCTTCGTCAAGAAGAAGGATGGTACGGACCGGATGGTTGTAGATTATCGTCCCGTTAATTTGGTCACGATAAAGAACAAGTATCCGCTCCCCAGGATCAACGACCTGTATGATCAGCTCGCTGGATCCTCAGTCTTTTCCAAGATGGATTTGAGGTTAGGCTACCACCAAATCAAGATCAGAAATGGGGACATTCCTAAGACGGCTTTTGTCACTCGTTATGGTCAGTACGAGTACACCGTCATGTCCTTTGGTCTAACCAACGCTCCAGCTACTTTCTCCCGCTTGATGAACTCGATCTTCATGGAGTACTTAGATAAGTTCGTCGTGGTTTACCTCGATGATATCCTTATTTACTCGAAGAACGAGGAAGATCATGCCGAACATCTTAGACTTGTGCTAGAAAAACTCAGAGAGCACCGCCTTTATGCCAAGTTCTCCAAGTGCGAATTTTGGTTGCCAGAAGTGACCTATCTCGGCCACGTAATCTCTGGTAAGGGCATTGCTGTCAATCCCGAAAGAGTTCAGGCCGTTCTTGATTGGACTCCGCCTGAAACAGTTAAGCAAGTTAGGAGTTTCCTTGGTCTAGCCAGTTATTGTCGCCGATTCGTTGAGAACTTCTCCAAAGTGGCCAAACCTCTCACGGAACTTCTCAAGAAAGATAAAAAGTTTGAGTGGTCCCCACAGTGTGAGCACAGTTTTCAGGAACTGAAAAGACGCCTGACTTCTGCTCCCATACTTGTGCCACCGGATTTCACTAAGGACTTTGTTATCTATTGTGATGCCTCACGACAGGGACTAGGTTGCATTCTTATGCAAGATCGCCATGTGATTGCCTATGCATCTCGACAGTTGCATCCACATGAGGAGAATTATCCTACACATGATCTAGAGCTTGCAGCCGTAGTCTATGCACTTAAGACATGGAGACATTACCTTCTTGGTAAACGTTGCGAGATTTACACCGATCACCAGAGTCTCAAATATATCTTCACCCAACCAGATTTGAACCTTAGGCAAAGACGTTGGCTGGAGTTGATCTCAGATTACGACTTAGGGATTACCTACACCCCAGGCAAGGGGAATGTCATGGCTGATGCGCTAAGTCGTAAGTCCTATTGCAACAATCTCATGTTGCAGCAGGGCCAACCACTTCTCCATGAGGAATTATGTAAGCTTAACCTCCACCTTGCTCCTCACGGATTCCTTTCTACCTTGGTGGCGAAACCTACTTCTTGTGGATCAAATCATCTCTGCTCAGAAGCAGGATACGGGAATTTCCCGGATCAAGAGAAACATTAACAAAGGAGTTGGTGGTAGTTTCTCTATAGATGATCGTGGTGTTGTTTTCTTTGAGAGTCGCTTGGTGGTTCCCAAGAATCAACATCTTCGACAATTAATCCTTAAGGAGGCGCATGAATCTCCTCTCACGATTCATCCCGGTAGTACTAAGATGTATCAGGACCTACGCCAGAGGTTCTGGTGGACTAGGATGAAGAGAGAAATCGCTCAGTTTATTGCTAACTGTGACGTTTGTCGTCGCGTGAAGGCAGAGCATCAGAGACCTGCTGGCACCCTTCAACCTTTAGCTATTCCTGAGTGGAAATGGGATAAAGTTGGTATGGACTTCATCACCGGCTTTCCCAGGACCAAGAAAGGGAATAACGCTATCTTCGTAGTCATTGATCGTCTTTCCAAAGTGGCTCACTTCCTACCTGTTCGAGAGAATATCACTGCTAGTCAGCTCGCTGACTTATATATTTCTCGAATAGTGTCACTTCATGGTGTTCCACTAGAGATCAATTCAGACCGTGGTAGTCTTTTCACTTCTCATTTCTGGGAGAGTTTCCAAACTGCCATGGGCACCCATCTTTCCTTCAGTACCGCTTTCCACCCTCAATCAAGTGGTCAGGTGGAAAGGGTCAACCAGATTCTTGAAGACATGCTTAGAGCTTGTGTTATCTCATTCGGTATGGATTGGGAGAAGTGTCTTCCCTTCGCCGAGTTTGCTTATAACAATAGCTACCAATCCAGCCTCAAGAAAGCTCCTTTTGAGGTTCTGTATGGACGAAGATGTCGAACACCTTTGAACTGGTCAGAAACCGGTGAAAGACAATTCTTTGGACCGGATATGATCCAGGAGGCAGAAGAGCAAGTTCGCATCATTCGTGAGAATTTGAAAACAGCCCAATCTCGTCAAAAGAGCCAGTATGACCGTAGTCATAAGGAAGTGGCTTATGAAATTGGCGACAAAGCTTACCTTCGGGTTACCCCTTTGAAGGGTACCCATCGATTCGGTATCAAGGGCAAGTTGGCTCCTCGTTACATTGGTCCTTTTCTCATTCTCGCTAAACGAGGAGAGGTTGCCTACCAGTTGGAACTACCACCACATCTTTCTCGAGTTCATGATGTCTTCCACGTCTCTCAACTCAGGCGTTGCTTCTCGGATCCCATCCGCGGAGTGGACCACGAAACGCTTGATCTCCAAGATAACCTCACTTATCGAGAGTACCCTGTTTGCATCCTTGATCAAGCAGAGCGTGTCACCCGACGTCATAACATCAAGTTTCTCAAGGTTCAGTGGTCTCATCATTCCGAGAGAGAAGCTACTTGGGAGCGTGAAGATCGTCTTCGACTTGAGTACCCCACTTTCTTCCGCCGACTCCTGAATCTCGGGACGAGATTTTTCCGAGTGGGGGCGAGTTGTCACATCCCTAGTTCTGGTATGACCTAGACCAGCTAGTGAGTTGTGCATCATGTTAAAATTCCATTTAAATTGGAAATGGGGATTTGGGAAACCCTCAGAAATCATTTCTGCAAATTACACAGATAAAAATTGTTTCAATTTGGCCCAAGAAAATGTTCCTGATTTTCTCTAAAAATATTGGCCACAAGTAAAATCCCAACCAATATTTTTGGGAGCTTAGAAGTATTTATTTTTGGCCATTTGAGTTAATCCAGTAATTATTTGTGTTGGGGAAATATTTTATTATATATGAAATATTGTCCAATAATTCTGATTTTACTGTGGGGCTTTGGAGTTCCTACATTAATTTTCAGAAGAAAATAAATTGATTGGTATTATTACTAAATCAGAACAAATGTCAGATAAATAGAAAACAGAACAAAAATAGAAAAAAAAGGCTTACCTAGCCTTACTTGGCGGCCCAGCTGGCCAGCCCACCTGGCGGCCCAGCCCACTAGGGGCAGCCCCGTCTTCTACCTCTTGCCAGTAGGCAGAGGAGAAGCCGGGCATGACGCACGCCGCGGCCACGTCTTCCACCACCTCCTACTTCTCCCTCTCATCGCCTGGTCACCCGTGCGTCGCCACGCGCCGCCCCGTTTCCCCCTCACTCTACCGTGCCCATTCTCTCCTCTCCCTCGCTCTCTCTCACCGCGCCCGAACGCTGCCGTCACCGCCGTTCGCCATAGCCGCAGCCACCGCCCCGGCCTCGCCCCTCCGACGTGCCCACAAGCTCCGCGCCACCTTCCTCGTCCTCTCCGTCAAGCTTGGCAACTCCGGGCGCCCCGTATCGTCGTCATCGCCGTCGTCTTCTTCGTCAGCCACCCGAGATCGCCAGCGACGTTCCGGCTACACCGAGCCTTCCCCGAGATCGCCGACCCCGCCGTTGGATCCGCTGTGAGCCCCGCCGTCGAACCCCCTTCTCCCCTGCCTCCCCGTGCTCTGTAGCCCGCAGCCGCTTGAGCCCGAGCTCCGGCCGCCACCGCGAGCTCCGCTCTGGCGAGCTCTGACGCCCCCGCAACCTCCCACCTACTCTGCTGGATGCGGACGACGACGGGCTACGCCCCGGTGTTCTCCGCGCGTCCATCCGCCGCTCGTAGCGCAAGTCCGGCAAGTTGCCGCCGCGGTATTGGTCGCCACCGGCCAAACTCCGGCGGGCTGACATGGCTTGTAGTTAGGCGGTAATTACCCCCCCTCTGTGACACTGACAATGGGTCCAACGCCACTAATCCTTTTTATTAGATTTGTAGTTAGTATTAACTAACCCTCTGTTAATTAACCATGACACTGACATGTGGCCCCCGCGTGTCAGGTTTGACCTAGTCAGCCACGATTGTCCGCTGACGCAGTGCTGGCGTCATGCTGACGCAGTTATTCTTTTTCTGGAATTATTTTTAAACATGAAATTCTAGAAAATGTTCAAAACTTCAAAAATTCATAGAAATTCAACCGTAGCTCAGATTGAAATAATTTATGTATGAAAAATTATCAGAAAAATTCAATCTATCCATCTGTACCATTTTCATGCATGACAAACCCACCTATACATGCTGTATATATGAAAACACACTTATGGCATATTTAAGGGCTTATTTTGGAGTTGCATTTGAACCCTTGGTTCAAATGGACCTCAACTAGATAAATGCTAGATGCATTAACTCAAACAACATCACATATTCATGCCATGATCATGCATCATATTGTTGCATATACTTGTGTTTGATTTTCGACACCGTTCCTTCTCGATAGGTCCTGCTCCGGAAAGTGTTCGAGAGCACCTATCAGTGGAGCAGTGCCCCCCTATTGATCTACCAGGCAAGCAACCCCCTTGTTCATTCCGATACAATCCTACTCTCTCGCTCCTGCTCTCAGTTATTGCATTAGGACAACAACGATTCAACTGCTACTTTATGCTGCGGTAGTTGAACCCATTCCTCTGCATGACCTGTCATTGCCACAGTAAATAGTTAAAACCCACTAGCATGTGTAGGAGTTGATTGAGCCATGTTGTGTTCCTACCATGCCATGCCTGCTATTGCTTAGAGTTGTGTCAGGTCTGATTCATCGGGAATGAATTGGAGTGTTATGATATGTTCTGGTGCTGAGAGTTAAGCGTGTGAACACGATTTGGTAAAGGTAGCGGTGAGAGGCCATGTAGGAGTACATGGTGGGTTGTCTCATTGGGACCGTCCTTAAGAACTGAGTTCTGTGTAAGTTGTCCAATGACTAGCTACTACCACACATTGGGCTCCGGGCGCTCCAAGCTCTCTCGACTTATTAACCGCCTTGATCTCTGTCCAGGAGTTGCAAATAGTTTCTGGTGTTTGTAGGTAGTGCTATTTTTCTACCGAGTGGCACCCGGCAGGGTGGGCTCGGGACAGACTAGGCACACGTGGCCGGTGTACCAAGTGGCACCGGATGGTGGGCTTGGGAACCCTGCTCACATCGTTTGGGGCCGTGAGCGACACCCCGGCCGGATCTCCTTGCGGATGGAACCCAAATAGGTGATAAACCTGGACTAGAGTCTTGCGTGGTTAGTTAGGTCGTGGCCGACACCCTCGCCAGGCTTCCGCTTGAAGGTTGCCGAGATACATGACGTGTATATGGTGATAAGTGGTGAGAGCGTGTGTGATGAAGTACACCCCTGCAGGGTTATCATGATCTATTCGAATAGCCGTGTCCTCGGTTATGGACTTCTTGGATGCTTACGTGGTACATAGACAACTTAAAGTGGATACTCTAAAATGCTCAAGACAAGTGTGAGTGCTATGGATGGCCTTCTCGTAGGAGAGACGGGGATGAATCCATAGTAGTGTATTGATGTGGTGATTAGTGGACTCGTGTGCGCTGCCTCACCTCAAAGAAGTTTCTCATAGTCGTAGAACAGGATAGCCACTGAGTCAAAGCTGGCTTGCTGCAACTAAACCCCACATTACCTTCTTGATACAAATGCATGTATGATAGGATCTGATGTAAGTCTTGCTGAGTACCTTTGTACTCACGTTTGCTTTATTTATGTTTTGCAGGTGAGACATCTGTCTCACTAGTAGTACCGCTTGGACTTCGACGAAGTAGCTTGTTACCTCAGCTACGATCTTGTACCTTGGAGGGACTTGTAGATAGTCAGGCTTCTCGGCCTTTTTCTTTTGTAGTTGTCTGTACTCAGACATGTAATGCTTCCCTTGTTGCTTGTATGCTCTGAATGATGGGTCATGTGACCCCTGTTTGTATTTAATGCTATGTGGTTCTTCTGAGCCTTTATCTATATGAGTTTGCGTTATGTTGTGATGCCATGTTGTACCTCACACACTTGCATGTTATGCGTACGCATAACGTGTATTGCTATGTGTGGGATCCGACAATCTAGTTGTTTGTCCTTGGCAGCCTCTCTTATGGGGAAATGTAGTCTAGTGCTTCCTTGAGCCATAGTAGTCCGCTACAGCCCGGTTCACCGGAGTCCTTCTAGCCCAGCACTACTGTTTAGGACACTTGACTGGCCGGCATGTGTTTCACTTCGTTCCTGTGTCTGTCCCATCGGGGAAATGTCACGCGGTGACATCCGGAGTCCTGTTAGCCCATTGCTACAGCCCGGATTCACACGCTGCTGACTGACATGCTCGAAGTAGATTCATGTATGCCTGTCCCCATGGGTTAGTGCCGCTTAGGGTTCACGACTAGCCATGTCGGCCCGGGTTCTCTGTCATATGGATGCTAGCGACACTATCATATACGTGAGCCAAAAGGCGCAAACGGTCCTGGGCCATGGTAAGGTGACACCCGTGGGAATACCGTGCGTGAGGCCGCAAAGTGATATGAGGTGTTACATGCTAGATCGGTGTGACTTAGAATCGGGGTCCCGACAATCATGCCGACTCGAGAACACGAGAGAGAGAGAGAGAGAGAGAGAGAGAGAGAGAGAGATCAAACACATCACTACTGGTACATACCCTCAGCCCCGAGGGTGAACTACTCCCTCCTCGTCATGGAGAGCGCCGGGATGATGAAGATGGCCACCGGAGAGGGATTCCCCCCTCTGGCAGGGTGCCAGAACTGGTCTAGATTGGTTTTCGGTGGCTACAGAGGCTTCTAGCAGCGGAACTCATGATCTATTCTGCTCCCGGATGTTTTTAGGGTATATTGATATATATGTAGGCGAAAGAAGTCAGTCAGGGGAGCCACGAGGGGCCCAAGAGGGTGGCCACCTCGAAGCTTCCCTGACGTCCACTCCAAGTCTCCTGGATTGCTTCCTTTCCAAAAAGAACTCCCCTGAAGGTTTCACTCCGTTTGGACTCCATTTGATATTCCTTTTCTTCGAAACACTAAAATAGGCAAGAAAACAGCAATTCGGGCTGGGCCTCCGGTTAATAGGTTAGTCCCAAAAATAATATAAAAGTGTATAATAAAGCACATAAAGATCCAAAACGGGTAATATAATAGCATGGAACAATCAAAAATTATAGATACGTTGGAGACGTATAAACATGATAGAAGGTTTTTGCTCGTGTCCGGATGGGACTCTCCGTTGCGTGGATAGCAAGCTTGGCGGCCATACGTGTAGTTTCCTTTCTCTGTAAACCGACTCTGTATAGCCCTAGCCCCCTCCAGTGTCTATATAAGCCTGAGGGTCTAGTCCGTAGAGGAAATCATAATCATATAAGCTAGACATCTACGGTTTAGCCATTACGATCTCGAGGTAGATCAACTCTTGTAACCCCTATACTCATCAAAGTCAATCAAGCGGGAAGTAGGGTATTACCTCCATTTAAGAGGGCCCGAACCTGGGTAAAACATCATGTCCCTTGTCTCATGTTACCTTCGATCCCTAGACGCACAGTTCGGGACCCCCTACCGAGATCGGCCGGTTTTGACACCGACATTGGTGCTTTCATTAAGAGTTCCCCTGTGTTGTCAATAGAAGGATCGATGGATCATCTTGTCGTCAACGACAAAATCACCTCTGGAAGGGCCCTAGCTCTAGGGCAGATCCTCCAGCTCGGTAGTTTTACCATGGGTGCCCGCTCGGCCGATAAGCCAAAGCTGGTCCCCCAAACCAGCAAAAGTCATCTCCGTTTTGGCCTCGAACACTATGATAAGATGGATCCAGAAGATGTTTTGTCTTTGAACGAACTGATAGATCACGTCACCGCCCTGGTGGTTATTACAGAGTATGATTGGATCAGGCTTAAACCCGATCAGAGGGAAATCAAGTCCTCACCGATCACCCATCTGGTTGCGGTTGTGGAGGAGCAAGCCAAGGATAACTCTCCCTCTATGCTGAGAACAAGCTATGTTCGGATTTCTGAGCCTGTGAGCTAGATACCCATATTTGGGAAGAGACGCCATGTCCTCCGAACATAGAACTAGGCGTCGTTCCTGAAAACCCCAAGGATACTCCGGATCCTGGGCTAGTGACCTCAGAAATTCTTAAAACTCCGGATCTCACAATGAGTTAGGGTTCGGATTTAATCCTGCCCACGCAATTCTGATCCTCTGGACATATGCGACCTAATGTATGTACGTCAACAACCTCATGAAACAGTCCATCACTTTTGGGCCACATTCCTCCTTGTTAAAAACAAGATCAAAGATTGTTGCGACGACGACGCGGTTTCAGTATTTTGCGGCAACTGTACGAACAAGGGTATCCTCAATGCCCTCAATCGCGCCCCATACTGCACTTCACAGATTTGGCACACATGGTACAGAAATATTGCACCATGGAAAGCGCCTGGAAAGCCCAGACAGCTCGGTGGGAACCACCGACCTTTAAGCAACCCACCAAATGGCCAAAAAGGATGCACCCTCACGGGGCACCTGATCATCACCCTACGGACAAGAAAATTAAGCCCTTGACGGAACACATAACTGTCCTTGATGAATGGCTCGACAAGCCCTGTTGGACACACACGACACCGAATTCCGAACTAACACACAGTCTTCGGACATGTTGGGTGCTCCAGTAGGTAGCCAAGAGCGGTGAGGCTATTCTCACCAATACAACCTCCGAGAAGTACCCTCTGGAGGACGACGACCTCATCGTCCTTACGGTGTTCGAGAACTTTTCTTCAAATAATTAGCGTAAAAGAGCACTATGTGACCTCGTCGAAGTCAACCAAGTAGCCACAGAAAACCCTTGGAATGATACGGCGGTAACTTTCACCACCAATGATGAACGAAGGGCCCGATCAGTCTGCGCACCAACCGCTTTGGTGTTAAATCCAATCATCAACGACTTTCGGCTCTCTAAAGTATACTCATGGATGGCGGCAGCGGGCTGAACCTCATCTACAAGGACACAATCGATAAAATGCAAATAGACAAGGGTCGCATTGAGCGGAGCAGCACAACCTTTCGAGGCATTGTCCCTAGTCGAGAAGCACGATGCTCGGGGAAAATTAAACTTGATGTGGTATTCGGCACACAGAGAACTACAGGTCCGAAGAGTTAATCTTCCACGTGAAACCTTTCAATAGTGGATATCACGCCCTCCTGGGGCGAGACACATTCACACGCTTTCAAGCCATACCCCATTACGGGTACATGAAGCTCAAAATGCCCAAGCCCAATGGAGTTATCACAATCACCAGTGATCCAGACATAGCACTCCTCGTTGGAAACAAAACCACATTCCTAGCCCACGAGGCATTATCCGAGGCCCTCGCGGCCAAGGAGCTCACCGCTCTGCGTTCCATAGTGGATAGAGACAACGTAATCCTCGATAAAAGGCCTAAGTCCACTTCTTTCAAGCCAGCAGACGAAATAGACAAATTCCAAGTTCACCCATTGGATCCTAATAAAACAGCAGCCATTGGAGAACGACTGGATTCGACAGTCGACACCGCTCTAAGAGCATTCCTGCGTGAGAATTGGGACCTCTTTGCCTGACATACATCGGATATGCCAGGAATCACATGCAGACTGGCCGAACACAGCCTCAACATAATAAAGGGGTTCAAGCCAGTTAAGCAAACGTTGCAGCGATGTTCCGAACCCAAGCGACAAGCTATGGGGGAGAAGCTAGCCAAACTACTCGAAGCCGGATTCATTAGAGAGATCAAACACCTGGATTGGCTAGCTAACCTGGTCATGGTGCCAAAGAAGGACAAATCCTGGCGCCTTTGTGTCGATTTCAAAGACCTCAACAAGGCCTGCCCTAAAGACCCCTTCCCACTACCCCGCATTAACAAAATCATTGATGCAACTGTAGGACACGATTCACTGTGTTTCCTCGACGCATACTCCGGATACCATCAAATTAAGATGAAGCAATCTGATCAGGCCTCAACGGCATTTATTACTCCGTACGGGCCTTTTTGCCTCAACACTGTGCCTTTCGGACTCAAAAATGCTGGCGCCACTTACCAGCGCATGATTCAAACATGCCTGGAAAAAACAAATTGGCAAGACGGTGGAGGCATATGTAGATGATGGTGTCATCAAAACTAAACACGTTGAATCATTGGTGGATGACTTACGCCTTACATTTGACAACCTCCGAACATATGACATACGACACAATCTGGAAAAATGCATTCTTGGCGTTCCGGCCAGAAAGCTGCTCGGATTCATTCTTTCCAGTAGAGGAATCGATGCAAATCCGGCCAAATTCCAAGCCCTGTCATAGTTGGCAACACCAACAGACCTAAAACAGGTCCAAAAACTAGGTGGGTGTGTGGCAGCATTGAGCCACTTTATTTCCAGATTGGGAGAGAAGGAGCTGCCGCTATATCGCCTACTCCGACATACAGACCACTTCGAGTGGACGGACGCGGTTACAGCCGAGTTCGAAGAAATAAAAACTTTGTTAGCAAACAACCCAATCCTTGCCGCACCAAACGTTGGCGAACCTATGTTGCTATACATATCTACAACTCACCAAGTGGTGAGCGATGTGCTCGTCGTTGAACGAGAGGAAGAGGGACACAAGTTCCCACTCCAAAAACCAGTATATTATGTATCGGATGTTCTCACACCATGAAAATCCCAATACCCGGACTATCAAAAGATAGCGTATGCGGTTTTCATGGCATCTCGGAAGCTGCAGCACTACTTTCAAGAGTTCTCGATCACGGTGACCTCCGAGGTACCACTCAATGACATCATGAACAATCGAGACGCACCGTCCGCATTGCAAAATGTGCTATCGAGCTCTTACCATTTGGAATAACATACAAGCCACGCCGAGCTATGAAATCTCAGGTGTTGGCCGACTTTGTCGCCGAATGGATAGAAGTCGAAGTCCCTAAAGAGTACGACACATACACCAACTGGGTGATGTACTCCGTTATGTACTATAAATCATGTATACAGACTCCAATAACGCAGCCGAATATGAGGCACTGCTGCATGGTCTCCGAATATGGGCATACAATGCCTTGAGGTGCGCGAGGACTCGTACCTCGCAATATCCCAAATAAATGAAGAATTCGATGCAACAGATCCAAAGATGGTGGCCTATCGCAACGCTGTACTCAAAATATTAGCTCGGTTTGAGGGGCTCAAGTTTCATCATGTGGCCCGAGACAGTAATCAAGCAGCAGGCATCCTTGCTCGAATGTGCGCTAAACGCGACCCCGTCCCGCTTAACACCTGCGTGGAAAGGCTTTTCAAGCCATCCATGGTTTGGTAGGAAGAGAGAGGAAATACCAGTCTGGCGCCGGCCACACCCTCAGATGCCGAACACAATTCAGATATCATTGGGGGCTCGGGAACCGAACCAACGCCTTACACCCACGTAATCATGGCGGTGATCGCCCCATGGACCGAACCCTTCTTAGCATACCTCAATAGGCAGGAGCTCCCCGATGACCAGAACGAGGCCAGTCGCATAGTTCGACGCTCCAAAGCCTATAAAGTCCATGAAAGAGAACTCTACAAGAAAAGTACTACCAGAGTCCTTCAAAAATGTATCTCCGAAGAGGAGGGACGGCAGCTCTTCACCGAAATACATGCTGGTCTTGGCGGCCATCATGCCGCAGCTCGGGCCCTTGTAAGTAAGGCGTTCTGTACAGGTTTCTTCGGGCCCACGGCCCGATCAGATGCACAGGACCTCATACAACACTGTGTCGGATGCCAGCTTTTTGCCAATCAAAGCCATATGCCTCCCACTGCCCTATGAACAATCCCCATTAGTTAGCCTTTCGCGATCTGGGGGCTGGACATGGTCGGACCCCTTAAAGGGGGAAGACATAAGAAAAATACTTGCTGGTTATGGTAGATAATATTCACAAAGTGGATAGAGGCCAAACCAGTTAAAATGGCTAAAGTCGGATAGGTGATAGACTTTATATCCGGTGTCGTACACCGTTATGGTGTCCCACACAGCATTATTACTAACAACGGCTCTAACTTTATAGCCGACAAGGTGAAAACTTGGTGTGCTAATCTGGGCATTCAGCTCGACTATGCCTCCATATATCACCCCCAAAAAATCGGTCATGTTAAACGGGCCAACGGCCTGATAATGAGCGGCATCAAACCCAGACTAGTGCGATCCCTAAAGGAGTCAAACAAACACTGTGTCGAGGAGCTAGACTCTGTACTCTGGGGGGCTGGGGACCACGCCCAATCGCACGACGGGATACACACCATTCTTCATGGTGTACGGCACAGAGGCTGTCTTGCCCTGAAATATTATTCATGACTCACCTCGAGTGCGCATGTATGAGGAGAGAGAGGCTGAGCTCGATTGGTAGCACAACTTAGATGGCTTGGAGAAGGAGCGCGACGTCGCAAAAGCCCGTTCCGCATTCTACCAACAACAAGCTCTAAGATACAAAAGCTGAGAAGTGTGGGCAAAGACTTATAACGTTGGTGAACTCATTCTATGCCTACGAGAGAAGAAAAAGGACAAGTTGAAGCCCAAATGGGAGGGTCCCTTCATTATGGATGAAGTTCTCATTGGAGGAGCCTATCGCCTTTGCAATGCATTGGATAATCGCTTAGAGCCAAACTCATGGAACGTTGGTCGACTCCGAAGATTCTACGCCTGAGTCCAGACACATACCTTTGTTTGTTCCCTTTTTCTCCTGTTTCATTTTTCCTCTTTTTTCATTTTTTCTTTATGATTTCTAGCATGTGTTCGGGTAAGCCGCACACTTGAGGGGTATGCATCCTTAAATGTACACACCACATCATAATTGGGAGCTTCTCTCAATAGAAGCTTATTATTTTGAGCATAAAGCTCACCATATATGTTGTTTTCTCACATACGTCATGTCTTCGCCATTATATGCACCTCTATGACTTAAGGTTTTTCCAACTAGGTTGTCTGGCTCCTGTAATTATGCCCTATGTTCCCACTTGTTCGGCTAGGGCATAAAGGGAGCACCTCTGTGATTGTTAAAACTGGGTCATCCGGACATGTACCTCAGACGGGTGAAGCCGAAAGCTAGCGTTCTTAAGGGAATAATTGGTCGGCGGACAAACGACGAACTGCCTTCGTGGCAATATAAACTATCAAAATACAAAGACTCTGGTGATTCCTTCGCACCACGGCTTAGGCATGTATACATAAGGCATGCTGACCCAGGGAGAGGAACCCTTAATGGAACTATTCGCTCTGGAAGATGTTTCTTATGTTAAAAAGTAATATAACATAGCTCCCCGAATACAGTTTGTCTGTTCACGCACTATGGCCGGATTGCCTGGTTTTCGAACATACTTGGTGGTCCCCACAGGTATAGTGTTCGGAAACACTCCAACCCTTGGGTTTCGGAGGTCGAAGTGGAAGGTCTGCCATGACAATCTTTTACAATTCGACGAGAGATAAGTTTGATGATAAAGTGTATTGTTACACGAAATCACACGCCTAATCTTTATCTATTCCATCTATCGCACTGTCTAGTTTACAGTCCTGCTGTGAGAATTTGGCGGCTATCTTTACGTCATCATACACATGGCTAACCGGAATTTCCTGTCCGCCTGGTCCCCAAGGTCCGACCCAGGCCATATGATTCGGATCAAGTCTGGTATACCGCGTTTTCACCATGGCCCAGGCCTCTCGTGCACCTTCTCGACATGCTGATGCCTTCCACATCTCAAAACGAAGACGAGCTCCCTTGAATAACCCCGCGAGCTCCCCCGTCATTCTTAGAGGAGAATTGGATGGACATAAAGCTTTAGCCATGTTCCTCATTGCTTTCCAAGCTCGCTCGTGCACTTTGGATAACTCTTGCAGCAAGTCGCCTTGAAATTCGGACACTTCTCCTTTGGGCCGCCTAGTTAACAAACCTATAGAACAAATCTCGTAAAATTTTCCATCAGGGGATCTTATGAAAGTTAGGTTCAGGGACATACTACATATGACGCCTTTCAGCTTTCGATTCTCCTTCAAGGCATCCGACAGTTGGGCTCTTACGTCCTTTAGCTCCTCGGCTTGCTTGATGTTGGCATCCTGTAGTTTGTTCTTCTCATTAATGGTCCATGTTAATACATGTTGACCAACGGCTTCTTGCCCTGCGACATGTTGCTTGTCTGCCTGAGCAGCCTTTAGCCTCTCATCCAACTGATCTGCCGAGCCTACTGCCATAAACAAAACAATGGATATTCAAAAATCATTGTTAGCACATAATCGTATTTTCCAGACACTGTTGTGCTTACCATCCGGAGCCTTCTTGGATTTATTCAAATTTTCCAATTCGACGGTGGCAACAGTTAGCTTGGTCCAACATTCTTCAAGATCCTTGGATAGCGTGTTACTTTTAGCCGCGAGTAGCTGATAATATCAAATGACCCTTAAATCAGTTCGGCCAACTGCTTCAAATGTCGGGGGCTACTGGCACAGGATTATTGAATCTACACAAACAGTTCTTACCCGCATATCCTTTGAAAGCTGGTGAGTGGCTCTGGCAAGTCCATCCTGATCAGCTCGGATATATGCATTAGCGGAGCTAAGGACGTTGAAATCCTCTTCAGTAAACCTGTCGGTGTACAAAAGTAGGGGCCCTCCTTTTGACCCCTTTACTTGTGCACGGATAGTCAGAGCCACGCGTCGCGGCCACACTTAGCAGGGCAGAGGAGGGAAGCCGGAGAGAAGCCGAGGCACAAGACAACCAAGGTGACGCCAAGACCAGAAGCGCAGGAGAGCAAGAGGGCAAGGTGGACTCGCTCGACAAGATCCTTGCCGAGGCAGCCTCCGCAGCCCCGGCAAGGGCCTTGCCGGGGCAACTTGCCCAACACCGGCAGAGCGAGCCACCCTTGAGCCCACAGGCTCCAACCCAATCAACTACATTGGAGCCAAGGCTCGGGAGGCGCCTCTGTGGTGCCATGCAAATATTCGCCAAGATCATAAACATATGATTTCAGATGAGGACCAGAAGATGGCGACCCTCGGCAGGATCCTAGCCAAGGAAATCCACAAGACCCCCGGCAAGACTCTTGCCGGGGATGACAGCAACGCCACGACAAGACCCTTGTCGGGCCCCCGGCAAGACCCTTGTCGGGCCCCCGGCAAGACCCTTGCAGAGGGCATCAGTAGGGCCACTTCCAGGCCTGTGCCAGCCAAGACTCCACCGCCGTCCCCATGCAGCTGCCAGCTCAACCAGTTACGCAGGCACCTGCATGGCTATGTGGGGCCTCTACACCAACCCAACAAGCTCCTGCATGGTGGCATGCAAGTCTTCCTGAAGGCTTCACCACCGCGCCAGCCCAGCAGCCAGCCAATGTGGCACCATGACGCACCGTCAGCTCGGACGCATGTCAAGGCCAGGCAAGGCGGCAACATCTGGGACGTGCTTCCCTCGCGCCCCCGACAAAGCAAGGGGCACATTGGTAGCACATTAAATGTGTTTGTCCGATGGTCCTAGAGGATAGGCTCATCGACTGTAGACCTTTCCACCTCATGTGTGCCACTGTGGCGACCCCTTTTTGCCTATAATAGGAGGCCCAAGGCGACTAGGCGAGGGATTCGTCTCTTTTGGGCAAGTTGCACCCCGTAGCTAGCTCAAGAACACAAGAACACACTCAAATACACCCACCAAAAGCAGGACTAGGATATTACGCATCTTCACGGCCCGAACCTGGCGATCTGTGTGCTCCCTGTCAGACCCGCTCTTCTCACAACCCCGCGCCTGCCTACCGTAGAAGAGATCCCAGTGACCCCATAGGCGTCGTTTCCACCGACACTTGGGTAGCGCATGGCCTCTTTCCGCCGCCGATGATTCATCACACTCTCCACTTTGGAATTGGTGACGGACACATTATACAAATCCTCTTGGTGATGACAATCTGACATTTTGCCCGTATCAAACCTAGTCCTTATGGCAGGGTTCAGGGCCGGATTGGTCGACGCATGGCCGGCGAGGTCCCTGGATATAGTCCGGCGTATGCTCTTACTACAAAATGGCCCAGTGGAAAATGTCACAATTTGTTCTATCCACCGAGTGCGTGTTAAAAAATATACCTTTTTGGTGAAGGCAGGGGCTCGATAGTGTCACCGTTTGCCCTTCTTTTCAGAGACACGCCCTGTGGGCATCGCCTCCTTAGAGGATGCCTTTGATACAGCTCGGCAAGACGAGCGCCTCCCCTTAAGAGCATGAGACAGTGCAATGGGTGAGGTGAATGAGGAAACTCTTTTGGAGGAGACGTCTCCTGGGTACTTACATGGGAGGAGGGGAAAAGGTCGGGGTAGTCGGATATAATAACCACTTTCGTTCCATCATAGTTTGGCTGATAAAAGACTCCCTCCTTAAGTTCTATGAATATATCAGGAACTTCCTCATATCCGAGATCTAGGTCTCAAACATGGTCCGCTGGCTGCGGAGCGGGGTTGTAGATCCCCTCGACGACCTTTCTCCATTCCTATTAAAAGTA
Organism: Triticum aestivum; assembly: GCF_018294505.1. Lineage (NCBI taxonomy): Eukaryota > Viridiplantae > Streptophyta > Magnoliopsida > Poales > Poaceae > Triticum > Triticum aestivum. The sequence continues at coordinate 292,460,465 of NC_057797.1, read as the reverse complement.
GACGGATTAAGTTTGACTAGCATAACCCTGGAAAAAGGTTGAGTAAGGCCAACAATCGAAAAGCTCACCCAGTCGATGGGGTTATACACAGAAAAACCTTCTCGACATTTTCAAGCGAGTGAAGTCTTCCTTCTCCCCTTTGAAAAGGTCAGCTAAGCTGGTGGCCAGGGAGGCAAAATTATCCGGACCCTTGCGTAGACGACGGGATGCATCTTCCTCCCCGTTGTAATGCCACATGGGAAAACCCCTAGATTGGAGCGGCTGAACGCATCGCGTTATTGAAATTGCCATTACCTCTATTATAGACAGCCAGGAGTTGGCAAGTACTCTGATCTTGCTTGCTAGCCTCTCACCATCCGCACTATCTTGTTCCACGATGCTTCGGGGACACCAACTGACGCGCTTCTTTAATGAGCGTTGGAGAATTCGGGAAGACCACGCCAGACTGGGTCTAGCAGAATGACGTCTTCAATATAGAACCATTCCGAGGGCCACTCTTCGGATGCCTTCTTCGGAGTGCCGGACAGGTATCCTGTCCCAGCTATGCGCCATACCTCGGCGCCGCCCACCTCGAATATAGATCCCTTTTGGGAGCGAGGGACGAGGCAGACTTTTTTTTGCCATAGCTTGAAATGAGCCTCACGGCCTAGGAACAGCTCGCAAAGAGCAACAAAGCCCACGATATGCAGGATGGAGCCTGACGTTAGATTGTGCAGTTGGAGGCCATAATACTCCAGGAGACCTCTAAGGAAGGGGTGGATAGGAAACCCTACGCCCCTCAAAAGGAAGGAAACGAAGCACACCCGCTCCTCTTTAGAAGGATTGGGGAAATTTTCCACCAGGGCATTGCCATTGTGGGAGGTTAATCTAGCCCGAACGGAGACTAGATCCGCGGGAGGAAGATATCCCTGCGTCTAAAGTTTATTCAGATGGGCGCGGGATATTGAGCAGCTTTCCCAGTAGCCTTTTTGGAGGCCGTGGTTGCCTGAATAAGAACCAGGAGCGCCGACCATGTTTAGATAGTTTCCTATGGCGAGTTCTAAGGATTTCCGCGTGGTGTGGAATGGCATCTGAGATCCAATCTCCTTAAATAAACGCCTTCCCTGCGTGCTCGAGGGGTTATTCGTAAAAACACACCTAGGTCGTTCGCATTCATCTGACATGTGGATGCCGAGGTGAGAACAACAAAGAATCAATTGAATATGATATTTATTATGGAGCCGGATTATCGTCAAACCGAAGTGTAATGGAGAACCCGCCTTGCAAAGCTGAAGACATAAAGCCGGATACTGCGTCATCATTGAAGGCAAGTTCGGGGGCTACTGAGGGAGTCCTTGATAAGGGGGTCCTCAGGCATCCGGGTTATGTGACATAGGCCGGACTGATGGGCCATGAAGATACAGGATAGAAGGTTTTCCCTCATGTCCATTTGGGACTCTCCATTGCGTGGATAGCAAGCTTGGCAGCCAGATGTGTAGTTTCCTTTTTCTGTAAACCGATTCTGGATAGCCCTATCCCCCTCCGATGTCTATATAAACTGGAGGGTTTAGTCCGTAGAGGCAATCATAATCATATAAGCTAGACATCTAGGGTTTAGACATTACGATCTCGAGGTACACCAACTCTTGTAACCCCTATACTCATTAAAGTCAATCAAGCAAGAAGTAGGGTATTACGTCCATTAAAGAGGGCCCGAACCTGGGTAAAACATCGTTTCCCTTGTTACCTTTGATCCCCAAACACATAGTTCAGCCCCCCTACCCAAGATCGTCCAGTTTTGAAACCGACAGTAAGTGGTTGTACTGCCTCCTTCGAATAACAGCGTTGGACACGTTCTAATCCAAACTCAGACAAAAAGCTTCTTCTTGAATTTGCTGTAACTCGGCCTCCAGCGAAGCCCGCTCTCTTGCCATCTTGGCTTTCTCTGTATTCAGATCCTCTTAGGCCTTGGCCACCTCATCTCATACCTTTGCAACCTCTGCATTATTTTGCGCTTGATTCACCGGAGTTACCTTTGCAGCTAACAGAGTTGCCATAGCATCTAAGAGCTCAGATAAGACTTGAGCCGGCGGCCGTGGAGAGCCGCTTGCTCCAGCTATTGCAGCAGCAGTTGAGCCGGATGTCATAGCCGCAGCTGCTGACGAATTTAGCATCGGCTGCATACGAGACATAAAAATAGCAGCCCTGATTGGCGGCTCGTAGGGATCCGAAATACTGTCACCATCGGAATAGCACCCAAGCCCGTCGTCTTGAAGCTAATAGATGGTCATCTCTCCACCACACACAGATCCTTCCTCAAGATCCGCCCCATGAACAAATCCTACAAAGGCGTGCTTCCAGCCGGATTAACCCCTGGCGGGTTCTGCGTGCTGAGTCGTCTCGATGATGTTGGTGCAGGCGTCTGGCTCAGGCTCCAGCTCGCCGATTTTCCTGATGACGTGAATTCTGCCAAAGGGGACCCGATACTCGTACTCGATTGAATTGACCTCGGGGCCCCAGCCAGTGTTGTTGATGTAGATCTCGCTACGGCGACTCTTAGTCATCCGGCCGATGGCGTATCATTCGATCCCTCAGAAATTTCCCTTCAAGAACTCGAAACGACCATGCTCTGGCACACTGTGGGCGCCAACTGTAGTGGTTTTGTCACGACGGATGCTCTTGTGAAAGGACTTAGGTGTGGAGTCATCGCTATGTAGGTTAGCTCGAAAGGGTTGAACGAGACAAAGGACACAAAGAGTTTACCCAGGTTCGGCCCCTCTCAACGAGGTAAAATCCTACTCCTTCTTTTGTTCACTATTGCTTGGGTGTTAAACGGGACAAGGGAGCGATCACAGTTGACCTAGCTATCGATCAACTGTTTCTTGAGTTAATCCGCCGCCTGGTTTCACCTTTATATACACAGGTCAAAGCCCGGCGGCTTACAAGATTCTAAGCCAGATCACACAGCATGACCAGCCGAGTTTCTAAATCACCTTACCTTACCAGGCAAGTCACCATTGGGCGGCTCATACTACCGGGTCATGGGCCATCACCAAGGACCGCCTCCTAAGCGGCCGCTTGTCTTCTTGGACCTTCTTGGGCCTTCTTCATATGAGCCACTAATGGTGTAACCCAGCCTCTCCTGGGCGGGTGACACCTCGGGCTTATATCCCCAACAAAAAGCGTTAGGAAAAGTAGATACGATGGAGTTGTATCAATAGACCACTGAAATAAAAAGCTTATATGATTGAATGCTTGAGTGACTTTGTGTTTAGAACTATTAATGATGTCAAGGGTGTGAGTGAACATGCATCCATGATAAAAACCCATGTAGAACAAGTATTCAAAGCACAAAATGATTTGCTAAATGAGATGAACAATAAGATGAATGATCATGATATTGGAGTTATCGCTAGGGGTGGTAAAATGACCCAGGAACCCTTGTATCCTGAAGGCCATCCTAAGAGAATTGAGCAAGGCTCTCAAAGAACTAATACTGATGCTCCTAGTCCTTCTAGTAATAAAAAGAAAAAGAATGATGATAGGACTTTGCATGCTTCTAGTGAACCTACTGTAGACACACCTGAGAATCCAAATGATATTTCTATTTGTGATGTTGAAACACAATCTGGTGATGAACATGAACCTAGTAACAATGGTAATGATGATGTTCATGTTGATGCTCAACCTAGTAATGATAGCGATGTGGAGATAAAACCCGCTGTTGATCTTGATAACACACAACCTAAGAATAAAAGATATGATAAAAGAGACTTCATTGCTAGGAAACATGGTAAGGAAAGAGAACCATGGATTCAGAAACCGATTCCTCCTAAAGCTTCAAAGAATAAAGATGATGAAGAATTTGAGCGCTTTGTTGAAATGCTTAGACCTGTCTTTTTGCGTTTGTGTTTGACTGATATTCTAAAAATGCCTCCCTATTCTAAGTATATGGAAGATATTGTTATGAATAAAATGAAGATACCAGAAGCTAAAATTTCCACCATGCATGCTAATTATACATTTAAAGATGGAATACCAAAGAAATTAGGAGACCCAAGAATACCAACTATACCATGCTCCATTAAAAGAAACTATGTTAAAAGTGCTTCATGTGATCTAGGAGACGGTGTTAGTGTTATGCGTTTATCTTGATATGAAGACTTGATTTCAATAAGTTGACACCAACTGAAATCTCTTTGCAAATGGCTGATAAATCAACTACTATACCCATCAGTATTTGTGAGGATGTGCCTGTCGTAGTTGCAAGTGTTACTATCTTAATGGACTTTATTATTCTTGATATACCAGAGGACGAAAGTATGTCGATTTTCCTTGGTAGACCCTTTTTGAACGATGTAGGGACTCTTATTAACTGCAACAAAGACAATGCACTTCTCATTTTAATGGTAATGAGCATACGGTGCACTTTCTGAAGAAACAACCTCAAGTGAATAGTATCAACTCTACTGGAAAATTTTCGACAATTACTATTGGAGGTTTTGAATTCCCTATTCCTACTGCCAAAAATAAATATGAAATTCTTATTGTTGGGGATGTGGATATCCTCATTGAAGTAACCTAGTGCTATACGAAGATTCTCCGGTTTCATTCCATTCGGAAGAAGTTTGTTAATAAGACATGATCAACCTTATTAATGGATTCCTTTTGACGGTCATGTGATGGATGAATTTAGTAAACACATCCCTCTGTACCCACTTTTTACTTTCTGTTATTTAAATTAATAAAAGTAGAAATGCCATGATTATGTTGTTTTCTGAGTTATCCGTGCAATAAAAAATGACCAGAAAATAAAAGTTCTCCAAATGTCCTAAAAATTAATATGTTTTTCTACAATATTTGAAAAATATTGGAACTGAACACACCCTAGGGGGTGCACCTGTGAGCCACAAGCTCACAGGGCGTGCCCACCCCCCTTGGTGCGCCTAGCAAGCTTGTGGGGCCCATGTAGGCCCCCTCACTTATTGCTGCCACCCATGCACTTCTTCTTCCTCCAGAAAAATCACCAACCTATTCAAACCCGTGTTCCTGCTCATCTTGCTACCATTTTTGATCTCCTTGCTCGGAACTCCATTTCTGAAGCTGTTTTGGGGGATTATTCATCAGTATGTGGCTCCCCCGTTGGTCCAGTTCATTTTTGTTCTAGTGGTTTATTATGTGTACATTTAGTTACTGTTGGTGACCATGTTCTCGAGCTTGCATGTCCAATTTATATGGTTCAAACTATTTTTGGTGCGTGATATGGCCTCTATAAACTTGTAGGAGTAGTTGCTATCAATTTTGTTGAATTTTTTTCACTTTTATTTTGGGTCACTAAAAATTTCAGAAATTTTCACAGGGAGAGAATGTTTAGGAAGATGTTCCAAGGTAGTTCCTCGAGCAAGAAACCCCCAAGGATCACCATACGCGAGCCAGACCTCGAACCACCAAGGGAAGCTATAGTGCAACCTTGGGAATGGCCACCAAATTATTCCAAAAATCATGCAGGTTTCAAGGAAAAATTCGATATGTACATGCACAACGCCAGCCTGACGGACTTCTTGTCAGATAAGTGCTTCCAATACTACAATCTTACTGATTCTTTTGTGCGGATATTTGAGTATTCAATGCATCACAATACACATTCTATTCTTTTAATCTTCATGACAAATCTTTTTGCATGGACCTTGAAGAATCCAATGAAGCATGCAAAATTCCGCAATGGAGAATTTATATTGAATCACATAAATCTGATTGCATTGAGTTCCTTGCTAGCATCATTGTGGGTGAAACTAGAGCCATTGCACAAGCCACTATAGGGAGCATTCACTTTCCAACTTTACCTTATTTTGCTCTGTTTATAGGTCCATGCATTAGTGGTAAACATGATCATAGCCACCTTTGTGCTTCTGATTTAACCATTCTTAAGAGCATGATAATGAATGATAAACAGTATAACTTGGGGGTTATCATTGCATGTCGGTTACATAATTATGCCTTAGATGGAGATATCTTTGGTGGAATTTATGGAACTCGTTTAGCTGATTATCTTGAGGTGCTAATAAGAGAAATGATACTCAGTTACCACATGCTTTCCTTGATTATGCCGCTATGGAATGTTTCCTATTTCTTGAGCGCGGCGATCTGCCATTCCAGTACACACTAGTCTTTGACAGGCACCGCGTCGTCCATATTAAATTTCCTGCTCTTGCTTTCTTTGAAATTTAGGTAAAACGAAGATATTTCATACTCAGAGAGGAGGCAGAGGAGTATGGGAGGGCGAGGGAGACCGCTCGTCTCAACGAGGCAGCTCGCCAAGCTGTGGCGGTTGCAATCCAGTTCAACCCACACTATGATTTTGGGTATTATTAAGGGCAGCTGTGTCCATAGACCAACGTAGGCCAAAAGCTGAAGCTTGGGGGAGTACGTATTTCTCACCAACATTACATTCATGCATCACAGATTCATTCCAGTTGTCGGTGTACATCCTTTTTCAGTGTATAATCCATGTTAGTTTATTTTTCTTGATTTCTTCTTGTGTGTTTGAAAAACTTTGATAAGATCAAAAAAATTCTCGCTTCTTTTTAGTGTTCTTTCTAGTTTAACTAGTTGTAGCATTAAAAGAAAACCCAAAAAGATTTCTCGCTCTTCTTTAGCTTGTTGGGAGCTTTCCTGTGAAAATATTTTTCTCGTTTTCATTTTTCCTTCATTTTACTTTCTTTAGGAAAACAAAAAAACTCAAAAATATTTGAGTGTGTTTCTTTGAAATTCTTTTCTTTGGGTCGTAAGGTGAAGACCACGATTAAAATGTGGAGTGGCTCTCATATACATTATTGTTGATCTAACAAACAGACCATATCACCTTGTCTTCTCCCTTTGAATAAATGTTTGCAGACTCCATCTTAGTCCAGTGCACATCTACTCTTATTATTATTCACATCATTCGGTCGTGCATGTGAAGGCAATGATGATGAAATTTGATGAAATGATTGGGGTGAAGAAAAGCTGGTATGAACTCGAACTATTTTGTTTTTGTTAATATGTTTAGCTCATCATTCACGATTCATCTTATTATGAATGAAACATGTTTGCAATGACAATTAGAGATCGCGAGGGAAGGTGCTCTCCCTTGCGGGCGATGAGAGATGTTGTAGAAGCTATTGTCCACAGCGTGAAGTCGGACACGCGTGTGAGAAGAATTACAATCTATCGGATGACCTCATGTCAAGGAGATAACCTGGAGAATGAAAAACACCTGATGTGTACGTGATGTATATATTCATATACATATACACACACATATACATATACTTATACATATATATACAGCCATGCATGTGTTTGTATTGCCAATGACACCACGTTTGGGTGTCCTTTTCTTTTTGGACAATTAAAATACGAGATGTGGCCATTGTTGGGAATAAAAATGGAAGGCCAACATTTTTATACTACAGGTTTTTTCCCAGGATGAATGTGGGAGACACGACATGAACATGTGTGAAGGGGGGATGCCTTGTGTATAACGAATTGCATATTTCCTTTTCCCCGATTTAAGGGAAATGAGAAAGAGTCCAAGTGGAGGAAGAGTCCAAGTGAAGGAAGAATCATGTACGTGGGATAGGAGAGCATGCCTCGCCTCCTTTAGTTTCATCCAACGGCTATACACACATTACATATTAAACGGATGGTCAATCTTCTTTAATTTCATAGTTAAACATGGTGTCTCGTATGGTGCCTCCAATTAGTAAATATAAGATAGTTACTCATACCATGCTTAAATAGCTAGGAGTGGATAATGTTTGTCTTGTGTGCAAACATGTATTTTAAATGGCTATGATGTAGTATGATAGGATGGTATCCTCTGCTGAATGATTTGAGTGGCTTGACTTGGCACATGTTCATGCATGTAGTCGAATCAAAACCAACATTGCCTTCACGATATTTCCGTTCATGGTGCTTTATATCCTACTCATGCTTTTATTCAATGTTGATTAATCTCAAAGCATTTTTATGACCGTTGTCGCTCTCTAGTTGGTTGCTCATCGATATGTTTGCTATCCTTCACTTGTACAAAGCGGGAATACTGCTTGTGCATCCACTTCCTTAAACACAAAGTTGTTCAATATGAGTCCGCCATACCTACCTATATCTGGTATTTACTAGCCGTTCCAAGTAAATTTGCATGTGCCAAACTCTAAATCTTCAAATTATAGTTTGTGTTGTATGCCATTGGCTGTTAGTATGTTCCATGCTAGGTGGGTTATTCTCACTATGAGTGTTATTCACTTTTTCATTCATGAGAAAGTGGCTGGTAATCGGGATGCCTAGTCCTATGATCAAAATCAAAATATAATAATGAAACAAAACTCCCTAGGATTGTTGTTGGTATGGAGGATTCCTGAGGATTTTTCTAGCCTGGCTTGTGTTTGTTGGTGGAGGGGGAGTGAAAACTTTATCATTTTGTTTGGGAACCGCCTATAATGTGTCCAACATGGATGATAGTGAGATCTCTCAGTTACTATGTTGACAATGAAAGCATATCTCTCGATATTATATTCATATCTATTTTAGAAGCTTTGAGCTCTGGCACCTCTGCAGATCCCTGCTTCCCTTTGTGAAGGGCGTATCCATTTACTTTTATTGTTGAGTCATTATATTCTCATTAAAGCACTAGCTGGAGAGCACCATTGTCATTTTCATGCTTTGCGTATGAGTGTGACTGGATTTTCTTTGCCATGAACTGTAATGTCTAGTCAGTGCTTGAACTTTAGAGGTGCTCTCCATTTATGTTTTGCGGTCTCAGAAAGTGTTGTCATCTGAGACATCTTATTATTGCTCGCTAGTTGGTTATGTCATTGATGTGAGTATATGTGAGACCAAAATATTATTGTGAATATGGTTAGTTTATAATCTTTGCTGAAAACCTGAACATGGTTAGTCATATTTACATCCACAAGATCAAACAGAGTTTGTAAAAGTTTTTCTTTGTCACTTTTAGTTTGTCAACTGATTTGCTTGAGGACAAGCAATGTGTTAAGCTTGGGGGAGTAGATATGTCTCCATCGCATCTACTTTTCCAAACTCTTTTGCCCTTGTTTTGGACTCTAATTTGCACGATTTGAATGGAACTAACCCGGACTGACGCTATTTTCAGTAGAATTGGCATGGTGTTGTTTTTGTGCAGAAATCAAAATTCTCGGGTTGACAAAAAAATTTACGGAAATATTTTTGGAATATTTAAAAATACTGGCGGAAAAATATACCAGAGGGGGACACCCAGGAGCCACAAGCTCAGGGGCGTGCCTACCCCCCTAGGACGCATTTCTTAGGCTTGTGCCCCCCTGGACCTTCAGCAACCCTAACTCCAGCTCCATATATACCTATTCATAGATAGAAAAATCATAGAGAAGGATTCATCGTGTCTTACGATACGAAGCCACCGCCACCTCCTGTTCTTCATAGGGAGGGATGATCTGGAGTCTGGGCTCCGGAGGATGGAATCCATCACCGTCATTGTCGGTGTCAAAACGAGCGGATCCCGGGTAGGGGGTCCCGAACTGTGCGTCTAAGGCGGATGGTAACAGGAGGCAGAGAACATGAAGTTTTACCCAGGTTCGGGCCCTCTTGATGGAGGTAAAACCCTACGTCCTGCTTGATTTATTCTTGATGATATGGGTATTACAAGAGTTGATCTACCACGAGATCGGAGAGGCTAAACCCTAGAAGCTAGCCTATGGTGTGATTGTATGTTGTCCTACGGACTAAAACCCTCCGGTTTATATAGACACCGGAGGAGGTTAGGGTTACACAAGGTCGGTTACAAAGGAGGAGATATCCATATTCGTACTGCCTAGCTTGCCTTCCACGCCAAGTAGAGTCCCATCCGGACACGAGACGAAGTCTTCAATCTTGTATCTTCATAGTCCAATAGTCCGGCCAAAGGATATAGTCCGGCTGTCCGAAGACACCCTAATCCAGGACTCCCTCAGTAGCCCCTGAACCAGGCTTCAATGACGATGAGTCCGGCGCGCAGTGTTGTCTTCAGCATTGCAAGGTGAGTTCCTCCTCTGGATACACCACAAAAGAGTTCAAATAAAAGGATAGTGTCCGACCCTGCAAAATAAGTTCCACATACCACCGTAGAGAGAATAATATTTCCACAAATCTAATCCGCTGACACGTTTTGGCAACATGACATCATGCCATGGCACGGTGATTATTCGAACTATTTCCTTTAACTAGCCCCGCACGTAATGCGAGGCAGTTTCTTGACACGTCTTGTCAAAGCAGATATCGTGTCCCCCTTATTACGGGATTCTCATCAATACGGGCATGGGTAACTCAACCGCGCCGTCAATTACGGCGCTTGGAGGATAAGCGAGTTTTACCAGGCTAGTGGGGCCGCATAGTTTCGGCCGCCCTTATAAGGGGATAAGGTTTAACCTTTCTCTACCCATGCCTTCTTCCTCCTTGCTCATCCATTCTTGCACACTCGAGCTCCAACGCCCAAGTCCACATCCTTCTCCTCAACCTTCTCCAAACATGTCCGGAGCGGGAGGCAAGTGGATGGCTTCCACCGTCACGGAGGGCCACATCAAAAAGCTGCACGGAGCCGGATACTTAGCCGCGAATATTGCACATCGACTGCCCGCTGCGGGGCAGATTGTTCCTACCCCGGAACCTCATGAGAGGGTAGTTTTCCTCCACCACTTCCTCCATGGACAGGGGTTTCCCCTCCATCCATTCGTCCACAGTCTCATGTTCTACTACGGGCTGGACTTCCATGATCTGGCCCCGAACTTCATCCTCAACATTTCGGCGTTCATCGTCGTGTGTGAGGCTTTCCTCCGCACCGGCCCCACTTCGACCTGTGGTTAAACACTTTCAATATCAAGCCGAAGGTGGTGGGAGGCCAACAAGCGGAATGCGGCGGAGCCATGGTGGGCAAGATGCCCAATGTTATATGGCTTGAAGGCTCCTTCGTGGAGACCATAAAGGGGTGGCAATCGGCATGGTTCTACATCACCGAGCCACGCGACACCAACTGGGTGGCGGCCCCCGAGTTTCGATCTGGAATCCCCACGCGGCTCACCTCCTGGAAACAGAAGGGCCTATCATGGGGTTCATCGGTGGAGCTGGACGGACTCCAGAAATGTATCCGAAATATGGCAAGCAAGAAGCTCAAGCTTGTCAACACAGTCCAGGTCATGCTCATCCGCCGGATCCTCCCGTGTCAACAACAGGATTTCAACTTCTGGGAGTTCGACCCGGCCCAGCACCAGACTCTGAGCGAGCTCTTCGACACGACGTACAAGGACGTCTGGAGGGTGTTGTTCAAGGGTGTCGAGGTCCCTCCCTCGCACCGAGGACCGCGGGCTAAGCACGAAGCGCCTAGCGCATTCAGTGAGTTCTATAATCCGGTAGGATATTTATTTCCCCTAGATTAATCATGTGCGGGGTCTCAGCTCCATGCCTTTGACAGGACTGGGTGGAGACGTCGGGGCAGATTAACTATCCGGCACCTCTACCCGAAGACCCTTCGGACGCTCTCCTGACGGAGATGCTGACTGTGGCTCCTTACAAGGTGCCGGAGAAGACCAAGAAGGCCAAGGGAACCCGAAAGAGTTCTCGACGCCATGTGTTATCGGACTCATCGTCCAATAACTCCGCGATGCACTCCTCCCCCGAAGACAAGGCGGAAGATGAAGATGCTCCCCCTTCAGTCGGGGGAGACAAGAAAAGGAAGGCCGCCCCGACTGGGGGGGGGGGGCGAAGGGTCCAAGAAGGGGAGAACCCTCCTTCCGGACTACTCCACCACCGCCGCCGAAGGCGAAGACGAGTGGCTGCTCTGGGCCAAGCCCATGGCGAAGTCGTAAGTATTCGGATACCGGAGTAACTCATAGCATACCTTTGTCGCACCGCTTCTCCTAACGTTGAATATGATTATGCAGACCGCCCCAAGCCTGTATCGACATATCTTCGTCGGGTGGCTTCTTGGACTCGTCGGATATGGATAGCGATCCACTTCCGACCACCACCTCCCCTTTCCCTACAGGCAATGCCGAGGTATTGTCTCAAGAGGCACCGGGTTGAGGGGAGAGAATCCCGTAGGTGCCTCAAGGCGACCTTCCGGACTCCAGGAGCAGAGGGAGTAAGGCTCCCGAGGGCTCCGAGTTCGGTCCTCAGCCGAACACCGCGTCGGAACCTCCAGTGGTTCCGGACTCGGGAAGGCGGCATCCTTCCAAAAGGGGCAAGACGCCTGTGGCCGTGACCTCTGTCCATCCAGAGGCACGAGACAATATGCTAGGAGCGCCTCGCAACGCTTCCATCGACGAAGAGCACCACACTATTATGAGTGCGGTGATCCAGAAGGTTCAGTACGCCAAGAGCGGACTAACTGAAGCCTGTGCTAGCCTTCTAATAGGCTTTGAGGTAAGTATTTGAAATATAGGAAAAATATTACCACATAGACAGTGGCCCCTAATGCTATGTTCGGTGTTCACAAAGAAAAGCCGAATAGAGGATCAAACAAGATCGTAGGAGTCTAATATAACTATGTCTATATGCTTATGCAGGCTTCACTGCTGGCTTCTGCCGCACTGACTGTGGAGGTTGCCGCACTGAAGCAGGACCTCGAAGGGTCCAAGGAAGAGCTCGGCCTTGCCAAGAGGCAGCTCGAGGAGAACAAAGGTAAGTAGTACCTAGTCTATGGAGATATATAAAAAGAATGCGATTGCAAAATGACAGGGTCATCGTAAATTTGCCAGGGGCCACGACCGAGGTGGCGACCCTGAAGCAAGCGCTATCCGAGGCTGAAAACAAAGCGGCCAAGGAGCGCACCGAGCGGGAAAGGCAGGAGGCACGGGTGGGCGAGGTGCAGCAAGAGCTCCACGCTCTCGTGACGAAGCACGAGGCGTTGGAGCTTGACTTGAAGACATGAGAGTCCAAGCTTGCCACGACCCTTGAGAGTGCAAAGAGTGCCAAGGCTGAAGCCCAAAAGGCCCTCCAGGAGATTGATGTGATGAAGAAGATAGCGGCGGGTAAGGCATTCTATATGCAAAGCAAGCATGTGAAAGTAAATTACTTGTTACTTACCCGAATCCGGAGCTCTCCAGGAGCATTCGCAGATTTGCCCCGTAGCATGTCGGATGCCACACAGTTTTACCAGGACGAGGAGGGAAGATCAACAGAGAAGCTGTTCTGGTCTCAATATACTGGGACCGAACACGCGATGCCTCTGAATGACCAGCTGAAGCAACTAGTCGAGCTGCACAAGGCGGCCGAACAGGCCATGAAGGGCTTTATAGTCTGGATGTGGCCTGGCGACGCCCTTCCCAACAGCTACTTCGGCCTGGTGAGGCGGCTTGTGGATGCATGCCCATGGCTAGAAGTCATTAAGCGGTCCGTCTGCATCGAAGGCGCACGCCGGGCTCTCGCCCGTGTCAAGGTGCAATGGGCCAAGATGGACGCCGTGAAGCTGGTGAAGGAAGGGCCGCCTGCGGGCTAGGAGCATCGCCACCCCGAGATGTACTATGAGGGTATCCTGAAGGGTGCCCGTCTCGTAGCGGACGAGTGTACGAAAGATGTAATATTAGAATAAACTTGCTCGTGTAATCATGTATTATGAAAACTTGTTCATATGCGCTATGCAATGCTTGTCTGAATTTAAAATATTACCTTCTGTTCGGTTGTTTATCAAATCTGAGAGATGGCTAGTCGTCAGCTTCCGCCCCCACGCCACGAGTGCTGGGGTGTTTGGGATAAACCTGAGCACTCTTGTTCCCATTTTTGGGTCCTTCGAGGGAGCTGCTCAGCACAACGAACAAGGCAATCGGACTATAATGCGTTATCACTCTCATTTAGCCATAGAATTCTATAATTTTAAATTTCGGCGACGCCCCTAGCATTCGGAAGGCCGAATTTGGGGCGCAATACACACCTTAAGCCGGACAGGGCCGACTCCTCGCTCTAAGCAGCATAAGTTTTAGGGACTTGAAACCTCTCGAATAGCGACCAGTCTCTCGTCTTATCATGACAGTCAGTTTTAGCTTTCTCTACTGAGGTGCTTAGCCCAGCAGAACCGGGGCACAATCGTAGTAGTTCTCCCAGTGCTACCTTAGCCGATATAGCGGAACGTAAGGTGCCAAAACATGGGAACCGGGCAAACCCAACTATTGACCCAAGACAAGATTCGGAGCTGATGCATATAATTCTATAAGTTCGGGGTGCCGCACTGTCGAAAGTGTTCGGACTTCTCACGCCGTATTATGGGGTATGCTTAAGCCCCTAGCATATTGGCCGTACCAGAGTGTACGGGTGCTAGATGTCATGAATGAACATATATATATAGAAAGGAAGAATGCAATCATAGTCTTAATGCTATGCATTGTTTATTCAAATAGGTGCGTTAAAGCAGAATGATACAAGTAGTGTGATAAGCAAAAAGTAGGACTGTTTGACATGTCCCTTCCAAGGGCAAGCTGAGGAATAGTATTAAAGCAAATATTTCAATCGTTATCGTAATCCACCTAGGAGTTCCTTGGTGTGACGTAGCTTTCTGCCTCCTTGGTTGCTGCATCATGTGTTCGGCAATCATGCCACCGGACAGGGTTTCTAGAGAATAAAGTCCTGAAAGAGAAAAATAACCAAGCGGGAAGCCCCTAGTGCGGTTGAAGCCGCGTCTTGGGGCGTGTCGTAGTCGTGCCCCCCTCCCCACCTGTGCCCATGGTATTTTTAATGCGTAATTATGTGCGCGTGGCACGGATTTTGCCGTTTGGCTGGGACCGGGGTGGGGGCCGCATTGCTATCCGAGCTTGGAATGTGCCAGGCAGTCCAATTGCCGATTACTCCGGGCGCGCTTGAAGGTGTCCGGGTCCTTAATCGCCGAACTAGTGGACTGCCTTAAGAGGCTGCTTTGCGCTTCTGCTGCGAGGGCCGCAGTGTGCTCCTCCGTGCGGAGAGAGCGCTCTGTGTTTCCATTGACTGTGATGACCCCCCGAGGTCCTGGCATCTAAATCTTGAGATATGCGTAATGCGGTACCGCATTGAATCTTGCAAATGCGGTTCGCCCGAGCAGTGCATGGTAGCCACTGCGGAACGGGACTATGTCGAAGATTAACTCTTCGCTTCGGAAGTTATCCGGGGATCCGAAGACCTCTTCCAGTGTGACTGAGCCTGTGCAATGGGCCTCTACACCTGGTATGACACCTTTAAAGGTCGTTTTTGTGGGTTTGATACTTGAGGGGTCTATACCCATTTTGCGCACTCTGTCCTGATAAAGCAGGTTCAGGCTGCTGCCGCCGTCCATTAGGACTCGAGTGAGGTGAAATCCGTCAATGATTGGGTCTAGGACCAGTGCGGCGAATCCGCCATGACGGATACTAGTGGGGTAGTCCTTGTGATTGAAGGTGATCGGACAGGAGGACCATGGGTTGAACTTTGGGGCGACTGGCTCCAACGCATATACGTCCCTGAGCGCATGCTTCCGCTCCCTCTTGGGGATGTGGGTTGCGTATATCATGTTCACCATCTGCACTTGTGGGGGGAACCTCTTCTGTCCTCCGATGTTCGGCTACCGGGGCTCCTCCTCGTCATCGCTATGTGACCCCTTATCTTTGTTTTTGGCATTTAACTCGCCGTCCTGCTTGAACACCCAACAATCCCTATTGGTGTGGTTAGCTAGCTTGTCGGGGGTGCCTTGTATTTGGCATGAGCGATAGAGTATACGGTCCAAACTGGACGGGCCTGGAGTGGTTCTTTTGAATGGCTTTTTCTGCTGACTGGGTTTAGAGCCTTTGAATCCGGCATTGACTCCTGTATCCTTGTTATTGTTGCTGTTAATGCGGCGCTTATGTTTGTTGCGACGTGACCTGCCATTGCCATCCTTGGTATCCGAAGTACCATGGTTCTTTGATAAGTTATTGCTGCGAGCCAGCCAGCTGTCTTCTCCCGCACAAAAGCGGGTCATGAGTGTTGTGAGGGCTGCCATAGATTTCGACTTTTCCTGGCCAAGGTGCAGGGCGAGCCACTCGTCGCGGATGTTGTGCTTAAAAGCTGCTAGGGCCTCTACATCTAGATAGTCGACGATTTGATTTTTCTTTGTTAGGAATCGTGTCCAGAATTGCCTGGCCGATTCGTCTGGCTGCTGAATTATGTGGCTCAAGTCATCGGCATCTTTTGGTCGCACATAAGTGCCCTGAAAGTTGTCGAGGAATGCGGCTTCCAGATCTTCCCAACAACCAATGGACTCTGCTGGCAAGTTGTTGAGCCAATGTCGAGCTGGTCCTTTGAGTTTGAGTGGGAGGTATGTGATGGCGTGTAGGTCATCACCGCGGGCCATGTGGATGTGCAGGTGGAAATCCTCGATCCATACCGCAGGATCTGTTGTGCCGTCATATGATTCTATATTTACGGGTTTGAAACCCTGTGGGATTTGATGATCCATTACTTCTTCTGTGAATCATAAGGGGTGTGCGGCGCCTCTGTACTGGGCTATATCCCAACGCAGCTCAAATGAGTCCTGCCCGCTGTATTCGGCCCGGCCGGACTTACTTTTACTGTATCCGGCATGACGATTATCATCTCGCATAGTGGCACGCCCTTGTGATCCGTACATCGATCTTGCATGTTTTGCTTTGTCCTCCAATACGTCTCGCAGGTCTGGCGTATTTCCCCATGCCTTTTCATTCGAATGGCGTCGGGGTGCGGGCTGAGCTTTTCGCTGGAATGCCTCTCTGTCGCGGCCACGATGTGGCCGATCAGCCGTGTCATACGCCGGGGATGTAGGTTTCGGTGCTTCCTCCTCTAGTGGGGGTAGAAACCTGCACTTTGGTAACTCTTGGAGGGGCGTTCGAGTTTATATTCCTCGGCCGCTAAGACTTCAGTCCATCTGTCAGCTAGCAAATCTTGATCAGCTTGAATCAGCTACTGCTTTTTCTTAAGGCTATTTGCCGTGGCTATAAGCCGGCGCTTGAAGCGCTCTTGTTCGATGGGATCCTCTGGCACGACGAATTCGTCATCGTCGAGGCTTGGCTCGTCTTCGAAGGGAGGCATGTAATTATCATCCTCCTCCTCTCCATCTACCGCTCTCTCAGGAGGGCTGGCTCCACCATCCTCCTGCTCTAAATCTTGCTGGAGGGGATTGTTGTTGTCTTCGGCACTGTCCGGAGTGCTATTATCTCCGGTGCCGGTATCACCACTTTTGCCTTGGCGGGACTTAGAGCGGCACCGCTGACGCCGGCGCTTGGTGCTTTTTGGAGGGGTCATCCTCCGTTGTCTCGTCGCCATTGCCTTCTTTGGGTGTGTCCACCATGTATATATCGTATGATGAGGTGGCTATCCAGTGCCCTGTGGGCAGTGGTTCCTCTTCGTCTCCCGCATCGTCATCCATACTGTCGATGTCTTCGGAGTCGAATACGAGCATGTCGGTTAAGTCATCGATAGTGGCTACTAAGTGGGTGCTTGGTGGGCGACGAATTTCTTCGTCATCTGCATCCCAATCCTGTCGGACATAGTTCGGCCAGGATCCTCTTGACAAGGAGAGAGACCTTAATGAGTTTAGTATGTCGCCGAAGGGCGAGTGCTGAAAAATATCCATGGAGGTAAACTCCATGATCGGCGCCCAATCGGATTCGATAGGAACGGGCGCAGGCGGTTCGGAGTCCGTGGCCGGAGAAGGGTCCGACAATTTGGCAACACGGCCCTCATGAAGGTTAAGGTCGATATTCGGCTCGATCGCCGCTGAGGATACGGCCTCCATGGCGGGGTCTATCCACCTGCCCATGGATGGCGCAACTGGCTCCGAATTGAGGGTCGGAGCGGCTGCCGGTGCGATTTCTCGAACACTGTCTGATGGTAGAGCTAAATCGTACTCATCGTGACCGCGTGGCGGACAAGGCAGGGGCTCGAATCCATCGAAGATCAAGTCTCCGTGGATATCGGCCGTGTAGTTTAAGCTTCCAAACTTGACCTGGTGGCCAGGGGCGTAACTTTCGATCTGCTCCAGATAGCCAAGCGAGTTGGCCCGCAGTGCGAAGCCACCGAACACAAAGATCTGTCCGGGAGAAAAGTCTCACCTTGGACGACATCTCTATCGATGATTGTAGGAGCCATCAAGCCTAACGGTGACGACACAGAGGAACTCTCAATGAAAGCACCAATGTCGGTGTCAAAACCGGCGGATCTCGGATAGGGGGTCACGAACTGTGCGTCTAAGGCGGATGGTAACAGGAGGCAGGGACCACGATATTTTACCCTGGTTCGGGCCCTCTTGATGGAGGTAAAACCCTATGTTCTACTTGATTTAATCTTGATGATATGGGTATTACAAGAGTTGATCTACCACGAGATCAGAGAGGCTAAACCCTAGAAGCTAGCCTATGGTGTGATTCTATGTTGTCCTACGGACTAAAACCCTCCAGTTTATATAGACACCGGAGGGGGTTAGGGTTACACAAGGTCGGTTACAAAGGAGGAGATATCCATATCCGTACTACCTAGCTTGCCTTCCACGCCAAGTAGAGTCCCATCCAGACACGAGACGAAGTCTTCAATCATGTATCTTCATAGTCCAACAGTCCGGCCAAAGGATATAGTCCGGCTGTCCGGAGACCCCCTAATCCAGGACTCCCTTAGTCATCATCATCAACCTTCCTTTGCCGCCAATTCCATGACGCTCACCACCAGTAGTGAGTAATTCCTCCGTAGGCTTGCTGGACGGTGATGGGTTGGATGAGATTTATCATGTAATCGAGTTAGTTTTGTTAGGGCTGGATCCCTAGTATCTAGTATGTTCTAGATTGATGTTGCTATGATTAATGCTTGTCACTAGGGCCCGAGTGCCATGATTTTAGATATGAACCTATTATGTTTTTATGAATACATTTGTGTTCTTGATCCTATCTTGCAAGTTATACGCACCTATTACGAGTTATGATGCGCATATCCCAAGGTGACAATAATTGGGATTCCTTCTGGTGATTACTGTAGTTTGAGGAGTTCATGTATTCACTAAGTGCTAATACTTTGTTCCGATTCTCTATTAAAAGGAGGCCTTAATATCCCTTAGTTTCCTTATGGACTCCGCTGCCACCGAAGGGTAGGACAAAAGATGCCATGCATGTTCTTTTCCATAAGCATGTATGACTATATGCGGAATACATGCCTACATTACATTGATGGATTGGAGCTAGTTCTATGTACATGATGAATATTATTGAACAAAATTATCCATCGATGATCCAATGCCTACACGCTTTTCATATATCTATCTTTTCTCAACCCGATTATTGCATCCTCTACGACCACAACCTCTACTACTTAAGCATAGCTATAAGTAGCATAATCAATTATTAACCCAAAATTCATGATCATATGCCAACATAAGTATGTCAACATTAAAGAAAAACATTAACTTAAGCATAATGCAATGCATGGCCCAACCCATCCTATTGTGCACTAGTGTGTCAGTTTTATTGTTGTTCATCCTATAGTAAAAAAATTAATCAATCCTAAATTTGTAAGTAAGTTATGTTGGTATGCTATATAGATACACTAGGACCTAAAGCCCGCTCTGATACCAACAGTAACACCCCAAGCCGACAAGGCGCTTGGAATATTACCGCATAAGACCTTGGAAAAGAAAAAATGCCCTCAAAGGAAATTTCGACCAAGCTTTCTGTGTTTCTAAGGACATCCATGACACGCAGATCATATGATTATGTATGACAAGTAACCAAACACAAGCGCTACAATACTAACATTAACCCAGTGCCACTTCGAAACTCTAGGCGATCATGTAAGTCTTAGTGGAAATTAGTTAAGCCATACAGACCGAAAGCTTAACTCTCAAATTCCAAGACAATCCACCACGTGAAGTAAGGTATAAGCCATAGAAGCTCTCAAAACACGATGCTAGAAGGTAACATATGAGATATTCGTGTAGTGATCATGGTGATACTGCTACCCCACTGATACGTCTCCGTCGTATCTACTTTTCCAAACACTTTTGCCCTTGTTTTGGACTCTAACTTGCATGATTTGAATGGAACTAACCCGGACTGACGCTGTTTTCAGCAGAATTACCATGGTGTTATTTATGTGCAGGAGCAGATGTTCTCGGAATGACCTGAAACTTCACGGAGCCACTTTTCAAAAAATAAGAAAAATACATGCCACAAATGAAGGCCAGGGGGGCCACCATCTTGCCACGAGAGTGGGGGCGCGCCTGCCCCCTAGGGCGCGCCCCCTACCTCGTGGGCCCCCTGTTGCCTCTCTGACTCCAACTCCACCACCGCTTTCCTCCATGACCAATGCGATCAATATCTCTTGCTCACAAATACCTTTGTGCAAAACTTTCATTTTCATTCTAGGAACTCACCACCTACGGTGGAATTACATTTATATGATGAGCATAAGGAGATGTCAGTTTATGATTTCTGTCAGATTTGTTTAGTCCCTTTTGAGGGCAATACAGAAGAACCGCATCGTGATGATGTGGAGGGATTTATTGACACTATCACTGTAGGGGAAACAAGGAAGGTTTCCGATGCACGAATCACTAGCATACAATTTCCCATTTTACGTTATTTCACACTATTTGCTAGTGGTTGCTTAGATGGTCGCGGAAACTATGGAAACCTGAGTATACCTGATATTATTATTTTGCACCACGGTTTATATGGTGATAACTCTTTTAGTATGGGCGGCATTATTGCCAAACGGTTAAGTCTGAACCGCACCAAGGGCCCCATCTTTGGAGGTATCTACGCTACACGCCTAGCTGCACATTTTAACATACCTATTAGGCATTATGAGAAGGAAGAAAAAGTGCGGCCTCGTGTTTATCTAGATTATAAAAGTATGGTGTCACATGATTTTATTATTAAGAATAGGGCAGGAGAGCTTAAATATCAATTCTTCTTTAATAAACATCATCCTAAGACTATTACCTTGCCTGCTCCTTCTTTGTTTGATTTTATTGTAGGCACATACCTTGTTCCGTTGACGGCTATTCACGCCTACCGAAACCCTGCACCAGCCGAGGAGCTGGATCCGGAACCACAATTTGATCCTCCACGATAGTCTAACTATCAGTGGGATCCGGAGATGATTGCCAGCTAGTGGCAATCGGAGCCTTCTTCTTCCTCGTCACAGTACGACCCCAACAACTACTATTATGGATATCAGCCAGGCCAGCCGTGGCCATAAACCAACTTAGGCCAAAAGCCTAAGCTTGGGGGATTATGTATTTCTCACCGACATTACATTTACGTTCACACACACACTCATTGCTAGATGTCGGTGCTCATACTTTTTCATTGTATCATCCATGCTAGTTTATTTCCTTTTATGCTTTCTTCTTGCGTCTTTGATAAACCTTAAGAAAAACCAAAAAAAATTAGTAGTAGTTTACTTTTGTTGCTGTAGTAATAATTAAAAAGAAAACCCAAAAATATTACCCATTCTTCTTTTGCTTGTTGGGAGTTTTCCTGTGTAAATAGTTTTTATTTCTCTTCTTTTCTATGGGTTCAGTAGGAGAAGACCATGATTAAATTGTTGAAGTGGCTCTTATATGCTTTGTTGTTGATTTAACCAAGAGCCCATATTTCTTTGTCTTCTCCTGTTTATTCAATGCTCGCAGATTCCGGCTTAGTCCAATGCACGTGCACCCTTATTATTATTCACATCATCCGGTCGTGCAAGTGAAAGGCAATTATGATGATATATGATGGACTGACTGAGATGAGAAAAACTGGTATGAACTCGACCTCTTTTGTTTTTGTAAATATGATGAGTTCATCGTTCTTGATTCAGCTTGTTACGAATAAACATGTTTGCAATGAAAATTAGAGATCATAGTTGCTTGTGCCCTGCTTGATTAGCTATGAGTTATAATGGTTTACCTTGCGTGCCAACATGCTATTGAGATGGTTATGGTGTGGTATGATAGGGTGGTATCCTCCTTTGAATGATTTAAGTGACTTGACTTGGCACATGTTCACGCATGTAGTTGAAACAAATCAACATAGCCTTCACGATATTTATGTTCATGGTGGATTATATCCTACTCATGCTTGCATCCAATGTTTATTAATTTTAATGCATGTACATGGTTGTTGTCGCTCTCTGGTTGGTCGCTTCCCAGTCTTTTGCTAGCCTTCACCTGTACTAAGAGGGAATACTGCTTGTGCATCCAATCCCTTAAGCCCCAAAGTTATTCCAGATGAGTCCACTATACCTTCCTATATGCGGTATCTACCTGCCGTTCCAAGTGAATTTGTATGTGCCAAACTCTAAACCTTCAAATAATCATCCTGTTTTGTATGCTCGAATAGCTCATGTATCAACTAGGGCTGCCTGTATCTTCCATGCTAGGCGGGTTATTCTCAAGAGGAGTGGACTCCGCTCCTCACTCACGAGAAAATGGCTGGTCACCGGGATGCCCAGTCCCATGCTTTATGCAAACTAAATCAAAATAATTGCAAAACAAAACTCCCCCTTGGACTGTTGTTAGTTGGAGGCACTCGTTGTTTCGAGCAAGCCATGGATTGATGTTTATTCGTGGAGGGAGAGTATAAACTTTACCATTCTGTTTGGGAACCGCCTATAATATGTGTAGCATGGAAGATATTGCCATCTATTAGTTGTTATGTTGACAATGAAAGTATATCGCTCAAAATATTATTCACCTTTATTTCAAAACCGAGCTCTGGCACCTCTACAAATCCCTGCTTCCCTCTGCGAAGGGCCTATCTATTTAATTTTATGTTGAGTCATCACCCTCTTATAAAAAGCACTAGCTGGAGAGCGCAGCTATCATTTGCATTCATCACTGTTAATTTATATTGGGTGTGACTATGATTGGATCTCTTTTACCATGAATTACAATGTCTAGTCAGTCCTTGATCTTTAAAGGTGCTCTGCATTTATGCTTTGCGGTCTCAGAAAGGGCTAGCGAGATACCATCTTGTTATACCATATTATGATTGTTTTGAGAAAGTGTTGTCATCCGAGATTTATTGTTATGGATTGCTAGTTGATTATGCTATTGATATGGGTAATCATGAGACCTGAGAATTATTGCAAATGTGGTTAGTTATAATCTTTGCTGAAAACTTGAGTGCCAGCTTGACATATTTATAACAACAAGAGCAAACAGAGCTCATAAAAGTTTTTCTTTATTTCTTTCAGTTTGTCAACTGAATTGCTTGAGGACAAGCAAGGGTTTAAGCTTGGGGGAGTTGATACGTCTCCATCATATCTACTTTTCCAAACACTTTTGCCCTTGTTTTGGACTCTAACTTGCATGATTTGAATGGAACTAACCCGGAATAACGCTATTTTCAGCAGAAATACCATGGTGTTATTTATGTGCAGGAGCAAACGTTCTCGGAATGACCTGAAACTTCACGGAGCCACTTTTCGGAAAATTAGAAAATACCTGCCAAAGATGAAGGCCAGGGGGGCCAGTTTCTTGCCACGAGGGTGGGGGGCGTGCCCCCTACCTCGTGGGCCCCTTGTTGCCTCTCCGACTCCAACTCCACCTCCATATATTGAGTTTCGATGAGAAAAAAATCACAGAGAAGAAATCATCGCATTTTACAATACGGAGCCGCCGCCAAGCCCTAAAACCTGTCGGGAGGGCTGATCTGGAGTCCGTTCGGGGCTCCGGAGATGGGATTCGTCGCCGTCGTCATCATCAACCATCCTCCATCACCAATTTCATGATTCTCACCGCCGTGCGTGGGTAATTCCATCATAGGACTTGCTAGACGGTGATGGGTTGGATGAGATTTACCATGTAATCGAGTTAGTTTTGTTAGGGTTTGATCCCTAGTATCCACTATGTTCTGAGATTGATGTTGCTATGACTTTGCTATGCTTAATGCTTGTCACTAGGGCCTGAGTGCCATGATTTCAGATCTGAACCTATTATGTTTTCATCAATATATGAGAGTTCTTGATCCTATCTTGCAAGTCTATAGTCACCTATTATGTGTTATGATCCGTTAACCCCGAAGTGACAATAATCGAGATACTTACCGGTGATGACCGTAGTTTGAGGAGTTCATGTATTCACTATGTGCTAATGCTTTGTTCAGATTCTCTATTAAAAGGAGGCCTTAATATCCCTTAGTTTCCATTAGGACCCTGCTGCCACGGGAGGGTAGGATAAAAGATGTCATGCAAGTTCTTTTTCATAAGCACGTATGACTATATTCGGAATACATGCCTACATTACATTGATGAATTGGAGCTAGTTCTGTGTCACCCTATGTTATGACTGTTACATGATGAACCACATCCGACATAATTATCCATCACTGATCTGATGCCTACGAGCTTTCCATATACTAGTTTATGCTTATTTACTTTCCCGTTGCTATTGTTACAATCACTACATAATGCCAAAAATATTACTTTGCTATCATTACTCTTTTGTTACCGTTACCACCACTATCGTATTAATTTGCTACCAAACACTTTGCTGCAAATACTAAGTTTCCAGGTGTGGTTGAATTGACAACTCAGCTGCTAATACTTGAGAATATTCTTTGGCTCCCCTTGTGTCGAATCAATAAATTTGGGTTGAATACTCTACCCTCGAAAGCTGTTGCGATCCCCTATACTGGTGGGTTATCACCCACGACTCCAATGCAGGTTGTCTTCAAGGTTTACCATGTAAGAAATAAGGGTGAGTACAAGGACTCAACAAGTTTATAAAGGAATAATAAACAATGCTCATAAGAAGGCACCAAATCTCTGTTAACACCATACACTCAATAGCACTCAACGCATGTATTGGTGTCCTACATGCCTACATGCTCATCTCATTTCATTGCGTATACCGGTATCGCTTGAGTAGACGCCCGTCGACATCCACTCACTCCAACGCGTGAAGGTTGCCTCCAAAGTAGGTCACAACCCAACAATGGAGGTCTCAATGTGCCTACCCAAGGTAGGGACTATTTTCTTTCACTATCATCATGAATGCAAATATGTAAATGCAAGCAAAGTACTTGAATCAACATGTCTTTGTCATCATCATCTCCATGATAAGAAACATCATTGACATGGACAAATATCATAAATAAAATAGAGTGTCGGGATTATGCAAGTCATTATCCTGTCATGAACTTGCCTCAACCATGGGGCACAAATTGTGAGGCAAACAGTTCCGAACCCGAAGTACCCCCACCTGTCATCAAGCATATATCACAGCCACAATAAAGCATGGTCTCAACAGATAAGCATATATAATTTAGCGTCGCTCCAGCGGACAAGAACCCATCTCATATATACTTTATCACATTATAAGTCCTCACATAATCAACGACGGCAAAAACTAAGACTATCCTCAAAACATAAAATTTTGTCCGACATATTATAGTCATCTTAATAATTTCATAGGATTTACTGTATAACATAGACTCTAACAAATAATATATGTTTAAGCATCTACAGAATATCCTCTACAAATGTTATGTTGTAACTTTATTTTAATTCCACCCCAATGGGGCCTAATCTTCCCTATGAAAATAATGTACCAAGCAAACTGTGTTTCTGGACAGTAAACCAAATAGAAGACTACCCTCAAATCGTACATCCAAATGAAAAACAAGTACTCTGGAAACCTTTGAACATGATTTACAACTCATATGTAGAGGCCAACTCGAAATTGTGAGCATAACTAACTCATTTTCCACGTAGAAGCTAGATGTCTAGATTTGTCGGTGCTGTTTTAACTGAACCAGATTCAGTTTATAGTGAGAAATGCCCAATGCTCCAGTTTTTCTGCTAGAAGGCAGTCCACATCTCACAACATCATGGATGGGCTATCATCCCTAAATTATTTGGCTAAGCAAAGGAACCACGTATCACTCTCAAACAATTATGGATACTTCTCCCGCATGTGCGACTCAAGCTCCCAAGTCGCCTCACGTTCGGATTGTTGCGACCAGAGAACCTTCACATATTTGAGCGTCTTATTCCTCAACACTCTCTTAGACTCTTCCAATATCCTCAAAGGGCGACCATCAAAGGTAAGATCTTGCTCAATTGTAATTGGCTCCACATGCAATTGTTCGTTTAGGATTTCGGAAGTACTTACGTAGCATGGATACATGGAATACATTATGCACACCTTTCATTGACTTGGGCAAGTCAAGAGGATACGCTACTTTCCCTACTCGTGCCACTATTAATAAGGGTCCAATGTACCGTGGGATAAGCTCCTTTGATATTGAACCTGATAACACCCTTGGTTGGTGAGACTCTCAGAAGTACCTCTTCTCCTTCTTGAAACTCCACATTCCACCTCTTGGGGTCGGCATAGCTCTTTTGCCTACTCTGGGTTGCTAGAATATGGTGTCTAATTTCAACTATTATGTCTGTAGTTCGTTGAACCCAATCTGGTCCCAACATTGGCTTCTCGCCCACTGCATTCCAACATACTTGAGACCTACACTTCCTTCCATACGAGGCCTCGTAAGGTGCCATCTGAATGCTAGCTTGGTCATTGTTATTGTAAGCAAACTCCACAAGTGGTAGATGATCCTCCCAACTCCCTTGCCACGATAGGATACAAAGTTTGGATGGTACGCTCTAACTGACCATCTATTGGGGATGAAATGTCATGCTAATCCTCAACTGTGTACCCATGGCACTCTACCAGGTCTCCCAAAACCTTGATACAAACTTCGCATCTCTATCAAAAGTAATAGTTTTTGGAACTCCGTGCAGTTGGGATGTCAAAAGTGTTTAAAAAATTATATTTGAATCATATTAGCCATAGGACATCCTAAAACCACAAAAATATTATATTAAAAGTTATTTTGCTATTTTATTTAAAGACTTTTTCTTTAGGCCATAAATGGTCTTTAATAGGTTAAAATTATTTTAACGTTCCAAAAATATTTGAGAAAATTTAGGTAATCTCAGTGGACATATATTGTCCATATATATGCGTTTCAACACATGGTCATGACCAAAATATTAGTCAAATCCCTCAAAAACCCTTTCTGGACATTCCAAGATTTTGAAATATTTACCAAGGAAATATTCTCCATTAAATCCAGGAAAATTCTATCGAGTCACATATGTCTAATGTGATGATCTTGCAAAGTTTTATTCCAATCGAAATAGTTTTGGTTCACAAAAGTGCCCCAAAACCATCCCTGTCTAGATCCAAATTTGAGCAACTCGACAATGCCAAATGTCTCCTTTTGATCTCAATTTTTGTTTACATGCCTTACTCTCTAAGTGATGACACTACACCAAGTGGTGCATCAAGGAGAATAGATTTGCATGTCTAAATCTTCGAAAATCCAGTTCTGTTGATTTCTATGGTTTACAAAAGTTGCATTGGCCACTTTATCCTTTTGACCTCAAAATTGGTAAGCACTACTAATTTGTGGTACCACTCACTCCTGTTAAGTCTCCAAGCAAGTTGAGCAACCTAACTGGCCCAAACTTGCATCAAACACCTTCTGCTATTTTACCAACACCACTATTTTGAACCCTTCCACTATTCTCCATGAGCTCCAATTTTTACTAGAGCTTCTCTAGTCAACCTCTACCTCCAGTATCTCCCTTCCAACCAGAGCTCCATGATTGAGGGGTAAAACCCTCTCTTTATCTCCCTATTCACTCATGACAGCACCACTTTCTGTCTCTCCTTTCTTTTCTAGCAAGCTTGGCTAGCCCCTATACTCTTGGACAATCCAAGGAAGCTCCAGGGCACAAGTGGACATGCCCCTGCCCTTTAAAAATAGCCATGCCGGCCATATGCATGCTCTGGAGCATGCTCCAGTGCGCTCCCGCACTGTAGCTGTCCTCTGCCCGATGCTCCCATCGACCTCGGGCCCCTCCAGCATGTCTCTCGAGGTCACATCAGCATCCGAGACACGGCATGCTACCGGCCCCCTCCTGACCCTCTATCCTCTCCTCTCTGTGAGCTCGATCAAGCATGCCCTAGACCATGCCCACGGTGCACCGGCGCCCCTCCATATAAAGCCACCCCGAGCTCTCCCTCACCTCGGCTGGATCCCTCTCTTTCCTGAGCTTCTCCCAGACAACACCCCTCTCCCTCTCGTTCCCTCAATGCACCTCCATGGCCGAGATGTCACCATCGGCCTCCGCCAAACTTCGAGCTATTTCGAGCTCCCTCTCTCCCCATGACCACTCTAGTGCCCACTCCTAGCCACCACGAAGCCCCCCATGGCCGCCATTCTTCCCATGGACACCCTGCGCACGAAGCCTGGAATGGCCAATGCCATCCTCCTCCTCGGGCGAAGACCTGCTCCCCTCCGATGAAGCTGTCGCTTGTAGTGTGGCCTCCCAGATGCAACTCGACTAACCGAGCACACTGGTGGCTGGATCACCAGAAACAGTGGCCAGTAGCACCAGTAGTCGTCGTCGACGTCTCCCCTGCCTCGCCTCCTCTGCTTCGGGCGGGAGGTTGAGGATGATGCTGCGTCAGCCAGGGGGCCCTGCCTGTCAATAGCTTGGCGCAGGGCCTGAGCCACCGACGGATGGGCCCGTACTGTTTAAGTGGACAGGGTCCACTTGGAACCGCCTCCCATGCGGGAAGGCGTAGTCCAGGAGTACGCCCTCGACGTCGCCCAAGTGCCCGTGCGGCTAAGCTACTGGTCCGGCCCACTGTCTATGTCTCGCCCTGTCCGAGTTTTAGGTATAGACCTAAACCTTTTCTTCTTATTTTACAGTGAGTTTCAAAAATCCATAAACAATTCAAATGGACTCCAAATTTGATGATTAAAATTCCTAATAGTTCATAAATTCATACTCTATCATGTGGTGCAATTTACACATTTTTCCAGAAACTTTTTCTTCATAGTTATTTATCAAATCCCATTTTTCCATTTCTGTGATAAACTTTACAAAATTATAGAGACCTAACATTTGATCCAAATGCCATGATTCAAGTTCCTAGATACCTATAAGTTCATAACTTAGTTTTTGAACATTTTTGCCAATACCTTCTTTGCCACATAAAATATTGGTCCATTTCTTCGTGTATAGCCAACTTTGCAAATTCCAAGGAAATTCATTTCAACTCCAGATCCAGTGAAACCAACTCCTAGATGCTTCAAAAATCAAGCTTTGTTAAATGGATGCCTTTTCTCATTTTTCAAAATAATTCTTCTGTACACTTCTTGAAAATCCATTACCCTCTTGATTCCATCATATAGAAATGTTCAAAAATATCCATTGATCCAATCCCAATGAAACCACTTTGGTCATTTTTCGTATGACCAAAGGTATCCTAGAAAAGCCCAATTCATATTTCTAGAGCATTTTATTTTTGCCTTGTTGTGTTGCTTATTGTGATTGTTTCTGACGTTAGTTGACGAAGTAGACGGAATACTCGGAGATGGACCAGAAGGATTGAAGACCTTGCAGAGCCATGCAAGTAGCCCTTTGACCATGTTTCACCTCTCTTGTCAATCGATAAATTTTCTGTATGCATGATGATGGTGTTGATTATGAGCTTGATATAATCGTTCCATTGATGCATGCCCGTTGGTACTTGCATGTTCGTAGCTCTACCTTGTGCTAGAGATGCGATGAAAAATACTTGATATTGACGCATGACGCTACATCTATGCCATGATCATCTCTTGGTTACAACACTTTGAAAACCCCATTGATCGACCCTAATGCCCGTGGGTAATGTTGAACTAGGTCACCACTTGATGAAGAAGTGGTGCACCGAAGCAAGTGAATATGTGTTGTTTACAGAGACGGATTAGATTTAATATTTGTTG
Source organism: Triticum aestivum (assembly GCF_018294505.1). NCBI lineage: Eukaryota > Viridiplantae > Streptophyta > Magnoliopsida > Poales > Poaceae > Triticum > Triticum aestivum. Next base: position 292,430,700 of record NC_057797.1, on the reverse strand, counting down.
ACCGTCCCAACCAAACATGTGCAACCACTCTACCCTAATATGGGAAAGGGCATTATTGATTACCTAGTTCATGCTAGCACGACTGCCCGCATTACTAGTGACGGGAGTGGCATGGTCACTCTCGGGACAGGGTCGCGCTTGGATACGTGGCCATGACTATTTTTATAGGGCACCGAACACACCGTTGGTTCCCCCATGCTTTTGTTATGTGATGAATATGGGAGTGTGGCTCCACAAAAATTATTATGTGACAATGTTTGGCATGGGGGCTGTTACCAATCGAGTGGACTCTATGTTAGTCACGGCTAGGGAAAGGTAGTGATCGGGGGTGTCCCAACTTAGCCCATGACAAGCTCACGATCCGCGGAGATAATCCTCCATCGCGGGACATCCGATCAGACTCGGGATTCCGTTGCACAAGACATTTCGACAATGGTAAAACAAGTCCAGCAAGACCTCCTGATGTGCCGTCACTGTGATAGTTGCCGCGCGTATCTCGTCTCAGGCCACGATCGGATTGGTTAAGCTTCCGGCTGGCACACCCGTTGGTGGTCTCGGCTACTGCCGTTTTGGACCAACACTCATGACGAGCACTAGCCCGGGGGGTTGATTAAGTCCTTGCGGTCCGGAAAATCCCTATGGAAGTTTTAGTTGTTATTAGGCAAATGGTAAAACCAAGGTTGGGCCTTGCTGGGAGAGTTTTATTCAAAGCAAACTGTCAAGAGGGGCCCATAAACCCTCACCGTGTTAGGGACGCAAAATCAAGGAACGTAACACCGATATGACTGAAACTAGGGAGGCAAGAGTGGAACAAAACACCAGGCAAAAGGCCGAGCCTTCCACCCCTTACCAAGTATATAGATGCATTAATTAAATAAGAGATATTGTGATATCCCATGATATCCATGATATCCATGTCCCAACATGGAACAACCTGCAACTGCACCTGCAACTAGCATCGCCATAAGAGGGGCTGAGCAAGCGGTAACATAGCCAAACAATGGTTTGCTAGGAAGGGTGAAATGGTTAGGGGCTATCATGGCAATTTGGGAGGCATGGCGATAGCATCGAGACAACTAGCATAGCAAAGATAGTAGTGAGATCCAAGGTGACGGTCATGTTCCCGAAATCCCGCTAGGAAGAAGACCGAGTCCATGAAGAAGACGAACGGGCGTAGTCGAACGAATCCTCACGATCGCAACAAAACGAGAACTATGGAGAAGGACCATAACCGGAAAGAAGCAAACAACATGGTAAATAGATAACACATAACAAGGCATGGTGATCAACCAAGTATGGTGCATGACAAGGCTACATGATGCTACTCATGGCAAGAGATGATGCATACAAGAACAACACATCAAAGCAAGTTTAAATGAGGCCGGAAAAAACATTCAACAAATCCGATAAGTCCCCATATGCAAATTTCGAAATTGGTTCAGATCTGAACAAAGCATTATGTTAAAGTTGTTAAACATCGAGTTAAAGTGCACCAAGATGATCTATGCGTCTTTCTAGTCAAGTTACATATAAAGTTCATTTAATTCGGAGTTACGGCCTAGAAGATATGAGCAAAACAAGTTTTACATGGCATTGATGCAAATGCAAGCAAAACACAATCACAAACACTCCAGAACATGGATGCAACATGGCATGATGAACTACATGCAAAACCAAGCAAGTTTCATATTGAGCATGATGAAAACGGAGCAACGGTTCAACAGATACACTCAAAACAAGTTTAAAGGACAAACTGTCCTAAACGGCAACTAGGCATCTTACAAGCACCATAACAACATGCTACAAGAACAAGATATGCACAAACATGACATGTACTTAAAGTACAGATTACATGCTTCAAATATCGACAAGATTTATGTTCATAGGCATCAGGATTAATCCATTATGATCAATGCAAGAAGCAACTTTGTAACACAGATTATGACTTAGTGAAAAACATGGCATACATGTGAGCAGAAACAACATGATGACATGTTAAAGGCATGAAATAAACATGCTACGCTGCAAGATCATAACGAGCAAAAGCATGGCATTTAAGCACAGGTTAAACATGGCAAAACATGGTTACTAAGCATCTCCATATAACCTCTAGATCAATGACATTCATCAAGACAAGATTGCAAGTCATAACGGATTCTCGGACTTGGTGAAAAACATAGTAAGGCTGAAAACAGATTCATGATGCATACTTTGAGATAACAGAAGTATATGCTACAGGAAAATTTATGTCATCAAAGGGCATGGCAAGCATGTATAGGTAGAGCACTACAAAACATGAACGGTGAGCTACTGCTAGAAAACACTAGAACATGCTCAAAGCATCATGGCAAGATTCCAAATGATAACAGATTCACAGACTTGGTGAAATAAACTGAACATGACAGGAACATCGATAAGTAGGCATGTTTGCGAGCTTGTGCGACTCACCACAAAGCATTTCATGGTAGGTGAATGTAACCAACAACAAGGCATATTTGTGCAACTGCTCATGGCACGAACATGGCCAAAGGATGCATACAACACTAGCTATTCACATGGCAAGAATGAACTTACTGTTAACAGACTGACAACAAAATTATTTAGCAACTTTAGAGCATGGTAATGACAAGCTACAGAAGGCCATAATTGCAAACAAGGGCATGGATGGATAGAGAATTGCAAGATCTACAAAACATCCTTACTTAGCATCTCCACATTATGCATGGATTCACTTGCAGCATTAAGTTAACATGGCAACACAATGTAACAGTTACAGACATCAGAAAACATCAAGTCACTGAAATCAACAACAACAAGTACCCTACTTTGCATGCTTGTGCTAGTCACCATAGGGCACATAAGAGTTCTTGGACTGCACCACTGTAAACATGGCATGAATATTCTCCTAAAACATGTAGACATGATGCTCAAAAGATTATAACAGACAAATCATCAAGTTATAACAATCTCTAGCATATTATAACATTTAGCACTTTTTCAACGATGATTAGGGCATCAAGATGAATAGTAACATGCATGCAAACTACACCATCTTCTAGAACACTTAGAGATGAACATATCCATATATCATACACCCAAAATCGATAACCATGCAGAAAGATACAATAGGTCAAACGTGCACACATGATATGATTATATGGGGACTCAACATAAACTACCTCATGGGAAAACTAGACGAAGACGACCCGGGACGAGGAGGCACATGTGTTTGAATAGAGGGACCGGGGCGGACGAAGCCTGATCGGGACGAGGCGGCCCCGGCGATGAGCCCGGGCTTCGGTGATGCGGACGGCGAGGCGGGTTCGATGGCGAGCGGCGGAGGGGGTCGGGAATGGCGGATCCGGCCGGCTCCTTGCCGGAGACGGGGGCCGGCGACGGGTAGACGAGCGGCGGGCGAGCGCAGCGCAAGTCGGCGGCGGCGGCTGCAGCGGAGCCGGCGAGGTGCGGTGGCGGCGCACAACAGCGGCGGAGGGGCGGTGCGCGCGGGGCTCGGTTGCCCGCGGGAGGTGCCGGCGGTGGAGACCCAGGCCGGGAGGGCCCCGCGTGGGCGTGGCGGGCGGTTAGCTGCGGGGGCTATGGCGGACGTATCCGGCGTGGGCGGACGCATCTGGCGGCGCGGAGGAAGAGGAGGTTAGGGTTTCGCCCGAAAATGGAAGGGGAGGAGCCTTTGTATAGATTTTCAGAGCTAGGAGAGGGCTATTGAGGAGCGGTTTTCGCCCACACTATCGTGATCCAACGATGGAGAGCATGGATGGGGTTTAGATGGGCTAGTGGGCTGTTGTTAAGAGGTGCTGGGTTGCAAAGAGAAAGAGGTCTGATGGTTAACGCGGTTAACTGTTGAGGCATCAAACGACCTGCAAATGGAATGATATTTGACAGGCGATCTACCGGTGATATACCAAGACCACTCGACAAATCTTGGCCCATTCCGAGAATGTTTTTCTCCCGCTCGCGAAACAAGGTCTGGGAGATGTGGCGGGTGCATGTGAGAGTGACGGACTCCGAAACGGACAATGGAGGAAAAGATCGAATGCTAGTTTTGAAAACATGAGGATGAAATGCACATGATGACATGGAAAAGTGCAACACGCAAGCAAATGACATGGGAACAACGACGAATAACTGGAAGACACATGGCGCATTGGATTCAGGGTGTTACAACTCTCCTCCACTAACAAGAGATCTCATCCTGAGATCTTAGGAACGAGATGGAAGAAAAATAGGATGAGGTGAAATAACAACGCAAGAGAGAGGATGAACAAAGTCGAGAGCACTCATGTAGAAAAGAGAAACAACGATTATGACAAGAATCGAAAGCTCAAGGAATAGTACAAGATAGAAAAGGAATAAGAACGAAAGAATTGTGATAGCAACCCGGTTGAACATGGAATGGAATAGAACATGAACTTGACAAGATTGAACGATACTTGACAAGAGGGACAACATAATGCCTCTGGAAGAATTGAAAGAGTTGAATGAAAAGAACGAAGAAGAAAATGACATCTTCTACCACAATTGAGTTTGAAAAGCATCTTTGCAAGGAAGGATTGAACGGGGTTGTTGGAAATTCAACAACGAAAAGGATAAGATTGTTGTGGGCTTATGGAAAAACAACTCAAAACTTGAGGTGAAATTAAGCCACAATCGAATGCTTGAATAGCTGAGAAGAATGAAGAAATGCAAAACTCCACTTCACAAGAATACAGAGAATTAATTGCACTTCGAGACACAAGAACAAAAGATACTTGAGCTTCGCCAACAAGAATCTTGATGAACACTTGAAGGATGAATAAAATCCTTAACGAACCACCGTGAAGAACTCCGATAATAAAATGACGACGAGATAGAATTGAAGGATGAAAAGAATAAGATTAAAGCCTTGCAATGATTTAGATGGAGCTTCGCTACGAGACAAGCTAGAAATACTTGGATCTCTAGAAAAGAAAAGATGAACAACTTAGAACCAAGAGATTATTCATCATGAAGAAACTTCGAAGCAAGGAATTAATCAACTTGATGAAATAAGAATAAGAATTATGTTATGCTTATCCTTCATCAATTTAATTGATGAGAAGCAATGGATTTGCATACTACTTATTCTCGTTGAAGGAGATTAACGGGAGATATAGCACAAAAGTTGAGAAAGTCTTCATGAACCACCGATACAATTGGAAAGAACAGATGAATTAATATGATAACGGAGGAAAAGGTATCTTGAACGAACCACCGTGAAAATTTGAAAATGAATGAAGAAAGATAATTCCTCACCAGGAAGAATGAGAAAACGGATGAAGATACTTGAGGGAATCAAAATGCAAGAGAACGAAGAGATCGCGAACTGATTAAAGAATGCTTGAATGAAGCGCCCGTACAAATATGGGAACTAACGAAGATGAAACTTGGAACAAAGAAATGTTCTGAAATGGAGGCCTCCGGATAATCGAAACGGAAAAACAACTCCTGAAAAACTCCGAATGGGTAAGAAAAGAATTTCTGACAAACGGTATACTTTGAGAGGATAACATGAAGTAGAACCACGAATCTTCGAGAGAACGGTAAGGATTTATAGGAGAAATCCTCTTCGGTCTTCAAATGTTGAGAATGACAACGAGGAACACCACCAAATTTTTTGAGATACCCCGGGAGAATGAAAAGCGAAGAGGTTGAGCCAACAATGATAATTATTTGAAATAAATCTTGGAAAAGCATCTAACTGATGAAATTCATTCTTACGTCAAACATTGAAAAGAATTTGTGAATAACTCAGGGAAAATTAGAAGAGTTAGGTAAGATCTTGGGAAAAGACTTGTGGGTTAGGGCCCACTGAAAAGAAAACACCATTGGAAAGGATTGTTGGAGACAGAGATGATGCACCGGAAGAACCGAAAGACTTGAATGAGGTGATATCCTAGAAATAATTGAATGCAAACACGAATCTTTTGAGATGTCTTGAGAACTCCGGAAGGATAAACTGGCGAGAGTGAACGAGCAGGGGAAAACATTTGAGCCAAATAAAGGAATATGAACAACCCAGAAAACATGAATAGAATCCACCAGAAAGAAAACGAGACGAACCATGATGAAGTTGACGAGAATTCACCCGTTGAGACAATTGAGGAAAAATTGAAGAGGCTCAGAATCCAGGAAGAAAAGGGGTGGGAGGGCAGGAAAATAGAGGCAACTTGGAATGGGGAACCGACGAAAACTTGAAGAGAAAAACGCCGGTTGAAACAATTGAGGATTGAATGCTAAGACTTTGCACGAGTAGGATGGATACTTGATTACGGATACTAGTTCCGAGAAGAAAAAAGGTGGCCGGGTGGGAAAAGAAAACAACATCGGACACCATTGTTTATCTTTGGACGGGGAAACAACATCGTTGAGAAAGAACTAAGGACTGATCTTGCAAAAGACAAAGAGGGCCGAAGCAACTCGAAGAGAAGTGCGCCGGATGGAAAGAGTTGACATCGCAACGAACGAAAACTAACTATGTGATCCTAAAAAATTGAAGGGGAAGAGGAGTATATCAGAACACCTACGTCAAGATTTCTCACCAGAGCGACGAAGGGGCTGAGGAGTGAAAAGAATTCGTACTCTCCGATATAACTAGACTCCGAATTTTTTCTTCTAAACTCGACAACGACCAACTACGACCAAACAAGGGGGCTCCTATGGTCGGTCGAGGCCCCTCCACAGATATGTGACTCTATCCTAAAGGAACTCGAAGGCCCCTCCACAGATAGAAGCGCATATCGGAGGAGCTTTCGCAAGGTGGATATCATTAGATCATACAATTACATAGTAGTTCGGGATACATACAAAAAGGCGTACAAATGCCACATGAATACATCAAACATCATACAAGAGAACAACATACGACTACAGATGAAACGCAAACAGAAAATCAAACGACATCCACCATGCTAGCCCAGGCTGCTGACTAGGAACCTATCCCAAGATCGACGAAGAAGAAGAAGAACTCCAAAACAAGTAAACATTGCTCCGGCGTCATGATCATCACAATACCTGTACCTGCAACTATTGTTGTAGTAATCTTTGAGCCACGAGGACTCAACAATCCCATTACCATGGGTATCAAGACTAGCAAAGATTAATGGGTAAGGAAGGGGTGAGGTGGTGAGGTTGCAGCAAGCGACTAAGCATTGTATGGAGGCTAACTTACGAGTACAAGAGTAAGGTGAGAAACTACGCAACCGCTCGCAAACTAGTAATGATCAGTAAGTGATCCTGAACTACTTAGATTCAAACATAACCCAACCGTGTTCTCCTCTCGAACTTCCCCGAAAAGAGACAGTGACGGTTACAGACGCGGTTTGTGTATTTTAATAGAGTTTACTTCAAGTCCTCTACAACCGGATATTAACAAATTCCCATATGCCACATAACCACGGGCACGGCTCTCGAAAGTTTAAACCCTGCAGGGGTGTCCCAACTTAGCCCATGACAAGCTCATGATCCACGGAGACAATCCTCCATCGCGGGACATCCGATTAGACTCGGGATCCCGGTGCACAAGACATTCCGACAACTGTAAAACAAGTCTAGCAAGACCTCTCGACATGCGGACACCCTGATAGTGGCCGCACAGATCTCGTCTCAGGCCATGATTGGATTGGCTAAGTTTCCGGCGGGCACACCTGTTGCTGGTCCCGGCTACTGCCGTTTTGGACCAACACTCATGAGCAGCACTGGCCCGGGGGGTTGATTAAGTCCCCGGAGTCCGAAAAGTCCTGATGCAAGTTTTAGTTGTTATTAGGCAAATGGTAAAACAAAGGTTGGGCCTTGCTTGGAGGGTTTTATTCAAAGAGAACAGTCAAGAGGGGCCCATAAACCCTCACCGTGTTAGGGATGCAAAATCAGGAAACATAACACCAGTATGACGGAAACTAGGGCAGCAAGAGTGGAACAAAAGACCAGGCAAAAGGCCGAGCCTTCCACCCTTTACCAAGTATATAGATGCATTAAATAAATAAGAGATATTGTGATATCCCATGATATCCATGTCCCAACATGGAATGCAACTAGCATCGCTATAAGAGGGGTTGAGCAAGCGGCAACTAGCATCACATGGCAAGAATGAAATTACTGTTAACAGACTAGCATCAACATTATTTAGCAACTTTAGAGCATGGCAATGGCAAGCTACATCAGGCCATAATTGCAAGATTATGCCTGGCAACTTTCGAGAATAACAAGATTATGCATGGAAACTTTAGAGAATAACAAGATCTACAAAACATCCTTACTAAGCATCTCTAGATTATGCATGGATTCACTTGTAACATTAAGTTAACATGGCAACATAATGTAACAGTTATAGATCTACAAAACATCCTTACTAAGCATCTTCAGATTATGCATGGATTCACTTGTAGAAAACATCAAGTCACTGAAATCAGTAACAACAAGTACCCTACTTTGCATGCTTGTGCTAGACACCACAGGGCACATAAAAATTCATGGATTGCACCACTGTAAACATGGCATGAATATTCTCCTAAAACATGTAGACATGATGCTCAAAAGATTATAACAGACAAATCAACAAGTTATAACAATCTCCAGCAGATTATAACATTTAGCACTTTTGCAACAATGATTAGGGCATCAAGATGAACGGTAACATGCATGCAAACTTAACCATCCTCTAGAACACTTATAGATGAACACATCCATATATCATACACCCAAAATGGATAACCATGCACAAAGATACAATAGGTCAAACATGCCCACATGATATGATTATCTGGGGACTTAGCCAAAACAACCTCACGGGAAAACTGGACGGAGACAACCCAGGACGAGGCGGCACACGTGTTTGGATGGAGGGACTGGCGCAGATGAGGCAGTCCCGGCGATGAGCCCGGGCTCCGGCGATGCGGACAGCGAGGCGGGGTCGACGGCAAGCATAGGAGGGGGCCGGGAACGGAGGATCCGGCCGGCTCCTCACCGGATCTGGCTGGCTCCTTGCCGGATCTGGCCGGTGACGGGGAGACGAGCGGCGGGCGAGCGCAGCGCAAGGCGGCGGCGGCTGCGGCGGAGGGGTGTAGGCGACAGAGTCGGTGAGGTGCGGTTGCGGCGCAGCGCACGCGGGGCTGGGGCACCCACGGGAGGTGGCGGCGGTAGCGACCCGGGCCAGGAGGGCCCTGCCTAGTCCTGGCGGGCCGGTGGCGGCAGGAGATTTGCTGTGGGGGTGGCGGTGGACGTGTCCAGCGCAGGCGGACGCGTCCGGCGACGCGGAGGAAGAGGAGGTTAGGGTTTCACATCAAAATCAAAGGGGAGGGGCCTTTATATAGATTTTGGGAGCTAGGAGAGGGCTATTGAGGAGCGGTTTTTCCCCACACTGATCCAACGACAGAGAGCATTGAGGGGGTTTAGATGGGCTAGTGGGATGTTGTGAAGGGGTGCTGGTCTGCAAAGAGAAAGAGGTGTGGCGGTTAACGCGGTTAACCATTGGGGCATCAAACAACCTCCAAATGGAACGAAATTTGACAAGCAGTCTACTGGTGATATACCAAGACCACTTGACAAATCTCGGCCTATTCCGAGAATGTTTTTCTCGCGATCGCGAAACAAGGTCTGGGAGGTGCGGTGGGTGCATGTGAGAGTGACGGACTCCTAAAAGGGCAACGGAGGAAAAGACCAGATGCAAGTTTTGAAAACATGAGGATGAAACGCACATGATGACATGGTAAAGTGCAACACGCAAGCAAATGACATGGCAACAACTGAAAGTGCGTTAAGTCGACTAGAGGGGTGGTGAATAGGCAATTTTTACAAATTCGTCACTGAGGAATTTGAGGAAGTCTTCAGTCAAAGTCTTCAAACTGTAGCGATCAAGTACACAACACTGTAATGAGGAAATGAAAGGGTGGAGGAAATGGAACCAATTAGCTCGCTGAAGACAATGATTTAGTAGACCAGTTCCAACTGTTGTGATAGTTGTACGTCTGGTTGGAGCGGCTAGGTATTTAATTCTGAGGACACATAGTCCTGGACACAAAGTCCTCACCGTATTCTCCTTGAACTATGGTCACACAGACCTCACCCAATCACTCGTGGTAAGTATTCAGGTGACTTCCAAACCTTCACAAACTTGGTCACCTGGCGATCCACAATTTCCTCTTGGATGCTGTAGACCATGACGCCTAACCGCCTGGAGGATGCACGGTTCCACACAAGAACAATCTCTTCAGTGTTGCTCAATCACTTGGGTTTGTAGGTGTTTGGTTTGGGTTTTGGGTTTTTCCTCACTTGATGATTTTCGCTCAATGTCCGGAGGATGGGATGCTCTCAATGACAAGTGTCAGTTTCTCGTAGAGCAGCCAACCAGCTAGTGGTTGTAGGGGGCGGCTATTTATAACCTAGGGAGCAGCCCAACATGATAAGACATAAATGCCCTTCAATGATATGACCGTTAGGTGGATAATATATTTTGGGACAACTGCCGCATATCACAGCAACAGTCAGAAATTTGAGGTTCAAATTCCTCAGGGCTATCATGTTCCTCACTTGTAGGCAATCCGCACTGGCGAATTCCTAACTCCTCATTCAGGACAAATTCCTCAGAGACTAGAAGAACTTCGTCTTTGTTATTGAAGAAATTGACTGAACTGTATGAGATTTCCAATGGCTTCACTCGAAGGGATTGGTAGGTGTAGGATTTTGAGTTGAGCATCAGATGGAAGCTTTTCCTTAGTTTTACCTCGACCCCCTTTAACAGTACGGTGTTTCCTATGACTCAATAAAGTGAAAATGAAACTACGAAAACAAAAGTCTTCACGCTTCATGTTCCTCGCATCAATACCAAGTCTTCAGGATCACACCAATTTCTTCACTTTGAAAGTCTTCAGTTGAAGACATTCATTTTTAGGGTCGACTTTCTCTGTAAATATCAAACTCCTCATAGACTTATAGACCTGTGTACACTCACAAACACATTAGTCCCTTAACCTATAAGTCTTCAATACACCAAAATCACTAAGGGGCACTAGATGCACTTATAATCTCCCCCTTTTTGGTCATTGATGACAACATAGGTTATGTTTTCAATGGGGATAAACATATGAAGTGTAAATACTGATATTGAGGAATTTGATTGCAAGATATAGAAGAACTCCCCCTGAAGATGTGCACATGTGAGGAATTTGCTTTTGAGAAGCAATGCACATTGGAGAGTAGTATCATGGAGATCTCCCCCTATATCTTGTAATTCATACACACATTTGACATATGAAATGAAGAATTTGAAATGCATGAAGAAATATGGTGACTGATGGAATTCATCATGTGTGCATTATCATACATGAGGAAACAGCATGCGGAAGAACATAGCGTAAGTATCGGACCACCATCGAAGTTAAGATTACAACTCGATCCAACAAAGTTTTCAGAAGAACGAGAGTTGTAACTTAGCCAAAAAAAGCCCATATAGATAGACCCGCTTGAAGACTAACTCAAATTTCCCCCCCTTTGTCATCGAATGACCAAAAGGGACGAAAAGTGAGAAGTAACGCCCCTGAATAATATCATCATGAGGTCGATGTAGGAGCGCCAGCGTTGTTGAGGTCGGTTGCTGAAGTAGGACCTGCCGCAGTGTCGTCCGAGTCTTCATTTTCATCAGTCTCACGCGATGAAGAATAAGAGTTGGCCACCAAATGAGGAACTTTGACCTTCTTGAATTTCTTCGAAGTAGGTTGAGACTAGTCAAAGTCCTGCTTGAAGGCCATCTTCTTGAGGTCATCTTCACCGTCGAGATGAGATAGTACAACCCAGGTGCGATCAAATATTTCATGGAGGTAGTAATGGTTCTTCTTCACTGAATTCTGAGTGATGGTCAAGTTCTAAAGCATTGAACCAAACTGACACTTGACCCATTTGTGGTTGCGATCGACCTTCTGGTGAAGACTGGGGAGAAACTCAAGATTAGTCAACACCCTTGGAGCTATGCCTTGAGGATTTTGCTTTGAAGCATTGGCGGCAGAGTCATGAATGATAGAGTAGGATGCATCTTTGTGAAAATGTCCATCCAAAGGACGAATGCCTTCATCGATAATAGCATACTTGCCCTTCTCATGAGATGAGGAAATAGGTTGTTTGAAGACTTCAATGGGTGGCAAGTAGCTGAGATGATTCTGAAAGTCAGCCTTGTAATTGATTGAAGACCTTGATCTGAGGAATCTCATAATCCAAGGAGCATAAGGCTTCAACTGAAAAGGTGACGGTGCAACATTGGCCAGAGTCCTCATGAAAAAATCATGGTACTTGATTGGAATGCCATGAATGATGTTGAATAGCAAATTCTTCATGATGCCAACGACTTCTTCTTCATTAGAATCATGGCCTTTGATAGGACTCAGGGTCTTGGTCAGAATGCGATAGATAGTCCTTGGCACATATAGCAATTCCTTCATGAGGAATTTGGTTCTAGGGGCTTGACCAGACTTCAATGGCTTCATCAATACTTGCATGTAATGATCAGATAGCTCAGGTTCATGGTAGATGAGCTGCACACCTTCAAGGGGAGGACTGACAGGTAGGGCATGAAGCAATTTAGAGGCCGGTGCTTTGAAGTGAGTGTTTTCTGTCATCCAGTTAAATACCCAGGAACTCACATCTTCAGCATTGCCAGTGATGTGCAGTGTCACATAGAAGTGAAGAATTAGTTCTTCACTGCAGTCAACGATATCGGTGTAGAGGTTGAGTAGCCCAACGTCATGAAGAACACTGAGGACTGGGGTGAAGCGAGGCAGTGATTCCATGTCAACATGAGGAATATGCTCATGGTCGAAGATCTTGTCTTTGTCAAAAAGCATAGAGGAATAGAAATTCATCTGACTTGCTGTCTAGAAATGCTTCCTTCAAAGACGAGCAGAGTCATATGGAGTTTAGTCAGTGGAGAATACATGCTCATGAAAGAAGTCATCTGCTTTGAATTTATGCTTCTTTGAGAAGGGATTCTTCGGGTTGGGATGAGGAGTATCAGTCAATATCTTCATAGCCTCATGAATCACAGTCTCAGGAGCCGCAGTCTGAGGAATTTCAGTGCCAACATCTTCAGTGGCAGCTTGGATCTCCATTTCTTCAGCAGCATGAGCATCAGCACTAGTGGCTGGAATTTCTTCAGGTATGGTCAGAAGAGAAGCTTGAGGCTCTTCAGAGCCCATAGGAATTTCTTCAGTTTGGACAGGGGACTGAGGAATCTATTGCAGTGGGGTGAATAGTGGTGAGTTGGGGTGCTGACGTTATCAATAGTCATTGTTCAGAACAGGAGTGGAGCACCCAATGTCCACGTCTTCTTCTTCTGCATCAATTTCCTCAACGCATGCCTCAGCTGTGAACTGAGGCATGGGCGATGATACCAATGGAGTTGAAGGGATATCCTCCACTTTGATTTCTTTGTCCAACCGCTCTGATGAAGCAGCAGAAGGAACATCTTCATCAGATCCGCTTGAGATCTCATAATCCTCACCAAAGGGAACGAGTTCCTTTGATGGCATGCTCAAAACAGGAAGAGCATCAATGGGATTGTCAAAAGAGCTTGTCAAAGTCTTCATCTTCTTTGGTATTGAAGACTCTGAGGTGGCTGATGCTTTCCTTTTCTTCACGGCTGCTTGCTCCGTAGCTTTGGTTTTCTTCGCTTTTGATGCAGAAGGAAGAACTGGGCATGGTGTTGGTGCAGGAGGAGCAGAGGAAATTGGTTCATTTTCCTCAGGCTCAACTAATTCAGTTGTCCTGGCATTTCCAGTTTCTTCAGGTGTAGCGACAGTTGCTTCAGCTGGCCTGGCTAGTTCTTTAGGCGCAACACTAGTGGTTGCCCTGGCAATGCCATCAGCGGTTGGAATATCTTCATCAGCCCTGGTACTTTTAGTTTCTTCAACAGCCTGATTTTCATGAGCGGTGCTGGCATGACCTTTAGTGGGCTGAGCAGATGCTTCAGCCTGAGGAGATTCATGTTGCGTTGGGGCAGCAACATTTGAGGTGAAACCTTCAGCCAGTCTCACAAATCCGACTTTGGCTCCAAGCCAATCTGCACGGTAGGTGCTGAATTTATCGCTGAGTCGTTTGATCTCAGACTGTATAGCAACCAGTTCATCAGTTGTCATTTTGACAATGTTCTTCTTCAGAAAGCGCTCCTTCTTGTATTGAGCTTTCTTCAGCTGTCTGGCCTTCTCATATTTCCACTTTTCTTTGCCAATGAAGGCAGTCAACATGTGACTTTGGCTAGGAGTGAGCTTGGAGTCTGGCATAGGTGTGTTGGGGTCCTTGTGCGAGAGATCAATGTACTCAAGGATTAACTTGGGATCCAGAAGAAGAGGCACTTCACTTCCTTTGGCTCTAGCGGCCTTTGCTGTCTATCTCTGATGATTTCAGTGAGTTCTTCATCATCAGCTTCGTCATCACTGGAGGGCACATGAAAGGCAACCTGCTTCTTGTGAGGACTTTGTCTTGAGCCTCGTCCAGCAGTGGCCTTGGTCTTCAGCATAGTGGGGCCTATTGAGGATTGTGGAGGAGCTGAAGAACTTGCAAAGGCTCCTGAGGCAATTGAGATGCCTTTGGTCCTTTGACAAGAGGCGAGAGGCACAAGTGCTGAGGACTTTGCCATAGGAGCTGAGGTTTTTGCAACTTGAGGAACTGGGGCAGCTTGAGGAATTGGCCATGAGGGCATTGGGGAAGAACTGGGCTTGTGAGATGGCTTCTTTTCCATAGACTTCATGGGCTTGCTAGCAGAAGCCTCAACAGCAGCAACAACAGAGTCTTCATTAAATTTCCTCACTGCTTCTTTAGTCATTTTGGCTAGCTTCGTTTGCCATTCTGCCCATTCATCAGGATGGTCCTCACCACGCTTGAGGCTGGTGGGATCAGCTTCTTGGCCAGGTGCCAATGGAGGTCTTGGGCAAGGAGGGTGAAGAGCGAATTTCTTCATGTACTTTGGAGTGACATACCTGTACTCCCTCCATTCCCTGGCCCATCTCCTCTCTATCCTTCGTATGCGCACCTTGCACTGATTCTTGTTCTCCTTTCCATGTTTGGCCTCATCAGGAGTACAATATTCTTCATAAATGTCCTCAGGGATCTCAAACGCTGTGTTGACTTCCAGTCTCTTGCCTCCCTTCTGAGGTTTCTTACCATTTGCCTTATTCTTCAGCTGAGGATTTTGAACAATTGAGTTTTCTGAACAAGTGTGCAATATTTCTTCGAGGAACGCTGCAAATGAGTTAAGTTGATGAGAACCTAGTGATTCAGTAGCAGTCATGAGTACCTATGAACAGAGTATAGGTGCGAAGAATTTGGAGTGGTCATATGTGTTCTTAGAAGTGTTTGCCAAAAGAACAAGTTTGAGGAATTTGACTAGTGGCGTCTTGAGGAATTTCACTAAGCACCTTTTGACATAGGTTCCAGAGCTGTATAGATTGAAAATCCACACAATTGAGGTATATTGAAGAAAAATGTTGCTTAAGAGAAATAGATCAAGAACAAATGCTTGTGTGAGGTGTTTAAAGTGTGGAGGTTGAAGAATAAACACCTTTTGAAGATTTGTGAAAACCATCAGAATCAACAAGGGTGGTAAAAGTAACTTTTAATTACCCTTGGCGAAGAACACGACAAACTGGGAATGTAGTTTGGAAGTTCGTCAGTCCAGATCTTCCATGCCCTAACTTCGTAGAGGAACACAGCTATGGCGGCAACGGAGTGATGAAATCCGCGGCCGGCCTGAGTACGACGGCGACAAGGTCGAGGCAGTGAAGCTCTTCCTCACCAGCGATGATGGAAGTAGCGGAGGCGCTAGGTCAGGAAGTTCGAGCGAGGGGAAGTGAGGTCGAGCAAGGTAAATGCAGTCTGAGGAGGTGAGGGGTATATATAGCCGAGTTGAAAAACCGCTCGCCCGAAGAAATTGGATGAACGTGCCCCTGACTCTTCTCATCCTAGCAACATGTGTCGTCCACGTACAGAGCGGTGGCGATCGTGTGAGATCATGCGTGAATAGATAATTCCTATCATGGGATGTGGAACGGTTTAGGCAGCAAAAGCCGAAAATTTAGATAAGAAAATTTTAATGTTTCTTTCGCAAATTCTTCAGCTGACAAGGACTTAGTGAAGATTTTGAACGGGTTTCAAATAGAACGCACATGGAGAATTTGTGAACAGACTGGGTTGAGTATAGCATAGAGGGGGAAGGGTCCGATCACATTCAATTAGCAGAATAGTCAACTTGAAGAATTAGCAATAAGTGATTGCTGTAGAGGACTAAAACTCAAATATATGTATATAGTCAATGAAGAACACAATCGGAAAGAGCGAAGACAATGCAAAGTTGAAGAATTTGAACAACTGAGGAATTTCAAAACTAAAGAAATACTCAAATTTAATATTTTCAACTTTTGTTGGTGGCGTGACCCCCCTTTATAAGAATGATGATTTCAGACGCCGCGTACAATTGTCGTAGGGCTCTGAGAATCAAATTCTTTGTTAATTTATTCACACTTAGAGGGTTAGTCTTCATTGATTGAAGAAAAATGTTACTTCGTGTGTTGCACATCTAAGTCATCAATTTTGCATAAGTGTTAGGATGTGTGTCCTTTTGAAAGGACATGGTGTCATTCCTTCGGTGTAGCTTGAAAACGAGCACACATGCAAACACTAAGCATAATATCTGGTCTAGATGCACATAAATACAATAAAGAGCCAGTCAAGGAGAGGTATACCTTTTGATTGAAGTCAATACCATTTTCATCAGCGCATAGATAGCCATTTGTGGGCATAGGGATTTTGACTGCTTTGCAATCTTGCATGCCGAATTTCCTCAATACATCCTTGAGGTATTTCTCCTAAGATATGAAGATGCCGTTGCGTTGTTGACGTATCAGAAGACCTAAGAATAATTTCAATCTCCCATCATAGACATTTGATATTATTCACTCATCATATAGGCAAATTCATCACTATAATGTTGGTTAGTACAGCCAAAAAGGATATCATCAACATATATTTGGCACACGAATAGTTCATCATCGTAAGTTTTGGTGAAAAGAGTTGGGTCAAGTGAACCGAGGTTGAATCTCTTCTTCATGAGGAATTCCTTCAAAGTATCATACCACGCCCGAGGGGCCTGCTTGAGTCCATAGAGGACCTTATTGAGTCTAAAGACTTTGTCAGGGTGCTTTGGATCTTCAAAACCTGGGGGTTGAGCAACATATACTTTTTCCTCAAGCTTACCATTGAGGAATGCACTTTCCATATCCATTTGATATAATATGATATTGTGATTGCATGGGTCAGGTCGCTTGACAAGTTCCCACACATTGTTGAGCTCAAACTGATGTAATTCCGATTGCATCGCTTGAATCCACTTAGGCTCCAGAAATGTTTCATCTACCTTAGTGGGCTCTGTGATAGAGACGAAAGCAAAGTGCCCACAAAAGTTAGACAAATGTGAAGCCTTCGAGCGTGTGAGAGGACCTGGTGCGTTGATGTCACTGATGATTTTCACAATTTACACTTCATTTGCGACGCGAGGATGTGCTGGTTGACAACGAGGAATTTGCTCAGCATTTTCTTCAGATCCATTTTCTTCAGGTGCAGCAGCATGATGTTCTTCACGATCAGGAATGACTTCTTCAACAGATTCTTCACTAGGAATGACATCCTCAATAGCCTTGAACTTGATGGTTTCCTCAGGTGATTTTTCATCTAGCATAGGAGGTAGGTGCTCTCTTTGCGATCCATTAGTTTCATCAAACCGCACATCTACAGTCAAACAACCTTGTGATGATAGATGTTGAAGAATCTATAAGTGTGCGAGTCCTTTCCATAACCAAGAATAAAACGTTCATGTGCTTTCGGTGCAAATTTAGAACTGTGATGAGGATCTCTAATCCAACATTTATCACTGAAGACTTTGAAATAACTCAGATTTGGCTTCTTGTTAGTGAGGAGTTCATATGCGGTCTTTCTGAAGAATTTGTGAAGATATACCCTGTTGATGATGTGTCACATAGTATCAATTGCCTCCTGCCAAAAGCAAGGAGGCGTCTTGTATTCATCAAGCATAGTGCGAGCAATCTCAACAAGAGTCGGATTCTTGTGCTCCACGACACCGTTCTGCTGAGGAGTATCAGGAGCAGATAACTCATGAGTAATACCATGTTCATCAAGATAGTCATCAAGACCAGTATTCTTGAACTCAGTCCCATTGTCACTTCTGATGTGCTTGATCTTCACACCAAAATTGGTTGAAGCCCTCGAGGAAAATCGTTTGAAGACTTCCTGCACTTTAGTTTTCTAAGAGATGATATGCACCGATGTGTAAGGAGAATAGTCATCAACTATGACGAAGCAATATAAAGATGCAACATTAGTAAATGTAGCATAGTGAGTAGGGCCAAAGAGATCCATATGAAAAAATTCAAATGGACGAGTGGTAGTCATGATGGTCTCTGAGGGATGCTTGGCCTTGGTCATCTTTCCGGCTTCTCAAGCTCCACACAGATGGTTCTTGAGGAATTTGACACCCTCAATGCCAATGACATGCTTCTTTCTTCGCGAGCGTGTGCAAATTCCTCATGCCAGCGTGACCAAGTTGTCGATGCCATAGCCAGCCTTCTAAAGCTTTTGCAAGTAGACATGTAGCAGGTTGTGTTCCTATAGAGAAATCAATAATATACAAATCTCCCTCCTAAAACCTTCGAAGACTTTGGAATTGTCAACTTCCATGATCACAACACAATTATACTTGTGAAAGACAACAACAATATCAAGATCACAAAGCATTGAGACAGACATGTGGTTTGTCGGCGTTCTGGGAACGGGGGTGCCTGACTTGCCTGCCTGCGGCCCACGGTGTGGCTTTGCTGGCAGGCTTGTATGACCCATCTTCATCAACATGGAATCAAGACCCTCGCGAGGGGCCGAGCCTCGTGAGGTGGACCACACATGACTTCCTCAGGAGCGGCCTCACCGTGCTGGCTCGTCAGGGGCGGAGAGTTCAAGGTCAGGCAAACCTCGCGAGGTTCTCGTGACGTAAGCCATGACGATCGAGACCAGGCGGGCGCCAGCATGCGCAACGTCCTTGTTTCCTCTTTGGTGCTAAGGGGGCAAGCGTAGGCGCAGAGTACCGAGGCATCAAGCAAATGTTTACATATTGGTGCAACGAGACCAAGACCAGAAGGACGACAAGACGGAGGTCACCATGGGCCCAGGCCGGCGTCACCACCAGAACCTTTGGTAGGCGAAGACCACCTTTTGTCAGGATAGCTTGTACTATTTGTCCCCCTTCGAACTGGCCGTTGTGGGATCCCTTCCCGCTCAATATTTGGGAAGAGGACCAGGGCCCCTATAAATCGGACTAGCCACCACCATAGGGAAAAAGGAAGATCATCCTCAACCACACAAGTTCACCAAGCACAAGAACGCCTCAACCTCAGGAGGTTGTTCATCCCCTTGTACTGTTCGACCTCAGCCCAAGAGGCCGTCCACCACCACACTGGAGTAGGGTATTACACCACAACGGTGGCCCGAACCAGTATAAATCTTGTGTCCTTTGTTAGGACGTGGAGTTAGTTCATGAGATCTTAGCTAAGTTAGGACGTGGATCGATAGGGGGATATCTTCGCGCGCACCCCAGTGTTCGAACCTTAAGGGTTTTGCCGGAACCCGTGATCCGAGATTTGACACGCCGGGTAGGGGTGCACTGAAGCTTCCCTTCCGTCGCTCCGCGTCACGTCGCTTCATCGTCTCCATGGCGGATGCACAACGTGCCCGTGCCGAGCACCGGGCAGCCTTCGTCACCCGCGTTGCTCAGACGGCCCCCGTGGACGGGCCACCCGGTTGCTCTCCGTCGCCTGCCACCAACGCCGCCACCGGCCCAGCGGGGAATGAGCAGCAAGCATCCTCGCAGCACCCCTCGGTGCGACAGGACGTCCGCAACGCCACTCCATCGCTGACTCCGGCTGGTTCATCATCTCACACTCGTCACATTCCCACAGACGCACAGGCCGCGCTCCTCAGGGTGCACGAGCTTCTGCGCTGCCACCCAGTCGACGGCCTCTACGAGGACTGGCTTGACCGCATCGCCGAGCTTGTTCGCGCCGCAGGTGGGTCCCCTGCACTGTCCCACTCTCTGCCTCGCCCTCCGCTAGCCAAGGGCGACGCAGCTCATGAAGCACCTCCACCACCTCTGCCCCAAGACGGCACCCTAGCGCCAAGGCACGCTGCTCCATGGCGTGACCCGCCACGTCCGGCGCCCGCGTGTGAAGAAAGAAGTTGCCAAGAAGTCCCTCGACCGCAAGCGAACGGTCCGCCACTCCTTGCTCTACCGCGCCAGGATCATTTGCCGCGGCAAGGCCCCGCGCCACCTCCAAGGCGGGCACCGGTGACCACGGCCGGCTGCCGCGCCTTCACCCCCGAGCTGCCTAGCGTTGCCTGGCCGGGCAAGTTCAAGCCAGATCTGCCTCCTCGCTATGACGGCACCCCCGACCCCGCGGAGTTCCTGCAGCTCTACTAGCTGAGAATCGAGGCGGCCAACGGTGAGGAGAAAGTCATGGCGAACTAGTTTCCCATGGCTCTCAAGGATGGCCCCCGCTCCTGGCTCCTAAACCTGCCTCCAGGCTCAATTCCCTCTTGGGACGAGATGTGCAACTGCTTCATCGCCAACTTCCAGGGAACTCGCGACCGGCCCCCGGTCATGGGTGACTTGCGCCGCATCAAGCAGCAACCAGGAGAGACCCTACAGAAGTACATTCAGCGCTTCAACAACACGCGAATCAAGATCCCCAAGGTGACTGATGAGGCCATCATCTCAGCGTTCTCCGATGGCGTCCGCGACGTCAAGATGAAGGAGGAGCTCGCCATCCATGAGGAGTTGTGCACGACCCGGGAGTTGTTCAACATCGTGACCAAGTGTGCAAGAGCTGAGGAGGGGCGCCTCTCCCTCCTCGAGCTCCCTGCTGTAGACCTAGAGAAGAAGAAGACCAAGGCCAAGGACGTGAAGCGCAAGAGAGCAGCCATGCTCGCAGCAGAGCCAGACACCCAGCGCGGCAAAAACCAGCCTGAGTCATCCAAGGGTAGCCAACCATTTTGCGCCTTCCATAACCTGCACACCCACAACACCAGCGACTATCAAGAGCTCAGAGCCATTCGAGAGGGTGCTTCGGTCGACGCCCCAAGCGCAGCGACCGGGGCTACGGTCGAGGAGGAGGACGTGGTGGCGGACGCTGGGACGACAGTGACCTGCGCCAGGAGTGGCACGACTGGCCTCGTGAGGACCGCTGGCAGGATCAGCCTCGCGAGGGTGCCTGGAGGGACCAGCCTCGTGAGCCTCGTCCTCAAGGCAACACTGGCCTCCCTCCATTACCGCCACCACCTAGAATGAATGACGACCACCATCAAGACGAGGGGGCTGGGGGCTTCCAGGAGCCACGTGCTATCGCCTGTATCTTGGGCCAAGCTCAAGCCATAGCCTCGCACCGTATCTTCAAACAATTTACCCGTGAAGTGAATGCAGTTCTCCCCAAGCTCGAGGCCACACGCCCGCTCAGATGGTCCAGGTGCCCATCATGTTCAGTTCGGCAAATCAGCTCAAGTGTGTGGCTACTGCAGGCGTCCTCCCAATGCTTTGTTCACCAGTCATCAACAACGTCCAAGTTACCAAGACCCTCATGGACGGCGGCACAGGGCTCAATGTCCTGTCCGTCGTCATGTTCGACAACCTCCAAGTGCCATATGACCAGCTTCAGCCTACCAAGCCTTTCTCAGGAGTGACTGGCGGCTCTACTACCTCGATCGAGCTGGTCCGCCTCCCTGTTACCTTCGGAGAACACAACAACTACCGCACCAAACTCATCAACTTCGACGTCGCCTACATCCACCTGCCATACAACGCCAACCTCGTGTATCCAGCCCTGGCCAAGTTGATGGCGGTAACCCATCATTGCTACAATGTCCTCAAGATGCCGGGAAGCGGCGGAATCATCATGGTCCCGTGCGAAGAGTGAGACGCGGTGTGCTCCCTCGAGCGTGCCTTCCAAGCTGCAGCAATCGATGACCCCGACAGTCAAGGTGAGAGCCCTCCTGAGGCCACCCCGAAGAAGAAGAAGCAGTTGCATCACGCAGGGCCTCAGGCAAGCGGGGCCACGTCAGGATCCGCGCCCGTGCATGGGGCACCACCCTCCATCGCACAGGAAAGCGCGCCCAGCGCCCCTCTCGGGCAGGGCTCGGGGCTCTCTTCTAGAGGGCCTCAGACTTTGCCAGCATCACGAGGGAGACGCTTGGGCACCACTTGGAGGCTTGCTTCGCCGCACGTTTCCCTCTGGAGAGCACAAGGCAAGGAGTGCCCACTGCTCAGGAGTTCATCACCAATACCGCTCAGGAACTGCAAGACGCGATGGCCATGCGCGATGGCCGCCGCTCACCAGGCGCAGCTCCCCATCCAGGCATGGATGCCGGGCTGCGTGGCTGCATCGACGTCCCAGGGCTCAATCGGGCCGCCTCTCAGGAGCTTCTCTGGCCTTCGTGTGTGGGACGCTACGAGGGCCCACGTCACAACTACGTTCGCATGCCCTTTGGCCTGCCCAGCGTGGCGGCCGCCTATCAGCGCAACCTGCGGAGCATCCTGGCAGCTCAGGAGGCCAGGCACCATGCGGTGCTGAAAGAGATGAAGATGTTCCTCAAGGAACCCCCTGGACCCCAGAGCCTCCCGAGGCTTAGGGCCCAGTGGCTCATGAGGGGCAACCCTCTCGCCGCCCAACATCAGCTACCCCGACTCTCCTTCATGAACAGGACCAGGCCACATTTTCCAAAGTTCATTCAGCTACGAGTGCCCCCAGGGCTGCATCATTCCCAGGCCGCGTGGTTCCATCCCTGTGGCATGTATGTTTCCTTTTATGACTTTAGCTTACCCTGTTGGGGGCGCCCCTTGGGCTTCATCATCCCCAAGCTGCTCGGGCCAGACCCGATGGCATGCATCTTCCCTGCATTTACCTAAGCTAGGTTGCTTTCCATGCTTAATCTATCTATGACTATCACCTTCTTGATTGTCACCCACCATGGGAGACGTGCGCCGACCGTCTTTCTTCAGGACCCTTCGCATTGTCTAACCATTTCGCAGGACCAAGACAATGAACAAGCACCAACACCAGGCGCAACCCACCTTGAGGTAGGGCCTCGTGAGTCCCACGCCGGCTGACGAGTGTCCAGACACACCTCGTCTAGCCCTGCCATGCAAGCCACGTGTCAGGGCGGGGCTGTACACGCCCCAGGGGCTCTCCGTGGTAGGGAGGCCCCTCTCACACACCAGAAGCAAATCAGCAATCACCACGGCAACCGATGCCCTTCCTTGCGCTAGCTTGCAGGAACTTCAGGAGGGCCATAGCAGGCGGTACCGCGGACTCTCTCTCTTCTCTCATGCGATTCACTTGTGCGTTAAAAGGGGGGCTCCTGAGCATCGCGCCACAAGAACTCTTACTGGCTCTCCAGCCCTCACCCCCTGGCCTTGACCACGGCACGCGGCCTGACATACCAGCGGCGGCTGAGTTCGCTCGAGGGCCGGGACCTGAGGACGCAGAGCACCAATAAGGACATGGAGGGGAGGGGGAGGCCCGCACGGGCCAGACCTAGCCACACGACAGCGACCGACGTACAAGTCCAACACGACTCGAGGAGCTGACCCCAGATAGCCAAGATAAGTTCTTGCTCTGGATCCACCAGTCACCCGCGGCACGAGACCCTCGCTCACTCCCTTCGCCACCCTGCTGCGGCGACGTTTTCTGCCTTTCCCATCCTAAGACAGCTGCTTGTGCGCTAAAGGGGACCTCTTGAGCATCGCGCCTCAGGAGCTCTTACTAGACCTCGGGCCGCTCACCTCCTGGCCTTGACAATGGCATGCGACCTGGCATACCAGCGACGGCTGCAGCCTGCCTGGGGACAGTGACCTGTCAGCGTAGAGCACCAAGCTGCCGCATGATTGGAAAGTGGAGGCTGAGCCTCGGCAGGATATGCGCACACGAATCCTCATAATGAGGGCTATATTGACAAAAGGCATTACAGATGCTTTACACACCCCCGCGGGGTCTGTTTCTTGATTCCTTAGAGGGAACAAAAGGGAAGGAATTTCTAGGGGTTCTATCTATGCGCACCAGGTGTAGCCGACACCATCATCAACAATGGGCCACATGAGGCCGGCACCAACCCCATCCAGATCAGCTGTGACGCCGGCTGGACGCTGCGGCCCTGCTCTGGGCTCGGCGGGAGCTTGAGGGCACGTAGCTATTGTCGCTCGTGTCCGGAGACTCCAAGAACTCAGAAGAGTCGCTGCTATCACTGGAGGAGCTACAACCGAGACCGGTGGCGGGCCCCACACCCGCCGCAGCGTCGTCCTGGCGACCTCCTTCAGGGCAGCACTATAGGCGGCGGCCTTCCTCGTCAAAGACCTTGAAGGGCAGCACGGTGCCGCCGTCGTACTCGAAGTGGATCGCGAGGGCGCCCTCCGCACGGCAGACCCGGGGAATCCGACCCCAGTCTCGGGTCATGAAAATCTTCCCAGAGGCAACGGTTCCAATGTCCGCTCCAGTCGCTGGGGCATCGCAGTCGGCATGCTGCAGCCAAAGTTCACGAAGGTCCCTCGGCGACATCTCGGCGGTGAAGAACGGCGGGAGGCATATCCAGGTGCTCGGGGGCATCACCGCCCACAGAACGAACTCGCGTGAAGAGTTCGCAGCGTGGACCCCTGGGGCGATGGCGTGCGCCTCCGTGGCACGGCGACCGCGGCCCTGGCGCGGGCGGCGCCGCTCGCCGCTCCTCGCTCCGGTATCGTCGGTGTGAGCATACAACGGCAACGGCTACCCAGGAGGCGTCCTCTCATACCAAGGCCGCGACACCACCGGCCTCACGACCACCTCGCGATGATGAGACCTCCTTTTCTTCGGCGGGAGCACGTTGATGGGAGCCTTGCCCTTCTCTGCGGCTGAGATCCTCCGGATGGGCGCCATGTCTGCACAAGCAAGGAGTGGAGCAAGGAAGAAGAAGAAGCAGGAGAGGAAGAGGAAGGATGGGCGACGGGTGCTCCGCCCCCCTCCCATTTATACCAGGAGAAGGCCAACCAGCGCCCCACACGATCACAAGTAATAATGGTTTTCCTTGCATGTCACAGGGACTTGTCATGTCGGGCAGTTGCCGAGGCAGTGTGAGGAAGCGGAGACACCCACGTCCAATCAACCACCACACATCAAACGAGGCCGCATGATATTGGGGCCTATGGCGCTCCGCACTTGACCCTTGCCTTCGCCTCGAAGCCAAACCCGAGCGCGACTTGGGCCCGGGGGCTACTGTCGGTATTCTGGGAATGGGGGTCCCCAGACTTTCTTGCCTGCGGCCCACAGAGTGGCTTTGCTGGCCGGCCTATACGACCCATCTTCATCAACAAGGAATCAAGACCCTCGCGAGGGGCCGAGCCTCGCGAGGCAGACGACACAAGACTTCCTTAGGAGCGGCCTCACCGGGCTGGCTCGTGATGGGCGGAGAGTTCAAGGCCGGGCAAACCTCGCGAGGTTCTTGTGACATAAGCCATGACGATCGAGACCAGGCGGGCGCTAGCGCGCTCATCATCCTTGTTTCCTCTTTTGTGCTAAGGGGGAAAGCGCAGACGCAGAGTACCAAGGCATCTAGAAAAAGGTTTCCATATTGGTGCAATGAGACCAAGACTAGAAGGACGGCAAGACGGAGGTCACCATGGGCCCAGGACGACGTCACCACCAGAAGGTTTGGCAGGCGAAGACCACCTTTTGTCAGGATAGCTTGTACTATTTGTCCCCCTTCAAACTGGCCATTGTGGTCCCTTCCCGCTCAATATTTGGGAAGAGGACCAGGGCCCCTATAAATAGGACTAGCCACCACCATAGGGAAAAAGGAAGATCACCCTCAACCACACAAGTTCACCAAGCACAAGAACGCCTCAACTTCAGGAGGTTGTTCTTCCCCTTGCACTATTCGACCTCAGCCCAAGAGGCAATCCACCGCCACCACACTTGAGTAGGGTATTACACCACAACAATGGCCCGAGCCGGTATAAATCTTGTGTCCTTTGTGTTGCGAGTTCATGGAGTTAGTTCGTGAGATCTTAGGTAAGTTAGGACGTGGATCGATAGGGGGGAGATCTTCGCGCGCACCCTAGTGTTTGAACCTTAAGGGTTTTGTCGGAACCCGTGATCCGACAAGGTTGAACCCTAGGGACTCGATAAGCATGACTTTGTCCATGTGTCGATCCTTTGAGATCGCAACCTTACCTAGACTCAATACCTTGCTTTTGCCTTTGTCAGTGTAGGTGATATGCTTGAGATGCGATGGAGATAAAGCAATGTCCGTCAATAAGTTCCTGTCACTAGTCATGTGATTTGTACATCCACTGTTGAGGACCCACTCGGTGGCTTTGTGTTGATCATCCTGCAGATGAATTAGTGCAACTTACGAACTCATATACTTCATCAATGAAGAATATGACATCAAATTCATCAGATCAATTTCATCAAGCAAGAGAACATGTAAAGCAGTATGAGAGTGAGAGAAATGAAAGTTCATCTCTTCATGATTAGCTTGCGTTCTTTCAAGCATATTCAGGTCTCCGACAAATTCTTCAGACGTTTAAGTTTGTCTGGAGACCTGACCCTGCATAAGAGATTAGTTCTTTTTCTTCACCACCCACATCTGGAGGGGTGGCAAGAGTTCATCATTCTATGAGCTCTATAAGAGAAAGGTCGCATAGATGCTAATCCACTTCGTTTCACATAAGAGGGGTTATGGTAAGCATATGAATAAGCAGAGAAATTCTTCGAGGACTTATGAACATAATGATTTGAAGAACAATGCACATATTCATAGTCCTTGGTCTTTCCCTGCGAAACAGAAGTGTTAGCACGATGATGTTCATAGAAGGACTTTGATCCATGCGATGAATTTGATCCACGTGAGGAATGTCGTCCATATGAGGACTTGGATCCATATGAAGAATTTGATCTGGGGTTCCTATTCTTCACAGGTGGTGCCATGATGACATTCACCTGAAGACTTTCAAGGCACCTTTTGAGAACCCAGATTTTCTTCATAAGGGGACCGTTCCTGCAGTTAGTGCCAACATATGTAGCAAATACTTCACCATTCTGATTTTTGAACAGTTTAAAATTGGAGTCAAGTGACTCATTAGAAGAATATGAAGATTCACATGTAAAGCCAGATAAGGTACAAGGATCCACTGAAGGTCCCTTTGCATCAACCCATGAGGTTTTGGGATACTGCTTAGGTTTCCAGTAGGTCCCATCAGCATTGAGTTTCCTCTCAAAGGCAATACCCTCTTTCCTAGGTTCTTGTTGAGGATCTACTTTTTAAGCACATCACAAAGTGCTTGATTCCCTTTGAGGCTTTTGTACATGCCTATCACATACAATTCCTTCAGCCCTACATGGTCAGTGATACTAGCAGCATCCTCAGATGAGTAATTAGTGATAGCAGAGATAGTTGAAGAATATGCAGCAATAGAAGCATTTGAACTTTCAGGTGAAGAATTATCATATTCACGTACATTGCATTTCAAACATGGTGGCATGAATTCTTCCTGAGCAGCACTGATTTGTGAAGCAAGTAATGAATCATTCTCCTTCTGAAGATCTTCATAACTCACCCTTAGCTTCTCAAGATCTTGCTTTCTTTGAAGAAATTTATCATAAAGCTTCTCATGATCAGATAAGACAATGTTATGATGACTCTGAAGATTATCAAACTTAGTCTGAAGTCTCTGAAGATTTCCAGTCAAAGTTTTAGTATGATCCATTTCTTCACCCAACATATCATTGCTTTTGTCCAGCATATTTTGAACCTTTTCAAGAGCCTTTTGTTGCTTCACAGCAATCTTAGCAAGCTTAGAATAGCTAGGCTTGAGTTTTTCATCAAATTCATCCTCACTTGATTCAGAGGAGAGATATTTGAGTACCTTTGCACCTTTTGCCATAAAGTAATAGGTGGGAGCATAGTTGATGTCTACTACACAACCTTCTTCTTGTAGACGTTGTTGGGCCTCCAAATGTAGAGGTTTGTAGGACAGTAGCAAATTTCCCTCAAGTGGATGACCTAAGGTATATCAATCCGTAGGAGGCGTAGGATGAAGATGGTCTCTCTCAAGCAACTGTAGCGACCAGACCTCAAACGGTCCAATCTCTGTGCTCAGGTGTCATCCCTGGATCAGTAATGCTGACACCACACAGTACTTGAAGGATTTATAACATAGTAGAAATCACACACTTATTACATCGAGAGTCTCAAAAGAGAACTTACTACAATAAATATGGCTTAAGGCCATCTAATAACGATAACAGCGGAAGGCTTGGAAGATAAGTGAGTCCATCAACTCCAGCGGCATCGCTGAGTATAGAACCACGACCTAAAAACTCCTTAATCGTCGTCTGAAAATTCTGCAACATTAACGTTGCAGCCTGAAACGGGCCAGCACATGGAATATGCTGGCAAAGTAACACATAGAGAGTAATGGAATGAAATAGGCTATTCTATATGCATATTTGGCTGGTGGAAAGCTCTATGGTTACAGTTTTGAGTAAAGCCAATTTTTGCCTACTGCAAAGGAATAAATTTTATTTAACTATCATGGTAGTTGTTAAACATTGAGAATGGTTGACAGCATTCTCAATTCCCATTAATCATCATCATTAAACAAATCCCATCAAAATTAATTTTTAGAGTAACATGTTGAGATTCACATGATAATCCAGGTACTAGATACTCAAGATTTCCATAATCGGGGACACGGCTAATCATGATTAGTTTATACACTCTACAGAGGTTTGCGCACTATTCACCACAAGACTCGATCGCCTATGTTTGGTTTCTCGCACTGCATGGTTTTTGAGAAAATGGATGACCGAGGCATAGTCTTTCAGAAGTGCTAGCACCTTACGATCGGGTAGACCGTTACACCTACTTTCCCCTACATCTGCTAGTCTACCACTGTAAGAGTTCGCACAACTTAGTCAACTATGCTAGAGCCCATAATAGCTTGTGGCTGCACACGGAAGTTTCTAGCATGAATAATCTCATGATCCCTTTGAGCCTGGGCGGCGGTCCATAAAAAAACAGGCAATCCTGGAATACCCAGGTGCCTCAATCCACCGAGATGTGTATTTAAATTGCCACCTTAAGTAAACCATTAATTAACATCTCACATCTGTCATGGATACACTCACCCAATCCACGTCTACTAGCATAGCATGGCATAATAAGCAAACGTAGAAGTAACTCCTAAATGTTTGATAATAACAGGTAATAGGTTCTACCTCATCTACTTCCCAAACCCACAATTTAATTAGATCCTAATCAGGCAATGTGTGAGGATTGATCTAATGCAATAAAATTGGGTAGTTGGAAAGCATGATCAAAGTGTTACTTGCCTTGCTGATGATCCGGGAAACCTAGCGATTCAAAGTAGCAAGCGGCGCACTCCGGGTACTCTATCGCAAACAAACAAGCATACAATAAGTACTCAACTAATGCATAGATAAAGCTCAAATAAGAGATCTAACCAGAAAGTTCAACTTAAGAACTCCGGTTGGCAAAAAGAATCAAATCGAACGAAGCAACGAAAGACAAACGGCAAAAGAAAAGGCTTCGTTTACTATTCTGGATCTAGGGCAATTTTTACAGTGGCAAAAACTTGTTTGAGTTGGTTAAACGGAAAGAGGGTTTCGAGACGAAACTCTAGGCGCTTGAATCACCTGATTCCGATAAACGAGCGAAAAGTTAGACTAAAACGAAAATCGGATCAGAAATCGCGATCTGAAAAATCGCGGATTTAATCTGAGAAAAAGAAAAACGACGAACGTTCGTTAAAACGACCGAACGGACGAACGCTCGCAAATTATATAAACCGGAAAAACCGATCTATTTCAAACAAACCAAAACTAAAAAAACGAACAAAATCGTCGGAAAAACCGAACGGTTTTTCGGGAAAAACTGGCGGCGGCGAGGTCTACCTCCGCCGACGAATTCGGCGGGCGGCGGCGCGGGCGGCGGCGCAGCTAGGGTTTGAGGGGGGTCCGGCTGGGCCTCCCCGGCTTATAAAGCCGGACGGGCCTAGTGTCCGGGTCTGACACGGCCCGTTAGGTGGGTTGCATTTTTTAAACAAAATAGTTACGCTCAGAAAAAAATTCAAAAGGAATACTAAACGGACTCCAAAAATCCCTGAATAAATTTTCCTTGGCTTCTAAAATCAAGCCGCACAAGATGAACATTTATTTGGGGCCTAAATGCAATTTTGAAAAACGCGCATTTTTCCTAAATTCAAATAAAATAGCAAATAAAACCAAAATAAAATCTTATTTGATTTTTTATTAAATCCTCAATATTTCTTTATTTTGGGAAAGTCATTTTATTCCCTCTCTCACATTTTTATAATAGAAATAATTGCCAATAAAATAAATAAAATGAAATGATCCTATTTTCAAAATTTGAGACAACTCAAATATGAAAATACGAAATTCCCAACTATCTCCGAGGGTCCTTGAGTTGCGTGAAATTGCTAGGATCGACGAAAATGCAATAAATATGATATGCAATGATGATCTAGTGTATAACATTCCAAATTGAAAATTTGAGATGTTAAAAACCTACCCCCTTAAGATGAATCTCGCCCTCGAGATTTGGGTTGGCTAGAAAATAGGTGAGGGTGGTCCTTTAGCAAATCTTCCTCTCGGTCCCAGGTGGCTTCATCCTCCGTGTGGTGGCTCCACTGAACCTTGCAAAACTTGATAACCTTGCTGTGGGTGACTCGACTGGCATACTCTAGAATCTTAACTGACTTCTCCTCATAGGTCAAATCACTGTCCAACTGAATCGCTTCCAGTGGTACTGTATCTCTCAGTGGTATATCAGCCATCTCTGCGTGGCACTTCTTCAACTGGGATACGTGGAACACGTCGTGAACTCCCGACAATCCTTCGGGCAATTCCAACTTATAGGCAAGTTCTCCCATACGCTCCAAAACCTTGTATGTGCCTACAAAACGTGGCGCTAACTTTCCCTTAACTCCAAAGCGCTTAACACCTCGAAGTGGTGATACTCGAAGATAAACTCGGTCTCCAACTTCGTAAACTGTCTCCTTGCGTTTAGAATCTGCATAACTCTTCTGCCTGGATTGAGCTACCTTGAGCCTATCGCGAATCAATTTCATTTTCTGTTCAGACTCCTTTATCAGATCTGGTCCAAACAACTGGCGGTCTCCAACTTCATCCCAAGACAATGGGTTCCTGCACCTCCTTCTATACAAGGCGTCGAACACAACCCATATCGAGTCATAGCCCGAATGTGTTCTGGGTAATCCTGTAATAAAATCCATGCCTAACTTATCTCACTTCCATTCGGGTATCAACAATGGCTGCAGCAATCCGGCTGGCTTCTGATGCTCTGCCTTTACTCTCTGACATACATCACAAACTGCTACATATTCCGCAATATCCTTCTTCATTCCGGTCCACCAGAAAATATCCTTCAAATCCAAATACATCTTGGTATTTCCTGGGTGAACCGAATACGGTGAATCATGGGCCTCTTGTAAAATTAACTTCCTGATCTCTGAATCATTAGGCACATAAACACGGTCTTCGAACCATAAGGTATCGTGCTCATCCTCACGAAATCCCTTAGCCTTTCCCTTGCTCATTTTCTCCTTTATGGAGGCAATCTCCTTGTCAGTCTTCTTGGCTTCTCTGATCTTATTCATCAAAGTAGACTGAATCTCCAGTGCTGCTATATAGCCTCTTGGAACTATTTCCAAACATAGCTCTCGAAGATTTTCTGCTAACTCCCTTGGTAAATCTCCCGTCATTAGGGTGTTGACATGGCTCTTACGGCTCAACGCGTCAGCTACTACGTTAGCCTTTCCGGGGTGATAATGCAATTTCATATCATAATCCTTGATGAGCTCCAACCATCTCCTTTGTCTGAGGTTCAACTCCTTCTGTGTGAAAATATACTTCAAACTCTTGTGATCCGTGTACACCTCACAATGGTTTCCAATCAGAAAATGTCTCCAAGTCTTCAATGCATGCACTATGACTGCTAACTCCAAATCATGCGTAGCATAATTCAACTCATGGGGCTTAAGCTGTCATGAGGCATATGAAATAACTCTTCCTTCCTGCATAAGCACTGCTCCAAGTCCTCGACGTGAAGCATCATAATACACCTCATAATCCTTGGTCTGGTGATGTAACCAAATGTTTCTTCAACTCCTGGAAACTAGCCTCACATTCCTCAGTCCATATGAACTTGGTATCCTTCTTCAACAACTCCGTCATAGGCTTCACAATATTTTAGAAATTCTCAATAAACCTCCGGTAGTATCCTGCGAGTCAAAGAAAACTCCGGATCTCTCCAACTGTTGTTGTCGCTTCCCACTTTGTCACGATGTCAGCTTTAGTGGGATCTACTACTATACCTTCTCCGGATATAACGTGTCCGAGAAATCCAACTTCCTTCAACCAAAACTCACATTTGCTGAACTTGGCATATAGTTGATGTTCTTTGAGCTTTCCAAGAACCAAACGCAAATGCTCCTTATGCTCCTCTTCATTCTTCGAGTAAACCAGGATATCATCAATGAACACCACGATGAACTTATCCAAAAACTCCATAAACACTTTGTTCATCATGTTCATAAAATATGCAGGGACGTTAGTCATACCAAATGACATAACGGTATACTCATACAACCCATACCTGGTGGTAAAATCCGTCTTAGGTATATCATGTTCTCGAATCTTCAACTGGCGGTATCCTGATCACAGATCGATCTTGAAAAATACCTTAGCTCCTTGCAATCGATCAAACAGATCATTGATCATCGATAGTGGGTACTTTTTCTTGATGGTTACTTCATTCAAACCTCGATAATCAACAACCATCCTTAACGATCCATCCTTCTTTTGCACCAGAAGTACTGGCGATCCCCATGGCGATGAACTTGGGCGAATGTATCCTTTATCCAGTAACTCCTTAATTTGCTTCTTAATCTCCACCAAATCCTTTGCAGGCATCCTATATGGTCTATTTGATATTGGCCCTGTGCCTGGCAAAAGCTCAATCAAAACTCAATATCTCTATCCGGTGGCATGCCTGGCAACTCTTCCGGAAATACATCGGGGAAATCCTTTACGACTGGTACTTCCTCCTGCACAACTCCTATTAAAAAATTTACTTGAGTCCTCTTCGGCACATGCGGGGATACATACTTGATCCTTCTTCCTTCTGGGGTGGTAAGCAAGATCGACTTACTAGCGCAATCAACGTTTCCTCCATACATCGACAACCAATCCATACCCAGAATTACATCCAAACTTTGTGATTCCAATATTATCAAATCTGAGGGGAACACATGCCTACCCATACTAAATGGCACTTGAAAACATCCTTGGCTAGCCATATACTCCGCTCCTGGTGAGCTTAATAACATAGGTGTTCTAAGAACTTTGGTGTGCAGGTTATACTTATCCACAAATCCCCTTGATATGTATGAATGTGATGCACCAGTATCAAAAAGAACGAGTGCAGTAAATGACTTAACCAAAAACTTACCGATTACTGCATCCGGCGGCTCTTCAACCTCCTCCATGTTAACGTGGTTCACCTGTCCCCTATTGAAAGGGTTCGGCTTCTTCCTAGAGCTTCCATTGCCATTTCCATTCTGTGATTCAGGACATTCATTGGCATAATGTCCGGTCTTCTAGCACTTAAAACAAGTGACTTGGCTCAGGTCTCTCTTGGCTGGGGTCGATGGGTTGGTGCGGTTCTGGCCGTTGCTTCCTCCATTCCCATTACCATTCTTGGTGCCATTGTGATTGTGCGAGCTACCTCCTCCATGGGTATGCTGAAAATGTCCTCCCGGTATAGGGGTAAAACGTGGCTTCTGCTGAGCTCCTGAAGTGTGCTTCCCTTGTCCATACTTCCTCTTGCGATTCTCAATCTGCTGCTACTTCCCTTCAATCATGAGAGCACGATCTGCCAACTCCTGGTAGCTGTTGAAGGTGGCTACCATCAACTGCATGCTCAACTCATCATTCAGTCCTTCCAGAAACTTCTCCTGCTTAGCTGCATCCGTAGCAACGTCATCTGGGGCATAACGTGCTAGTTTACTAAAGTCCTCCACATACTGGCGAACTGTCCGTCCTCCTTGGCGCAAGTTGCGAAACTCTCGCTTCTTCATAGTCATTGCTCCTGCTGAAACAAGGGTAGTTCGAAACGCCTGCTGAAACTAGTCCCATGTGACGGTGTCGACAGGGAAAGTGGTTGTGAAATTCTCCCACCATGATGCTGCGGGTCCTTCAAGCTGATGTGCGGAAAACTTCACCTTTTCCGCATCCGTGCATCCTGCTGTGGTCAACTCTCTAGCTGTCTTGCGGAGCCAATCATCTGCCACTATCGGCTCAGTGCTACTGGAAAACACCGGCAGATTCAGCCTAAGAAAACAGGCTAAGTGATCAACAGGTGGTGGTGGTGGTGGGTTGTTGTTGTTGTTCCCCTGATTCTGATTCTGGACTAGCAACTGCATCAATGTGTTTTGCTGCTGGATCAACTGGGTGAGCTCCGGAGGAAAGGTAAATCTGGGGTCATGTCTCGGAGGCATCTGAGGGTTTAGAAAAGATGAGATTTAAGAATAGAGGGGTCTAACGAGAAAACGCTACCCATATGCACATGAGGCAAAAGCAAACAATTCACTTCATTCAATCAATCAAACAAGGGCATACAATCGATCTAACTGTCCCAAAAGTGCTCGGACTACTATATTTACATGGTGGACTACTACTACTGATGCGGTGGCCTACTAGAAATATTCTTCTGTTGCAGACTCCATGATATCTGCTCCAGCT
Source organism: Triticum aestivum (assembly GCF_018294505.1). NCBI lineage: Eukaryota > Viridiplantae > Streptophyta > Magnoliopsida > Poales > Poaceae > Triticum > Triticum aestivum. Next base: position 292,395,742 of record NC_057797.1, on the reverse strand, counting down.
TCATCAACATAGTCATCATTGCTATCATCTGGATTCGAGTCGGTGTCGTCGATGATGATGTAGTCTTCCGAGCGAATCTCCTTGGGTTCTTCGTCTTCTTCTACTGGTGTAGGGCCTCCCATAAATATTCTGATCTTCTTGATTAGATCGTCATTCTTCTCCACCAATACTTTGATTTCCTCTTCATAATCTTCACGTGTAGCCTTGAGTTCTTCCTCCAGTTCTTTGATTCTTGTCCTAGCCTTCTTCAGATCTATCATGTCGGCGCACATCTGGTTCTCCTGACGTCGAATGTGCTGGTTTAACTCTTGGATAAAAGCTGCAACTGATCTATCCTTCCTTGTGCTGATCATCTCCCAGTGCTCATCTCTGCGCCCACAAATCTGGTATATGGTATCCTTGAGATCATTGCAGTAGACTTCTACAATACGTCCCATGGCAATGTGAGCTGCCATGCTCTTTCCTAGACTCCAAGTTGGTGCATCAAAAGAAAACTCTATGGGCTCGGTGACTAGCATGAACGTCCTTCCTGGAACTTGAACTTGAATCATCCAACGTTCTTCTTCAGGTAGAGTGGTGTTGTAGGTTCTGGTGAAGCTTGGTACTCCTATGCTCAGGTATCTAGTGACTTCCTTCAAGTGACGTCCAAAGGGTGTATCTTCATCCGGTTGCGTGAACTTGTTCCTTGCATCCGCCATCCTAAAAGAGTAGAAAAGATGAGAAGTCAGAAAGAGAAGGGAGAGTAGTGATCTAGGTCTTTAGCTTAGTGGTCGTGTCCTACAGTCAGCGTGTGCTCTGATACCATCTTGTAGCGACCAGACCTCAAACGGTCCAATCTCTAAGCTCAGGTGTCATCCCCGGATCAGTACTGCTGACACCACATAGTACTTGAAGGATTTATAATAGAGTAGCAATCACACACTTATTACATCGAGAGTCTCAAAAGAGAACTTACTACAATAAATATGGCTTAAGGCCATCTAATAACGATAACAGCGGAAGGCATGGAAGATAAGTGAGTCCATCAACTCCAGCAGCATCACTGAGTATAGAACCACGACCTAAAAACTCATTAATCGTCATCTGAAAAGTCTGCAACATTAACGTTGCAGCCCGAAACGGGTCAGCACATGGAATATGCTGGCAAAGTAACACATAGAGAGTAATGGAATGAAATAGGCTATTCTATATGCATATTTGGCTGGTGGAAAGCTCTATGGTTACAGTTTTGCGTAAAGCCAATTTTTGCCTACTTCAAAGGAATAAATTTTATTTAACTATCATGGTAGTTGTTAAACATTGAGAATGGTTGACAACATTCTCAATCCCCATTAAGCATCATCATTAAACAAAACCCATCAAAATTAATTTTGAGAGTAACATGTTGAGATTCACATGATAATCCAGGTACTAGATACTCAAGATGTCCATAACCGGGGACACGGCTAATCATGATTAGTTTATACACTCTGCAGAGGTTTGTGCACTTTTCCCCACAAGACTCGATCGCCTCCGTTTGGTTTCTCGCACTGCATGGTGTTTGAGAAAACAGATGACCGGGACATAGTCTTTTAGAAGCGCTAGCACCTTACGATCAGGTAGACCGTTACACCTACTTTCCCCTACATCTGCTAGTCTACCACTGTAAGAGTTCGCACAAATTAGTCAACTATGCTAGAGCCCATAATAGCTTATGGCTACACAAGAAGTTTCTAGCATCAATAATCTCATGATCCCTTTGAGTCTGGGCGCCGGTCCATAAAAAAACAGGCAATCCTGGAATACCCAGGTACCTCAATCCACCCAGATGTGTATTTAAGTTGCCACCTTAAGTAAACCATTAATTAACATCTCACATCTGTCATGGATACACTCACCGAATCCACGTCTACTAGCATAGCATGGCATAATAAGCAAACGTAGAAGTAACTCCCAAAGGTTTGATAAGAACAGGTAATAGGTTCTACCTCATCTACTTCCCAAACCCACAATTTAATTAGATCCTAATCAGGCAATGTGTGAGGATTGATCTAATGCAATAAAACTGGGTAGTTGGAAAGCATGATCAAAGTGTTACTTGCCTTGCTGATGATCCGGGAAACCTAGCGATTCAAAGTAGCAAGCGGCGCACTCCGGGTAGTCTATCGAGAACAAACAAGCATACAATAAGTACTCAACTAATGCACAGGTAAAGCTCAAATAAGAGATCTAACCAAAAAGTTCAACTTAAGAACTCCGGTTGGCAAAAATAATCAAATCGAACACAGCAACGAAAGACAAACGGCAAAAGAAAAGGCTTCATTTACTATTCTGGATCTAGGGAAATTTTTACCGTGGCAAAACCTTGTTTGAGTTGCTTAAACGGAAAGAGGGTTTCGAGACGAAGCTCCAGGCGCTTGAATCGCCTGATTCCGATAAACGAGCGAAAAGTGAGACTAAAACGAAAATCGGATCAGAAGTTGCGATCTGAAAAATCGCGGATTTAATACGAGAAAAAGAAAAACGACGAACGTTCGTTTAAACGAACGAACGGACGAACGCTCGCTAATTAAATAAACCAGAAAAACCGATCTATTTAAAAAACCGAAACTAAAAAAACAAACAAAACCGTCGGAAAAACCGGCAGCGGCGAGGTCTACCTCCGGCGACGAATCCGGCGGGCGGCGGTGACGGCGGCGGTCGGCGGCGTGGCGGGCTAGACGGCGGCGCAGCACGGTGCGGAGTGGCGTCGCGGGCGGCGGTGGCACTAGGCGACGGCGGCTGGCTAGGCGGCGGCGCCGCTAGGGTTTGAGGGGGGCGGCTGGGCCTCCCCGGCTTATAAAGCCGGACGGGCCTAGTGTCCGGGTCGGACACGGCCCGTTAGGTCGGCTGCGTTTTTTTAAAAATAGTTACGCTCAGAAAAAAAAATCAAAAGGAATACTAAACGGACTCCAAAAATCCCGAAATAAATTTTCCTCGGCTTCTAAACTCAAGCCGCACAAGATGAAAATTTATTTGGGGCCTAAATGCAATAAAACCAAAATAAAATCTTATTTCATTTTTTATTAAATCCTCAATATTTCTTTATTTTGGGAAAGTCATTTTATTCCCTCTCTCAAATTTTTATAATAGAAATAATTACAGATAAAATAAATAAAATCAAATGATCCTATTTTCAAAATTTGAGACAACTCAAATATGAAAATACGAAATCCCCAACTCTCTCCGAGGGTTCTTGAGTTGCGTGAAATTTCTAGGATCAACCAAAATGCAATAAATATTATATGCAATGATGATCTAGTGTATAACATTCCAAATTGAAAATTTGGGATGTTACAGCAACCCTGCAACCGAATAACAAAGAGTCTCTTGTGTCCCCAACACACCCAATACAATAGTAAATTGTATAGGTGCACTAGTTCGGCGAAGAGATGGTTATACAAGTGCAATATGGATGGTAGATATATCTTTTTGTAATCTGAAAATATAAAAAGAGCAAGGTAACTAATGATAAAAGTGAGCGTAAATGGTATTGCAATGCGTTGAAACATGGCCTAGGGTTCATACTTTCACTAGTGCAAGTTCTCTCAACAATAATAACATAATTGGATCACATAACTATCCCTCAACATGAAACAAAGAGCCACTCCAAAGTCAATAATAGCGGAGAACAAACGAAGAGATTATGGTAGGGTACGAAACCACCTCAAAGTTATTCTTGCCAATCAACCGGTTGGACTATTCCTATAAGTGTCACAAACATCCTAGAATTCGTACTAGAATAACACCTTCAGACACAAATCAACCAAAACCCTAATGTCACCTAGATACTCCAATGTCACCTTAAGTATCCGTGGGTATGATTATACGATATGCATCACACAATCTCAGATTCATCTATTCAACCAACATATAGAACCTCAAAGAGTGCCCCAAAGTTTCTACCAGAGAATGACGACGAAAACGTGTGCCAACCTGTATGCATAAGTTCATGGGCGAAACCCGCAAGTTGGGCACCAAAACATACATCAAGTGAATCACGTGATATCCCATTGTCACCACAGATACGCACGGCAAGACATACATCAAGTGTTCTCAAATCTTCAAAGACTAAATCCGATCAGATAACATCAAAGGGGAAACTCAATCCATTACAAGAGAGTAGAGGGGGAGAGAAAACATAAGATCCAACTATAATAGCAAAGCTCGCGATACATCAAGATTGTGCCAAATCAAGAACACGAGAAAGATAGAGACAAAACACATAGCTACTAGTACATACCCTCAGCCCCGAGTGTGGACTACTCCCTCCTCGTCATGGATAGCGCCGGGATGATGAAGATGGCCATCGAAGAAGGATTCCCCCTCCAGCAGGGTGCCGGAATGGGTCTAGATTGGCTTTCGGTGGCTACGGAGGCTTCTGGCGGCAGAACTACCGATCTATTGTGTTCTCTGATAGTTTTAGGGTATATGGGTATATATAGGAGGAAGAAGTACGTCAGGGGAGCCACGAGGGTGGAGGGCGCTCCCAGGGGGGTGGGCGCACCCCAGTGCCTCGTGGCTTCCTCTTTGCTTCCCTTAAGTACACTCCATGTCTTCTGGATTGCTTCCGTTCCAAAAATAAGTTCGTGAAATTTTAGGTCAATTGGACTCTGTTTGATTTTCCTTTTCTGCGATACTCTAAAACAATGTAAAAACAGAAACTGGCACTGGGGTCTGGGTTAATAGGTTAGTCCCAAAAATAATATAAAAGTGTCTAATAAAGCCCATAAACATCCAAAACAGATAATATAATAGCATGGAACAATAAAAAATTATAGATACGTTGGAGACGTATCAGAATCCCCAAGCTTAATTCCTGCTCGTCCTCGAGTAGGTAATTGATAAAAACAGAATTTTTGATATGGAATGCTACCTAACATATTCATCATGTATTTCTCTTTATTGTAGCAAGAATATTCAGATCCATAAGATTCAAGACAAAAGTTTAATATTGACATAAAAACAATAATACTTCAAGCATACTAACTAAGAAATCATGTCTTCTCAAAATAACATGGCCAAAGAAAGTTCATCCCTACAAAATCATATAGTTTGGTCATGCTCCATTTTCGTCACAAAAGAATGCTCTCATCATGCACAACCCCGATGACAAGCCAATCAATTGTTTCATACTTTAGTAATCTCAAACCTATAAACTTTCACGCAATATATGAGCGCGAGCCATTGATATAGCACTATGGGTGGAATAGAATATAATGAGGGGGTTATGTGGAGAAGACAAAAAGGAGAAAGTCTCACATCGACGCGGCTAATCAATGGGCTAGGGAGATGCCCATCGATTGATGTTAATGCAAGGAGTAGGGATTGCCATGCAACAGATGCACTAGAGCTATAAATGTATGAAAGCTCAACAAAAGAACTAAGTGGGTGTGCGTCCAACTTGCTTGCTCACAATGACCTAGGGCACTTGAGGAGGCCCATTGTTGGAATATACAAGCCAAGTTCTATAATGAAAATTTCACACTAGTATATGAAAGTGACAAAACAAGAGACTCTCTATCATGAAGATCATGGTGCTACTTTGAAGCAAAAGTGTGGAAAAAGGTTAGTAGCATTGTCCCTTTTTATTTTTTTATTTGGCCTTTCCCCTTTTTTTCTATTTGGCCTTTCTTTTTTTGCCTTTCTTTCTTTGGCCCTAATTGTTTGGGGACAATGCTCTATTAATGATGATCATCACACTTCTATTTATTTACAACTCAATGATTACAACTCGATACTAGAACAAGGTATGACTCTATAAGAATGCCTCTGGCGGTGTACCGGGATATGCAATGCACCAAGAGTGACATGTATGAAATAATTATGAACGGTGGCTTTGCCACAAATACTATGTCAACTACATGATATTGCTAAGCAATATGACAATGATGAACGCGTCATGATAAACGGAATGGTGGAAAGTTGCATGGCAATATATCTCGAAATGGCTATGGAAATGCCATAATAGGTAGGTATGGTGGCTGTTTTGAGGAAGATATAAGGAGGTTTATGTGTGACAGAGCGTATCATATCACGGGGTTTGGATGCACCGGCGAAGTTTGCACCAACTCTCAATGTGAGAAAGGGCAATGCATGGTACCGAAGAGGCTAGCAACGATGGAAGGGTGAGAATGCGTATAATCCATGGACTCAACATTAGTCATAAAGAACTCACATACTTATTGCAAAAATCTACAAGTCATCAAAAACCAAGCACTACGCGCATGCTCCTAGGGGGATAGATTGGTAGGAAAAGACCATCGCTCGTCCCCGACCGCCACTCATAAGGAGGACAATCAAAGAACACCTCATGTTTCAAATTTGTTACATAACGTTTACCATACGTGCATGCTACGGGACTTGCAAACTTCAACACAAGAATTTCTCAAATTCACAATTACTCAACTAGCACTACTTTGATATTATTACCTCCATATCTCAAAACAATCATCAAGTATCAAACTTCTCTTATTATTCAATGCACTCTATATGAAAGTTTTTATTATATCCCTCTTGGATGCCCATCATATTAGGACTAGTTTCATAACCAAAGCAAATTACCATGCTGTTTAGGACTCTCAAAATAATATAAGTGAAGCATGAGAGTTCATCTATTTCTACAAAATAAGACCATCACCGTGCTCTTAAAAAGATATAAGTGAAGCACTAGAGAAAATGAGCAACTATGTGAAGACTCTCTAACATTTAATAATTTCCTATCTTGATACTTTATTCAAAGATCAAGCAAAAAAATAAAAAAAAATTACGCTCCAAGCAAAACACATATCATGTGGGGAATAAAAATATAGCTCCAAGTAAATTTACCGATGAACGAAGATGAAAGAGGGGATGCCTTCTGGGGCATCCCCAAGCTTAGACTTTTGGTTGTCCTTGAATATTACCTTGGGTTTCCTTAGGAATCCCCAAGATTAGGCTCTTGCCACTCCTTATTCCATAGTCCATTGAATCTTTACCCAAAACTTGAAAACTTCACAACACAAAACTTAACAGAAAACTCGTAAGCTCCATTAGCAAAAGAAAACAAAACACCACTTCAAGGTACTGTAATGAAATAATTCTGTATTTATATTGGTGTTAAACCTACTGTATTCCAAATTATCTATGGTTTATAAACTATTTTACTAGCCATAGATTCATCAAAATAAGCAAACAACACACGAAAAACAGAATCTGTCAAAAACAGAACAGTCTGTAGTAATCTGTAAGTAACGCAAACTTATGGAACCCAAAAATTCAAAAATAAATTGGTGGACGTGAGGAATTTATCTATTAATCATCTGAAACAATAATTAACTAAATATCACTCTCCAAATAAAAATGGCAGCAATTCTCGTGAGCGGTAAAGTTTCTGTTTTTTACAGCAAGATCAACAAGACTTTCCCCATGTCTTCCCAAAGGTTCTACTTGGCACAAACACTAATTAAAAGCATAAAAGCACATCTAAACATAGGATAGATGAACTATTTATTACTAGACATGAGAAAAAAACAAGGAACCAAAATAAAGTTGGGTTGCCTCCCAACAAGCGCTATCGTTTAACGCCCCTAGCTAGGCATGATGATTTCAATGATGCTCATATAAAAGATAAGAATTGAAACATAAAGAGAGTATCATGATGAATATGACTAGAACATTTAAGTCTAACCCACTTCCTATGCATAGGGATTTTGTGAGCAAACAACTTGGGGGAACAAGAATCAATTTGCATAGGAAGGTAAAACAAGCATAGCTTCAAGATTTTAAGCACATAGAGAGGGAACTTGATATTATTGCAATTCCTACAAGCATATGTTCGTCACACCCTAGCTAGTCATGCATTAGAGTGTTGCATCATGTCTACTCTTTCATCAGAAACTTGAAATGGGGATTTGTGAAACCCTCAGAATCATTTTTGAAAATGATCCAAATAAAAATTTCTCCAAAAAGGTCCAAGAAAATGCTCATGTTACTCTCTGAAAATATTGGACAGAGATAAAAATCAAACCAATATTTTTAAGAGCTCATAGGTATTTATTTTGGGCATTTGGAATTAATGCATAATTATTTGCATTGGAAATATATTATTTATATATATTAATATATGTCCAAATATTATGCCATTTATAAAGGAGCTCTGGAATAATATATCTAGCTCCTGCAAAAATTGGCATAAGTTAAATAAATGATTTAATATATTATTTAAATCAAAACAAATGTCAGAAATTAGAAAAAGAAAAATAAATAAAAGGGAGAAGCTTACCTGGGCTCCTCCCTGTGCAGCCCAGCCAGCTGGCCGGCCCAGCCAGCAGGCGGCCTAGCCCACCACTGCAGCCCTCCGTCGTCTTCCTCCCCTCGCCCCGAAGCTGCTGTGTGCTCGCACGCGCACGGCCGCGCGGCCACCTCCTGCTTGCCGACGAGCTCCTGGCCGCGTGGACGACTCCCGCAGGCCGTCCCGACCCCCCTGCTCTCTCTCACTCTTCCGCGGTTCTTCCCTCCTCTCCCTCGCTCTCTCTCTCACACGGCCGAACACCACCGTCGCCGCCGTTCACCATAGCAGCCGACACCGGCCACCCCTCGCTCCCCCGACTAGCCCAAAGGCTCTGCCTCGACCCCCTCTTCCTCCCCACCGCTCCACGGGCCTCCGGAAGCCCTGCATCGCCGCCACGTCGCCGTTCCCCTCCTTGGGCTCCGACCATCATCGCCGTCGAATTCGCCGTCTCCAGCGCGTCCCCGAGCCCGCTAACTATCCCTGCAGCTCCGCGGTGAGCCCCCGGGTCGTTTTCACCTTCTCCCCTGGTCTCGTTCGATCTCTAGGCCTTAGCCCCGTCTTGGCCGAGAGCTCCACGCCGCCGGCGATGTCGCCGTCGTGGCCATAGTCACCGTAGCGCCCAACCGAGCACACCCACGTCTTCACCGCACCGCGTAGAAGCCGTAGGTGCCAACCCCGCATCCCCGCAGCCGTTGTAGCCTCGACCCCGAGCTCAACCGAGCTCCGGCAGCCGCCACGGTCGTCGCCGTCGTCGGTACCGGCCACCCTAGGCTCGGCCACCACCACCGTTCGACGCGCGGGAGCAAGAGCTCTCCAATGAGCCCAAGCACGGCCTCGCCCGTGCCCTGTAGCGCGATCCCGTATCGCGCCGCCGTCTCGGGCCTCGCCGGCGTCATGTCGCCGGTGGGTTTGACCCACCTTGACCACGGCAGGACCCCCCTGAGTCCCTGACAGGTGGGCCCAGCCCTGTAGCTAATTAGGATTAGCGCTAACCACTGTTAGTTAACCCCCTGACACTGACCAGTGGGCCCCAGCGCCACTAATCCCTAATTAGGATTAATTTAATCCTGTTAAACCCCCCTGTCACTGACGTGTGGCCCCCACACGTCAGGTTTGACCCCAGCCAGCCGCAGTTGTCCACTGACGTCATGCTGACGTCATGCTGGCGCAATATTTATATTTCTGGATTTAATTTAAATCAGGAAATTCCAGAATATTATTTAAACTTCAAAAATTCATAACTTTTATTCTGTAACTCCAAATTGGACAAATTATATATGAAAAATGATCAGAAAAATCCAATCTATCCATCTGTACTATTTTCATGTATGATCAAACAAGCTAAATTGATGTTTTAAGCAGAACAAGGAAAAGCACTTTAAAAGGCCATGCATGAGTTTGAAATTTGAGTCTTTGATTCAAATTTGTTCAAACCCTTCTGGTCTTAGTTGCATTAGCCCAACACACTCATATTGCCATGTTTCATGCATGCATCATATTGTTGCACATTGTTTGGTGATGGTTGTGTATCGGTGTCCTTTGCGACAGGTTCTGCCTCCGAGGAGTACCGTGATTACCCTAACGAAGAACCGTATCAGTGCATCGAACCATCAGGCAAGCAACCAACCATTTGATCATATCGATACAATCCCATGTTCTCGCTCCTGCTCTCTTTTACTGCATTAAGACAACGCGTTTCAAACTGTTGTGTGCTACGGTAGTTGAACCCATTTCCTCTGCATGACCTGTCATTGCCACAGTAACTAGATGAAACCCTCTAGCATGTGTAGGAGTTGATTGAGCCATATGTATGTGTTGTTCCTACCTTGCTATGCCTGCTATGCTTAGAGTCGTGTCAGGTCTGGTTCATCTGGGTGATGGCTAGAGTGAAATGATTATGTCGGTAATGAGAGTGGTGTGGTGAACACGATTTGGTAAAGGTATCGATGAGAGGCCATGTAGGAGTACATGGTGGGTTGTTTCATTGAAGCCGACCTTAAGCACTGAGATCTGTATGTGTGATTTAAGATACAGCTACTACCATGCATTGGGCCCTGAAATATGACCCCGCTCGACTTCTTATTCACCCTAGCTCTCTGTCCAGGAGTTGCAAGTAGTTTCTGGTGTTTGTAGCCTACTGGAGGCCGTGAACAGCGCTGACCGTAGGGGTGGGCTGTGATGCGGTAGGTACGTGGCACGGTGTACCGAATACCCGTTAGGTATCTCGGGAACCCTATTCACATCGTTCGGGGCCGTATGGGAAACCTCGGCCGGACTCCCTGCGGATGGAACCTGGATAGGCGATAAACCTGGACTAGAGACTTGAGTGTTTAGGTAGGTCGTGGTCTACACCCACATCGGCTTTCGCTTGAAGTCTGCCGAGCACATGTCGTGTGCAGACGCTGGCCAAGTTGGAGTATCGTAGGATAGTCTAGCCAAGAGTCAAAGCTGGCTTGCTGCAACAACTCCACCAACCCTTCTTGATACTATGCATGTATTTAGGATCTGATGTAAGTCTTGCTGAGTACCTTTGTACTCATGTTGCTATAATCTACATTTTTACAGAAGACGCTGCAACCCCTTCTGATGGGTTCTATGTAGACGTTGACATCAACGAGTAGGCTAAAGACCCAGGTGGTGACCCTGAGCTTGTGAAGGACCACGTAGTATAGCTAGGCTTTCCAAGCCTCTTTTATTTTACTAGTTGTCTGTACTCAGACAATGTACTTCCGCTGCTGGTTTGTATGACTGTATGACTTGTATGTTGGGTCGTGAGACCCGTACCTTTGTGTATGTTATGTATGGCTCCCTGAGCCTTAAATAAAGTACTTGTGTCGTAGAGTCATGTTGTGATGCTTCGTTGTATTTGCACATATCGAGCATATTGTGTGTATGATTGAAATGCTTGGTATGTGTGGGATCTGACTATCTAGTTGTTTATCTTTAGTAGCCTCTCTTACCGGGAAATGTCTCCTAGTGTTACCGCTGAGCCATGGTAGCTTGCTACTGCTCTGGAACACTTAGGCTGGCCGGCATGTGTCCTTCTTCGTTCCTGTGTCTGTCCCTTCGGGGAAATGTCACGCTTTGAGTACCGGAGTCCTGTTAGCCCGCTACAGCCCGGTTTACCGGAGTCCTGCTAGCCCAGTGCTACAGCCCGGACCCACTTGCTGATGACCGACACGTTCGAAGCTGGGTCATGGATGCATGTCCCTGTAAGTCTGTGCCACTTTGGGTTTACGACTAGTCATGTCAGCCCGGGCTCCTTATCATATGGATGCTAGCGACACTATCATATACGTGAGCCAAAAGGCGCAAACGGTCCCGGGAAAAGGTAAGACGACACCCGTGGGGATACCGTGCATGAGGCGGCAAAGTGATATGAGGTGTTACCGGCTAGATCGATGTGACATCGAGTCGGGGTCCTGACAGCGTTGGCATCAGAGCCGGACTGCCTGTAGGTTCTCCAAGCCAAACTGGTCGATGTTGAGTCTAGAAATTCTTTAGTTATATGTAGGGGAATTGTTTGTGGGTTGGAACGTAAGACTCTTTTTACTCCTTTATCTAATGACATTCTGATCTGAGTCAGTCCATTCTTCCACCGGGGGTTAAGGAATTAGGATCTATTCTCTCTATCAGGATCACGTGTTACTAATCAGTAGTACCTTATAAGTTTGATGGATACAAGCCTAGTTCAGTTCTACTACCACATTATGTTGTTAGAATGGATTCAGAACTTTGATATGATGATGTTGAGTGTGTACGAAATCCTTTGTAAAATGTCTCAAATCCTTCTTGAGCATTTACAGCTGTTATGCTGCCGAAATTTTGCTAGAAATTCTAATGCTTTTGCATTATGATTGTGCTTTTAGATGGCCACTCGCGACCTCAATCAAGTGGTTCGCCTGACTCGATGCCTAGATGTACCCGGCCATACTGCCAAGTTGGTCAGGGTAATGACTGAGGCTGGATACCGTTGGTATCCTGAGTACACGGTCGAAGAGCAATTCCGAGACTTTAATCAAAGCCAGTATCTCTGCACTGTCAGGATATTTCCATCTTATCCTGGATCCACCGAGCCTCTTCACTGCTCCTATGGACTCGGGGTTACTATTGAGATGGCTGTGCAGGACGCCGCCTACTCTATGATGACCATTATGCGAGTCAGATCTGGTTTATTTCGGGATTCTGATTTCCGGTATATGCCAGGATCACTTCTGGGAGCACAAGGGTATCTCCAGGCTATCTATGCTGATCCCACTCAGGAGGATTCACAGACTCGCACCACTGCTGAGATGCTCGAGGATAAGGACCGTGAAAATCGAGCCTGAAGGTTAGAGCTCTTCAATACCCGTGCTGACCACTGGGCCACTTTGACTCGGTTCGCACCGGCGGTGCAAGCTGGATTTTCAGATATGCGCAATCTCTATCCTGTGAGATCTGCTCTGCCAGACGTGATGGGTTGGCGTGATGTAGGAGGCATCACCCCACCTCACGGTCCCCGCAGGCCACCGTCTGTTGGTCCAAGGCCTCATCCTAGCCCCTATGGTCCACAAGCTCCGCGAGATCGTCTGTTTCCGGATGATCATGTTGAGCTTCCAGGCTATGGAGGTGACTTCTACGAGGACTACTACGGATCGGTCTGAGTTGGTGGTAGTATCACTAGTTCGCACTAGTTGTGTCGTCTATCGTCCCGCGTGACTCGTGGGATATGACCTAGTTTGTACTTTTCCGGAGGTGTAGAAAAATAATGTATAGGAGCTTGGAATGCCTCCGATGAGATGTAATCCTCTTTCACCGTAATAGTACTTTGTTTGATCTTGCACTAAACCCTGTATGGTGTGTATGACGATGGAATAAAGAAGCAGTTTCTGTATTTTACCATGTCATACGGATGATCATCTTGCATTTCGAGTTATTCCTTACATTTTATATCCTATGTCGGAATTTTATCATCCTGACTAAATCATTGTCTTGTTTACCTAGGATGGTCAACACGCGCACTAACCCTGCTCCTCAAGAGCAGGCCGAAGGCAGTGAAGTCAGGGATGCAACTCTGCCTCATCCTCCTTCCCTAGCCGAGGTTATGATGGAAGCTGAGAGAAACAAGCGGGAGACCAACCGTTTGTTGGAGCGTATTGAACAGAACACGGCACACCATCAGAGGACTAACGTGGTGTCACTCAGTGATTTTATCAAATTACATCCACCCACGTTCCACCACTCCGTCGAGCCTCTCGACGCTGATGACTGGCTTCGCAGTATCGCTCACAAGCTGCGTTCCGCGCTGGTAGCAGAGGCTGACAAGGTCACCTTTGCTGCATATCATCTTGAAGGCCCCGCCAGTCTATGGTGGGAGAATTATGGAGCTATGCGCCCGGCGGACCATGTCACTACTTGGGCTGAATTCAGCGAGGCTTTCCGTGAACATCACATTCCGGAGGGTCTCATGGACCGTAAACGTGAGGAATTCTGTAACTTCACCCAAGGCCGACTCTCTGTGGATGTTTACAGCAGGGAGTTTGGTAACCTCGCACGATATGCAACTGAGGAAGTTTCTACTGATGCGAAGAAGCAAGCAAGGTTCCGTAAGGGCCTTAGTCCTGAGCTTCGCCGCGACCTCCGTCTGCATGAGTGCACATCTTTTCAGAAACTTGTCAACAAGGCCATTAGTGCTGAAACTGGTCAGACTGATTATGACGCAACACGCAAGCATGGCCGTGATATGGGTTCCTCATCCGGTGCTGGTCCTCAGAAGCGCCGCGTGTGGGTACCCAACACCGCCCTACCACCCAGGTTCACACCGAGGCCACCTTTCCAGGCGCCTCGCCCTGTTTAACAGTCTGCTCCAGCCAAGCCCTATGGGGGTCCAACTAACAATGCTCCTCCACGTACCAGTTCCGTGACTTGTTTCAAGTGTGGGGAATCTGGTCACTATATGCATGAGTGTCCCCAGACCAACCCCAATCAATCTGCTAAAGCTGTTGGCCGTGGCAAGCCGACAGGAAAAATATTCCACGCCAAGCCGGTCACCGCTTCACGTGGCCATGTCAACTGTATCTCTGCCGAAGAAGCTCAAGAGGATCCCAACGTCGTTCTCGGTACGCTTCTTGTTAATTGCCACCCGGCATCTGTTCTTTTCGATACAGGAGCCTCTCATTCTTTTATATCCGAAAATTATGCTCGTTTGCATAACATCGCATTCGGTGATATGCCAACCTCTATGGTAATTCAGACTCCGGGATCCAAATGGCAAACTTCTAGAGTAAGCCATGGAAATGAAATCCAAGTCGACAGACGTGTTTTCCTCGCGTCTTTGATAGCCCTTAAATCTTCAGATATTAATATCATTCTGGGTATGGACTGGATGTCAGCTCATCATGCCCAAATTGATTGCTTCTCTAGAACTGTTCAACTCACCCATCCTTCGGGTAAGATAGTCAATGTCTTGACCCGAATAGCCAAGCGACAATTATATTCTCTTAACGCCAGCCCTTTGCCAGACCTTGAGGACATTCCGGTAGTCCGTGACTTCCCGGATGTCTTCCTAGAGGAATTGCCAGGTGTTCCACCTGACAGGGATGTTGAATTCGTAATAGACCTCATTCCAGGAACCGTTCCGATTGCTAGAAGACCCTATAAGATGGCACCACTAGAACTAGCCGAGCTCAAGAAACAACTCGATGAGTCCTTGAAAAAGGGTTTCATCCGACCTAGTTCATCTCCGTGGGCTTGCCCCGTCCTCTTCGTCAAGAAGAAGGATGGTACGGACCGGATGGTTGTAGATTACCGACCTGTCAATTTGGTCACAATCAAGAACAAATATCCGCTTCCCAGGATCAACGACCTGTATGATCAGCTCGCTGGATCCTCAGTCTTCTCCAAGATGGATTTGAGGTTGGGCTACCATCAAATCAAAATCAGAAACGGGGACATTCCTAAAACGGCCTTTGTTACTCGTTATGGCCAATACGAGTACACCGTCATGTCCTTCGGTTTAACCAACGCTCCAGCCACCTTTTCTCGGTTAATGAACTCAATCTTCATGGAGTATCTGGATAAATTCGTCGTAGTTTATCTCGATGATATACTCATCTACTCCAAGAACGAGGAAGAACATGCCGAACATCTAAGGCTAGTGTTGAAGAAACTTCGAGAGCATCGCCTTTATGCCAAATTTTCTAAATGTGAATTCTGGTTGTCAGAAGTGACCTATCTGGGTCATGTAATATCTGGTAAAGGTATTGCTGTTAACCCTGAGCGAGTTCAAGCCGTCCTTAATTGGACTCCACCCGAATCGGTCAAGCAAGTTCGGAGTTTTCTAGGCTTAGCGAGCTATTGTCGTCGCTTTGTCGAGAACTTCTCCAAGGTTGCTAAACCTCTAACCGAACTCCTCAAGAAAGATAAGAAGTTCGAATGGACTCTACAGTGTGAGCACAGCTTTCAGGAACTGAAAAGACGCCTGACCTCTGCTCCCGTACTGGTACCGCCAGACTTCTCCAAGGACTTTGTTATCTACTGCGACGCCTCGCGACAAGGACTAGGTTGCATTCTCATGCAAGATCGACACGTAATTGCCTACGCTTCACGGCAATTGCACCCACATGAGGAGAATTATCCTACTCATGATCTAGAGCTTGCAGCCGTAGTCTATGCACTTAAGACCTGGCGGCATTACCTCCTCGGTAATCGTTGCGAAATATTCACTGATCACCAAAGTCTGAAGTACATCTTCACCCAACCGGATCTGAATCTCAGGCAAAGACGTTGGGTTGAGTTGATCACAGACTTCGACTTAGGAATAACCTACACCCCAGGGAAAGCCAACGTCATGGCTGATGCGCTAAGTCGTAAATCTTATTGTAACAACCTGATGTTACAACAAAGTCAACCGCTTCTCCATGAGGAATTTCGGAAGCTTAACCTTCACATTGTTCCTCAAGGTTTTCTTTCCACCTTGGTAGCAAAACCTACTCTTACGGATCAAATCATCGCTGCCCAAAAGCGAGATAAGGGAATATCTAAAATCAAAGAGAACATTGCTAGCGGAGGTGCTAGTTGTTTCTCCACAAATGATCATGGTGTTGTGTACTTTGAGAACCGTCTAGTGGTTCCCAAGAACCAGCATCTACGGCAGTTGATCCTTAAGGAGGCTCATGAATCTCCTCTCACCATTCATCCCGGTAGTACTAAGATGTATCAGGACCTACGCCAGAGGTTCTGGTGGACTAGGATGAAGAGAGAAATTGCTCAGTATATTGCAAATTGCGACGTCTGTCGTCGTGTAAAAGCAGAGCATCAACGGCCTGCTGGCACCCTTCAACCCTTAGCTATTCCTGAATGGAAATGGGATAAAATTGGTATGGATTTCATTACCGGTTTTCCCAGGACCAAGAGAGGGAATAATGCTATTTTCGTCGTGGTCGATCGTCTTTCCAAAGTAGCCCATTTCTTACCTGTTCGTGAGAGTATAACCGCTAGCCAGCTGGCAGACTTATACATCTCCCGAATAGTGTCCCTCCATGGTGTTCCTTTGGAAATTAACTCGGATCGAGGAAGTCTTTTCACCTCTCGATTTTGGGAAAGTTTCCAAAATGCTATGGGAACCCGTCTCTCCTTTAGCACCGCCTTCCACCCTCAGTCGAGTGGTCAAGTGGAACGCGTCAACCAGATTCTAGAAGACATGCTTCGAGCCTCTGTTATCTCATTCGGAATGGACTGGGAGAAGTGCCTTCCATTTGCCGAATTCGCTTACAACAACAGCTATCAATCTAGCTTGGGTAAAGCCCCTTTTGAAGTTCTCTATGGACGACGGTGTCGAACACCCCTTAACTGGTCAGAGACCGGGGAAAGACAATTCTTTGGCCCGGATATGATTCAGGAAGCAGAAGAACAAGTTCGCATCGTTCGTGAAAAGTTGAAAACAGCCCAATCTCGTCAAAAGAGTCAATATGACCGAAAACATAAGGCTATGACTTTCGAGGTTGACGAGAAGGCTTATCTTCGGGTCACCCCTCTGAAGGGAACCCATCGTTTCGGTATCAAAGGCAAATTGGCTCCTCGTTACATTGGACCTTTTCGCATTCTCGCCAAACGAGGAGAAGTTGCCTACCAGTTGGAACTACCTCCGCATCTCTCCAGAGTCCACGATGTCTTCCACGTTTCTCAACTCAGGCGTTGCTTCTCGGATCCTATCCGTGAAGTGGACCACGAAACGCTTGATCTCCAAGATAATCTTACATATCGAGAGTACCCCATTCGTATCCTCGATCAAGCCGAACGTACCACCCGACGTCATAATATCAAGTTTCTCAAAGTTCAATGGTCGCACCATTCTGAGGATGAAGCAACTTGGGAAAGGGAGGATCGTCTTCGACTCGAGTATCCCGCCTTCTTCCCGGAGGAACCCAAATCTCGGGACGAGATTCTTTTGAGTGGGGGTGAGTTGTCACACCCTAGCTAGTCATGCATTAGAGTGTTGCATCATGTTTACTCTTTCATCAGAAACTTGAAATGGGGATTTGTGAAACCCTCAGAATCATTTTTGAAAATGATCCAAATAAAAATTTCTCCAAAAAGGTCCAAGAAAATGCTCATGTTGCTCTCTGAAAATATTGGACAGAGATAAAAATCAAACCAATATTTTTAAGAGCTCATAGGTATTTATTTTGGGCATTTGGAATTAATGCATAATTATTTGCATTGGAAATATATTATTTATATATATTAATATATGTCCAAATATTATGCCATTTATAAAGGAGCTCTGGAATAATATATCTAGCTCCTGCAAAAATTGGCATAAGTTAAATAAATGATTTAATATATTATTTAAATCAAAACAAATGTCAGAAATTAGAAAAAGAAAATAAATAAAAGGGAGAAGCTTACCTGGGCTCCTCCCTGTGCAGCCCAGCCAGCTGGCCGGCCCAGCCAGCAGGCGGCCTAGCCCACCACTGCAGCCCTCCGTCGTCTTCCTCCCCTCGCCCCGAAGCTGCTGCGTGCTCGCACGCGCACGGCCGCGCGGCCACCTCCTGCTTGCCGACGAGCTCCTGGCCGCGTGGACGACTCCCGCAGGCCGTCCCGACCCCCCCTGCTCTCTCTCACTCTCCCGCGGTTCTTCCCTCCTCTCCCTCGCTCTCTCTCTCACACGGCCGAACACCACCGTCGCCGCCGTTCACCATAGCAGCCGACACCGGCCACCCCTCGCTCCCCCGACTAGCCCAAAGGCTCCGCCTCGACCCCCTCTTCCTCCCCACCGCTCCACGGGCCTCCGGAAGCCCTGCATCGCCGCCACATCGCCGTTCCCCTCCTCGGGCTCCGACCATCATCGTCGTCGAATTCGCCGTCTCCAGCGCGTCCCCGAGCCCGCTAACCATCCCTGCAGCTCCGCGGTGAGCCCCCGGGTCGTTTTCCCCTTCTCCCCTGGTCTCGTTCGATCTCTAGGCCTTAGCCCCGTCTTGGCCGAGAGCTCCACGCCGCCGGCGATGTCGCCGTCGTGGCCACAGTCACCGTAGCGCCCAACCGAGCACACCCACGTCTTCACCGCACCGCGTAGAAGCCGTAGGTGCCAACCCCGCATCCCCGCAGCCGTTGTAGCCTCAACCCCGAGCTCAACCGAGCTCCGGCAGCCGCCACGGTCGTCGCCGTCGTCGGTACCGGCCACCCCAGGCTCGGCCACCACCACCGTTCGACGCGCGGGAGCAAGAGCTCTCCAACGAGCCCAAGCACGGCCTCGCCCGTGCCCTGTAGCGCGATCCCGTATCGCGCCGCCGTCTCGGGCCTCGCCGGCGTCATGTCGCCGGTGGGTTTGACCCACCTTGACCACGGCAGGACCCCCCTGAGTCCCTGACAGGTGGGCCCAGCCCTGTAGCTAATTAGGATTAGCGCTAACCACTGTTAGTTAACCCCCTGACACTGACCAGTGGGCCCCAGCGCCACTAATCCCTAATTAGGATTAATTTAACCCTGTTAAACCCCCCTGTCACTGACGTGTGGCCCCCACACGTCAGGTTTGACCCCAGCCAGCCAGCAGTTGACCACTGACGTCATGCTGACGTCATGCTGGCGCAATATTTATATTTCTGGATTTAATTTAAATCAGGAAATTCCAGAATATTATTTAAACTTCAAAAATTCATAACTTTTATTCTGTAACTCCAAATTGGACAAATTATATATGAAAAATGATCAGAAAAATCCAATCTATCCATCTGTACTATTTTCATGCATGATCAAACAAGTTAAATTGATGTTTTAAGCAGAACAAGGAAAAGCACTTTAAAAGGCCATGCTTGAGTTTGAAATTTGAATCTTTGATTCAAATTTGTTCAAACCCTTCTGGTTTTAGTTGCATTAGCCCAACACACTCATATTGCCATGTTTCATGCATGCATCATATTGTTGCACATTGTTTGGTGATGGTTGTGTATCGGTGTCCCTTTGCGACAGGTTCTGCCTCCGAGGAGTACCGTGATTACCCTAACGAAGAACCGTATCAGTGCATCGAACCATCAGGCAAGCAACCAACCATTTGATCATATCGATACAATCCCATGTTCTCGCTCCTGCTCTCTTTTACTGCATTAAGACAACGCGTTTCAAACTGCTGTGTGCTACGGTAGTTGAACCCATTTCCTCTGCATGACCTGTCATTGCCACAGTAACTAGATGAAACCCACTAGCATGTGTAGGAGTTGATTGAGCCATATGTATGTGTTGTTCCTACCTTGCTATGCCTGCTATGCTTAGAGTCGTGTCAGGTCTGGTTCATCTGGGTGATGGGCTAGAGTGAAATGATTATGTCGGTAATGAGAGTGGTGTGGTGAACACGATTTGGTAAAGGTATCGATGAGAGGCCATGTAGGAGTACATGGTGGGTTGTTTCATTGAAGCCGACCTTAAGCACTGAGATCTGTATGTGTGATTTAAGAATCAGCTACTACCATGCATTGGGCCCGAAACCAATGGACCCTCTCGGCTTCTTATTCACCCTAGTTCTCCGTCCAGGAGTTGCAAGTAGTTTCTGGTGTTTGTAGCCTACTGGAGGCCGTGGACAGCGCTGACCGTAGGGGTGGGCTGTGATGCGGTAGGTACGTGGCACGGTGTACCGAATACCCGTTAGGTATCTCGGGAACCCTGTTCACATCGTTCGGGGCCATATGGGAAACCTCGGCCGGACTCCCTGCGGATGGAACCTGGATAGGCGATAAACCTGGACTGGAGGCTTAGGTGATTAGGTAGGTCGTGGCCGACACCCACGTTGGGCTTCCGCTTGAAGGTTGCCGAGTACATGTCGTGTAAACGACGGTAAGTGGTGAGAGCGTGTATGAAGGAGTACACCCCTGCAGGGTTAACATGATCTATTCGAATAGCCGCGTCCGCGGTAAAGGACTACTTGGTTGCCTATACAGTTCATAGACAAGTAAATGGAAACTACTAAAAGCCTCAAGATAAGTGTGAGTGCCGAGGATGGCTCTTCCATAGGAAGACGGAGGTGGATCCTCGGTAGTGTATTGAAGTGGTGAGTAGTGGACTCGCGTGCGCAAAACCATTTCAAGTTGGAGTATCGTAGGATAGCCTAGCCAAGAGTCAAAGCTGGCTTGTTGCAATAACTCCACCAACCCTTCTTGATACTATGCGTGTATGTAGGATCTGATGTAAGTCTTGCTGAGTACCTTTGTACTCATGTTGCTATAATCTACATTTTTACAGAAGACGCTGCAACCCCTTCTGATGGGTTCTATGTAGACGTTGACATCAACGAGTAGGCTAAAGACCCAGGTGGTGACCCTGAGCTTGTGAAGGACCACGTAGTATAGCTAGGCTTTCCAAGCCTCTTTTATTTTACTAGTTGTCTGTACTCAGACAAGTTACTTCCGCTGCTGGTTTGTATGACTGTATGACTTGTATGTTGGGTCGTGAGACCCGTACCTTTGTGTATGTTATGTATGGCTCCCTGAGCCTTAAATAAAGTACTTGTGTCGTAGAGTCATGTTGTGATGCTTCGTTGTATTTGCACATATCGAGCATATTGTGTGTATGATTGAAATGCTTGGTATGTGTTGGATCTGACTATCTAGTTGTTTATCTTTAGTAGCCTCTCTTACCGGGAAATGTCTCCTAGTGTTACCGCTGAGCCATGGTAGCTTGCTACTGCTCTGGAACACTTAGGCTGGCCGGCATGTGTCCTTCTTCGTTCCTGTGTCTGTCCCTTCGGGGAAATGTCACGCTTTGAGTACCGGAGTCCTGTTAGCCCGCTACAGCCCGGTTTACCGGAGTCCTGCTAGCCCAGTGCTACAGCCCGGACCCACTTGCTGATGACTGACACGTTCGAAGCTGGGTCATGGATGCCTGTCCCTGTAAGTCTGTGCCACTTTGGGTTTACGACTAGTCATGTCAGCCCGGGCTCTTTATCATATGGATGCTAGCGACACTATCATATACGTGAGCCAAAAGGCGCAAACGGTCCCGGGAAAAGGTAAGACGACACCCGTGGGGATACCGTGCGTGAGGCCGCAAAGTGATATGAGGTGTTACCAGCTAGATCGATGTGACATCGAGTCGGGGTCCTGACATTTTGTTTCTATTAAGTTCCAAGTAAGACCTTTGGGATGGTATATGGTGATAGTTGATTTGATCTTGCTGAAAAACAGAAACTTTTGCGCTCACGAAAATAATTCTCATTTTTAACAGAAGCGTGATAAAATACTTCTTCTTTTTGCATAATATTAATAGAAAATTTTCCCAGGCTGTCCTAATTGTTAAGAATTTTCGGAATATCATAAGTATGGTTGGAGTACAGATTACTACAGACCATTCTATTTGGACAGATTCTGTTTTCAATGCATAGTTTGCTTGGTTTCTGGTTTCTATGGGTTATATTGCTCAATATAAATAGTGAAAATGATATTCTACAGTAGGCATTGTGTGAGAACAATTATGAATGTTGTCTTTGACAGGACCAAAGTGAAATGGTTTGCTCTTTATCATACTAACCTATCTCATGAAGTTCTGTTAAGTTTTGTGTGATTGAAGTTTTCAAGTTTTGGGTGAGATGTCGATATGAGGAGAATAAGGAGTGAAAAGACCCTAATCTTGGGGATGCCCAAGGCACCCCAACGTAATATTAAAGGAAGATCCAAGCAACTAAGCTTGGGGATGCCCCAGAAGGCATCCCCTCTTTCGTCTCCAACATTATTGGTAACCTCACTTGGAGCTACATTTTTATTCGTCATATGATATGTGTTTTTCTTGGAGTATCATTTTATTTTATTAAGATTTTCTTGATGTTATTTAGAATAATGTTTTTCATATTTTATTTCAATAAAAATGTCAAGTATAGCCTTTGCCATGCTTATTTTGCAAGTCTATATGTTGCTGTTTCAAAACAGAAAGTTTACCGCTGTTGCAAAAATTACCTAGAAAAGTCAGAACGTGATAAAATGTTGAAACTTTTTGCACAATAATATCTCATAATTTTTCTACAATGTGGTAAATTTTCATAATTTTTGGAGTTAAAGAAGTATTGATACTCTTGCATTCTTGACAGACTATACTGTTTTGGCAGATTGCTATTATGTTTGCTTCTTTAATGATTCTATTTGAGGATAGGAGTATTAAATATGCAGAGGCATTTGGTATGCAATGTTGAATAATAATTTTGGTGATTTTCTACAGTCGAGAATGATAAGGTTTTGCATTGATTTATACTAACTTATCTCACGAGTTCTTGTTGAGTTTTGTGTGGATGAAGTTTTTGAGATTTAGGAAAACCGTGATATGAGAGGAATTAAGAAGACACAAAAGCTCAAGATTGGGGATGCCCAAGGCACCCCAAGATAATATTTCAAGAAGTCTCAAGCATCTAAGCTTGGGGATGCCCCGGTAGGCATCCCACCTTTCTTCTTCAAAAATTATCGGTTAGTATCGCCTGAGTTGAAATGGGGATGACAGAACCCCCAGTCCCCTCTGAAACCAACTAGGGTTACTAAAATAATTTTTCAATGAACCTGAAATGCCCTTCTAAAATGCCCATCATTTTTGTCTTGGTTCAGAACCTCTGCCAAAAATGGTGCACATTTTCCTAGGCCATCCTAGGGTTTTTGAATTAAATCATAAATATTTGAATTTGGGCATTTAAAATAATATAAAATATCTAAATGCTCAAATATCTCCAAACTAAAATGTTTCATGTTGGAAATAATCCAACTATGGGCCAGGAATAGTTTGGTGATTTTTGAAGTTGCCTAGGTATTTTATTAAATTCAACAAAGTTGCAGATATATTAAATAAAACAGAAAACAGAAGAAAAAGGGAAAAACTTACCTGGGCTCCTCCCTGTGCGGCCCAGCCAGCTGGCCGGCCCAGCCAGCAACCGACCCAGCCCAGCACTGTAGCCCTCCGTCGTCTTCCTCCCCTCGCCCCGAAGCTGCTGCGTGCTCGCGCGCGCACGGCCGCGCGGCCACCTCCTGCTTGCCGACGACCTCCTGGCCGCGTGGACGACGCCCGCAGCCCGTCCCGATCCCCCCTGCTCTCTCTCACTCTCCCCGGCTCTTTCCTTCCTCTCCCTCGCTCTCTCTCTCTCACGGCCGAACACCACCGTCGCCGCCGTTCGCCACAGCAGCCATCTCCGGCCACCCCTCGCTCCCCCGACTAGCTCAGAAGCTCCGCCACAACTCCCTCTTCCTCCCCACCGCTCCACGGGTCCCCGGAAGCCCTGCATCGCCGCCACGTCGCCGTTCCCCTCTTCGGCTCCAATCATCATCGCCGTCGAATTCGTCGTCTCCGGCACGTCCCCGAGCCCGCTTCGACGCCCACTGCAACCGCGGTGAGCTACGCCACCGTTTCCCCCTCTTCTCCCCCTCGTTCCCTCACCATAGCCTCCTCCCCACCACGGCCGAACCTCCGCCGTCGCCGAGCTCGCCGTCGACGCAGCTCCGGTGACCATTTGGTCACCCCGGCGAGTCCAACGAGTTCGCAAGACCCCGTAGAGCATCCCTAGCGCCTCGCTTCGCTCGACTTCGAGCTCCAACCCCGTTCCCGTGCACGACCGAACCCCGGCGGCCGCAGCCGAGCTCGCCGCCGTCGACTCCGGCCACCCCGACCCCAACGGACTCCGCCAAGAGCTGCGGGTTGTCCTCAGCTCCACTCCGGTGGTCTCCGCGGTCCGTTTGGTGGCCGAAATGACCAAAACCACTTCCGCCGCCGCGTCGGGCTCGCCGGCGACTAAACGCCGGCAGCCGACATTGACTTTGACCACGGGTGGGCCCTGGTTGACTCCCCTGGGTCAATGACAGGTGGGGCCCAGCCCTGTTAATTAAACAGGATTAGTTTTAATTAACTTTTAATTAAATTAATCACCCTGACATGCGGGACCCACTGTCAGGTTTGACCCAGACCTGTTCCGTTGACCTGCTGACGTCACACTGACGTCAGGCTGACGTAGTAATTGATTTTCTGGATTTAAATTAAATCAGGAAATTCCAGAATATTATTTAAACTTCAAAAATTCATAACTTTTATTCTGTAACTCCAATTTGGACAAATTATATATGAAAAATGATCAGAAAAATCCAATCTATCCATCTGTACTATTTTCATGCATGATCAAACAAGTTAAATTGATGTTTTAAGCAGAATAAGGAAAAGCACTTAAAGAGGCCATGTTTGAGTTTGAAATTTGAATCTTTGATTCAAATTTGTTCAAACCCTTCTGGTTTTAGTTGCATTAGCCCAACACACTCATATTGCCATGTTTCATGCATGCATCATATTGTTGCACATTGTTTGGTGATGCTTGTGTATCGATGTCCTCTGCGACAGGTTCTGTCTCCGAGGAGTACCGTGATTACCCTAACGAAGAATCATATCCGAGCATCGAACCATCAGGCAAGCAACCAACCATTTGATCATATCGATACAATCCCATGTTCTCGCTCCTGCTCTCTTTTACTGCATTAAGACAACGCGTTTCAAACTGCTGTGTGCTACGGTAGTTGAACCCATTTCCTCTGCATGACCTGTCATTGCCACAGTAACTAGATGAAACCCTCTAGCATGTGTAGGAGTTGATTGAGCCATATGTATGTGTTGTTCCTACCTTGCTATGCCTGCTATGCTTAGAGTCGTGTCAGGTCTGGTTCATCTGGGTGATGGCTAGAGTGAAATGATTATGTCGGTAATGAGAGTGGTGTGGTGAACACGATTTGGTAAAGGTATCGATGAGAGGCCATGTAGGAGTACATGGTGGGTTGTTTCATTGAAGCCGACCTTAAGCACTGAGATCTGTATGTGTGATTTAAGATACAGCTACTACCATGCATTGGGCCCTGAAATATGACCCCGCTCGACTTCTTATTCACCCTAGCTCTCTGTCCAGGAGTTGCAAGTAGTTTCTGGTGTTTGTAGCCTACTGGAGGCCGTGAACAGCGTTGACCGTAGGGGTGGGCTGTGATGCGGTAGGTACGTGGCACGGTGTACCGAATATCCGTTAGGTATCTCGGGAACCCTGTTCACATCGTTCGGGGCCGTATGGGAAACCTCGGCTGGACTCCCTGCAGATGGAACCTGGATAGGCGATAAACCTGGACTAGAGACTTGAGTGTTTAGGTAGGTCGTGGTCTACACCCACGTCGGCTTTCGCTTGAAGTCTGCCGAGCACATGTCGTGTGCAGACGCTAAGTGGTGGAAACATGTATGAAGAAGTACACCCCTGCAGGGTTATCATAATCTATTCGAATATCCGCGTCCGCGGTAAAGGACTACTTGGTTGCCTATACAGTTCATAGACAAGTAAATGGAAACTATTAAAAGCCTCAAGATAAGTGTGAGTGCCGAGGATGGCTCTTCCGTAGGAAGACGGAGGCGGATCCTCGGTAGTGTATTGAAGTGTTGAATAGTGGACTCGTGTGCGCAAAACCATTTCAAGTTGGAGTATCGTAGGATAGTCTAGCCAAGAGTCAAAGATGGCTTGCTGCAACAACTCCACCAACCCTTCTTGATACTATGCATGTATTTAGGATCTGATGTAAGTCTTGCTGAGTACCTTTGTACTCATGTTGCTATAATCTACATTTTTACAGAAGACGCTGCAACCCCTTCTGATGGGTTCTATGTAGACGTTGACATCAACGAGTAGGCTAAAGACCCAGGTGGTGACCCTGAGCTTGTGAAGGACCACGTAGTATAGCTTGGCTTTCCAAGCCTCTTTTATTTTACTAGTTGTCTGTACTCAGACAATGTACTTCCGCTGCTAGTTTGTATGACTGTATGACTTGTATGTTGGGTCATGAGACCCGTACCTTTGTGTATGTTATGTATGGCTCCCTGAGCCTTAAATAAAGTACTTGTGTCGTAGAGTCATGTTGTGATGCTTCGTTGTATTTGCACATATCGAGCATATTGTGTGTATGATTGAAATGCTTGGTATGTGTGGGATCTGACTATCTAGTTGTTTATCTTTAGTAGCCTCTCTTACCGGGAAATGTCTCCTAGTGTTACCGCTGAGCCATGGTAGCTTGCTACTGCTCTGGAACACTTAGGCTGGCCGGCATGTGTCCTTCTTCGCTCCTGTGTCTGTCCCTTCGGGGAAATGTCACGCTTTGAGTACCGGAGTCCTGT
Organism: Triticum aestivum; assembly: GCF_018294505.1. Taxonomy (NCBI): domain Eukaryota; kingdom Viridiplantae; phylum Streptophyta; class Magnoliopsida; order Poales; family Poaceae; genus Triticum; species Triticum aestivum. Next base: position 292,368,834 of record NC_057797.1, on the reverse strand, counting down.
TAGCCCGCTACAGCCCGGTTTACCGGAGTCCTGCTAGCCCAGTGCTACAGCCCGGACCCACTTGCTGATGACCGACACGTTCGAAGCTGGGTCATGGATGCCTGTCCCTGTAAGTCTGTGCCACTTTGGGTTTACGACTAGTCATGTCAGCCCGGGCTCCTTATCATATGGATGCTAGCGACACTATCATATACGTGAGCCAAAAGGCGCAAACGGTCCCGGGAAAAGGTAAGACGACACCCTTGGGGATACCGTGCGTGAGGCCGCAAAGTGATATGACGTGTTACCGGCTAGATTGATGTGACATCGAGTTGGGGTCCTGACAATGTTCCTCCCTCATAATAATTTTTAGTAGCATCATGAATGAATTCAACAATATAACCAGCACCTAAAGCATTCTTTTCATGATCTACAAGCATAGAAATTTTATTACTCTCCACGCAAGCAAAATTCTTCTCATTAATAATAGTGGGAGCAAACTCAACAAAATAATTACCATGTGAGGCATAATCCAATTGAAAACTAAAGTCATGATGACAAGTTTCATGGATATCACTATTCTTTATAGCATACAAATCATCACAATAATCATCATAGATAGCAACTTTGTTCTCATAATCAATTGGAACCTCTTCCGAAATAGTGGAATCATTACTAAATAAAGTCATGACCTCTCCAAATCCACTTTCATCAATATAATAATCATAAATAGGAGGCATACTTTCATCATAATAAATTTGCTCATCAAAACTTGGGGGACAAAAAATATCATCTTCATCAAACATAGCTTCCCCAAGCTTGTGGCTTTCCATATCATTAGCATCATGGATATTCAAGGAATTCATACTAACAACATTGCAATCATTCTCATCATTCAAATGTTTAGTGCCAAACATTTTAATGCATTCTTCTTCTAACACTTTGGCACAATTTTCCTTTCCATCATACTCACGAAAGATATTAAAAAGATGAAGCGTATGAGGTAGACTCAATTCCATTTTTGGTAGTTTTTCTTTTATAAACTAAACTAGTGCTAAAACAAGAAACAAAAAGATCCGATTGCAAGATCTAAAGATATACCTTTAAGCGCTAACCTCCCCGGCAATGGCGCCAGAAAAGAGCTTGATGTCTACTACACATCCTTATTCTTGTGGATGTTGTTGGGCCTCCAAGTGGAGAGGTTTGTAGGACAGTAGCAAATTTCCCTCAAGTGGATGACCTAAGGTATATCAATCCGTAGGAGGCGTAGGATGAAGATGGTCTCTCTCAAGCAACCTTGCAACCGAATAACAAAGAGTCTCTTGTGTCCCCAACACACCCAATATAAAGTAAATTGTATAGGTGCACTAGTTCGGCGAAGAGATGGTGATACAAGTGCAATACGGATGGTAGATATATCTTTTTGTAATCTAAAAATATAAAAACAACAAGGTAACTAATGATAAAAGTGAGCGTAAACGGTAGCATCATCAATAACTTGCAGCATATCAGAATTGATAGCATGTGGTGGTGTTGCAAGTTTATTCATAACAGAAGGTGAATCTAAAGCAGAACCGGATGGCAGTTCCTTACCTCCCCCCGTCCTTGAGGGAAATATCTTAGTCTTTGGATCCTTCAAATTCTTCATAGTGATAATATTATAATAATCCCAAGTGACTCAACAAAGATAGCTATGCTCCCCGTCAACGGCGCCAGAAAAAGGTATTGAGAACCCACAAGTATAGGGGATCACAATAGTTTTCGAGGGTAGAGTATTCAACCCAAATTTATAGATTCGACACAAGGGGAGCCAAAGAATATTTGAAGGTATTAGCAGCTGAGTTGTCAATTCAACCATACCTGGAGATTAATTATATGCAGCAAAGTGATCAGTAGCAAAGTAGTTTGATAGTTTTGACAATAGTGACAGCAACAACGGTAATAGTAACAGTGATAGCAGTAGTTTGTAGCAAGTGTAATAGTGATGATAGCAATAGTAACACAGCAAGATGAATAAGTATAAATTCGTAGGCATTGGATTGGTAACTTGTTGGATGATATTCATCATGTGACAGTTATAACCTAGGGCGATACGGCACTAGCTCCAGTTCATCGATATAATTTAGGCATGTATTCCATAAATAGTCATATGTGCTTTATTAAAAGAACTTGCATGACATCTTTTGTCCTACCCTCCTGTGGTAGCAGGGTCTATATTGGAAACTAAGGGATATTAATGCCTCCTTTTAATAGAGAACCGGAACAAAACATTAACACATAGTGAATACATGAACTCCTCAAACTACAGTCATCGCCGAGAGTGGGCCCGGTTGTTGTCACTCCGGGGTTGTCGGATCATAACTATAGTAGGTGACTCTAACTTGCAAGATCGGATCTAGAACATCGATATAATGATGAATTCATAAACAGTTCAGATCTGAAATCATGGCACCCAGGCCCAAAGTGACAAGCATTAAGCATAGCAAAGTCATAACAACATCAATCTAAGAACATAGTGGATACTAGGGATCAAGCCCTAACAAAACTAACTTGATTACATGATGAATCTCATCCAACTCCGCACCGACTAGCAAGCCTACGAAGGAATTACTCACTCCCGGTGGGGAGCATCATGGACTAGGCGATGGAGAAGGGTTGGTGATGATGAAGAACGAAGATCACCCTCTCCGGAGCCCCAAACTTACTTTAGATCTGCCCTCCCGAGGAAGAACATGGCTCGGCAGCGGCTCCGTCTCGTGGATCGTGATAATTCTTTCCCTGAATTTTTTCTAGAAATATGTGATTTTATAGTATCAGGGGGTTCATCAGCGGGGCCACCAGGTGGGTACAACCCGCCTGGGTGTGCCAGGAGAGGGGGGCGCGCCCTGGTGGGTTGTGCCCACCCAGGGCCCCCTCTCTGGTGGGTCTTGGCTCCAGAAATTCTTATTATTGATATAAAAAATCCTCGCAAAGTTTTGTTCCATTCCGAAAACTTTTATTTCTGCACAAAAACAACACCATGGTAGTTCTGCTGAAAACAACGTATGTCAGGGGTTAGTTTCATTCAAATCATGCAAATTAGAGTCCAAAACAAGAGGAAAAGCATGAGAAAAATTAGATACGTTGGAGACGTATCATCATTACTTGCTCATCACAAGTTATCTTGGTATCAAACTACTCGTTACTTATAATTTCAGTGCTTGCAGACATTATCTTGCTGAAAACCACTTGTCATTTCCTTCTGCTCCTCGTTGGGTTCAACATCTTACTTATCGAAAGGACTACGATTGATCCCCTATTCTTGTGGGTCATCAAGGCTCTTTTCTGGCGCCATTGCTGGGGAGTGATGCACTCTTAGTAAGTGGAAATTGTTAAGGAAGAATTATTATTACGTGCTAAAATTTACTGTCACTTGTTACTATGGAAAACAATCCTTTGAGGGGTTTGTTCTAGGTATATTCACCTCGAACGGAACCAAAATTAGTCACCCTTCATCCTACAACACCTACTAAAAATATTGGTTATGAAATTCCTTCAGGTATGATAAAACAACTGCTAGTTAACCCTTATGGAGGAGATGGAACCGAACATCCTGATATGCACTTGATATATGTGGAAGAAATTTGTGGATTGTTTACACTTGCAGGTTTACCCGGAGATGAAGCTAAGAAGAAGGTTTTCCCTTTATGTTTGAAGTGAAAAGCATTGGCATGGTATAGGCTATGAAATGATATTGGATCTTGGAATTTGAATCGATTGAAATTGGAGTTCCACCAAAAATTTTATCCTATGCATTTGGTTCATCGTGATGGGAATTACATATATTATTTTTTGCCTCGTGAAGGAGTAAGTATTGCTCTAGCTTGGGGGAGGCTTATGTAAATGTTATATTCTTGCCCCAATCATGAGCTCTCAAGAGAAATTATCATTCAGAATTTTTATGCTTGGCTTTCTCAAGATGATCGATCCATGCTCGATACTTCTTGTATGTGTTCCTTTATGAAGAAGACTATTGGGAACTCTGAAGATTGGGAACTCGATGAAGGTAAAGAGTCAGGTATTAAGCTTAAGTATGATTGTGTTTAATCTTTTATGAATACCATTGCTTTTCAAAAGTTTAGCACTAAATATGGACTTGGTTTTGAGATAGTAGCCTCCTTTTGTGAATATTTTGCTACTCATGTTGATCTCCCTAAGGAGAAGTGGTTTAAATATCACCCACCTATTAAAGAAGAAATTAATGAACCAGTAATAGCTAAAGATGAAACTATTATTTATAATGTTGATCTAGGTGTTCCTACTGCTTATATTAAAAACCACCTTTCCCTGTTAGGATAAAGGAACATGCTAAGGTTTCAACCATGGTCAATAAAAGTAATATTAGAGCACCTAAACTAGCTGAACAAATCAAGGTAGAACCTAGTGTTTCTATGGTTAAAGATCTCCTGGTTGAAAATCTAGATGGGCATGTTATTTACTTCTGTGATGACGCTGCTAGAATTGCCAAACCCGATGAAAAGGATAAACATAGATCCATTTTTGGCATGCCTGTTGTTTCAGTTAAAATAGGAGATCACTGTTATCAAGGTTTATGTGACATAGGTGCTAGCGTGAGTGCTATAACTTTTACCTTATATCAAGAAATTATGAATGATATAGCACCCGCTGAAATAGAAGACATAGATGTTAGTATTAAACTTGCTAATAAAGACACCATCACACCACTTGGGATTGTTAGAGATGTTGAAGTTTTGTGTGGGAAAATAAAATACCCTATTGATTTTCTTGTTCTTGGTTCCCCACAAGATGACTTTTGTCCCATTATCTTTGGTAGACCTTTCTTGAACACTGTTAATGCTAAAACAGATTGTGAGAAACAAACTGTCGGTGTTATTTTTGGTGATGAGTCTCATGAATTTAATTTGTCTAAGTTTAGTAGAAAACATCATAAGAAAGAATTTCCTAGTAAGGATGAAATAATTGGTCTTGCTTCTATTGATGTGCCTTCTACTAATCCACTAGAACAATATTTGCTAGACAATGAGAAAGGTATACATATGCATGAAAGAAATGAAATATATAAGATTTTGTTTAAACAACGTCCTCTGCTTAAACACAATTTTCCTATTAAAACTCTGGGAGGTCCTTGTCGGTGTCAAAACCGGCGGATCTCGGGTAGGGGGTCCCGAACTATGCGTCTAAGGAGAATAGTAACAGGAGGCGGGGGACACGATGTTTACCTAGGCTCGGGCTCTCTCGATGGAGGTAATACCCTACTTCCTGCTTGATTGATTTTGATGATATGAGTATTACAAGAGTTGATCTACCACGAGATCATAGAGGCTAAACCCTAGAAGCTAGCCTATGGTATAATTGTTGTCGTCCTACAGACTAAACCCTTCGGTTTATATAGACACCGGAGGGGGCTAGGGTTACACAGGGTCCATTACAAGGAATAAGATCTACATATCCGTATTGCCAAGCTTTCCTTCCACGTCATTGAGAGTCCCATCCGGACACGGGACGAAGTCTTCAATCTTGTATCTTCATAGTCCAATAGTCCGGCTGTCCGGAGACCCCCTAATCCAGGACTCCCTCAGTAGCCCCTGAACGAGGCTTCAATGACGATGAGTCTGGCGCGTAGATTTGTCTTCGGCATTGCAAGGCGGATTCTTCCTCCGAATACTCCATAGAAGATTTTGAACACAAGGATAGTGTCCAGCTCTGCAAAACAAGTTCCTATACCACCGTAGTGAGAATAATATTTCCACAAATCTAATCTGCTGACATGTTTAGCAACATGACATCATGCCATGGCCCGGTCATTATTTGAGCCGTTTTTCTCAACAGGCACTGCACATATCGCGTGGCGGTTTTCTTGACACGTCTTCTCTAAGAAGAGATCGTGTCCCCTTATCACGGGATTCTCATCAATATGGGTATGGGTAACCCAACCGCGCCATCAATTACGGCGTTCGGGGAATAAGCGATTTTACCAGGTAAGTGGGGAGGCACATTGCCCCTTCCTCCCTTATAAGGGGACAAAGATTCACCCTTTTTACCCACGCCTTATTCCTCCTTACTTATCCATTCACGCACACTCGAGCTCCAGCGCCCAAGTTCGCGTCTTTCTCCTTAAACCACTCCAAGCATGTCCGGAGCGGGAGGCAAGTGGATGGTCTCCTCCGTCACAGAGGAGAACATCACAAAGCTACGGGAAGCCGAATATCTGGCTGCGGACATCGCGCACTGGCTGCCAGATGCGGGGCAGATCATCCCTATGCCCGAACCCCATGAGAGGGTAGTTTTCCTTACCAACTTTTCCGCGGACTGGGATTTCCCCTTCACCCGTTTGTCCGCGGTCTCATGTTCTACTACGGGCTGGATTTTCATGATCTGGCCCCCAATTTCATCCTCAACATCTCGATGTTTATTGTCGTGTGCGAGGCCTTCCTCCGCATTAGGCCCCACTTCGGCTTGTGGCTGAAGACCTTCAATGTTAAACCGAAGGTGGTGGTCGGCCAGCAAGCAGAGTGCGGAGGTGCCATGGTGGGCAAAATGCCTAGCGTCACCTGGCTCGAAGGCTCCTATGTGGAGACCATAAAGGGGTGGCAATCGGGATGGTTCTACATCACCGAGCCGCGCGACACCAACTGGGTGGCGGCCCCCGAATTTCGATCCGGAATCCCCACGCAGCTCTCTTCCTGGAAAGAGAAGGGCCTGTCCTGGGGTTCCCCGGTAGAGCTGACCGGACTCTAGACCTGCATCAAGAACATGATGAGCAAGAAAATCAAGCTCGTCAACGTGGTCCAGTTCATGCTCTTCCGCTGGATCCTCCCATGTCAACGACGGGTATTCAATTTGTGGGAGTTTGACACGGCCAGGCACCAGACGCTGCGAGAGCTCTTCGACACGATGCACAAGGACGTCTGGAAGGTGCTGTTCAAGGGCGCCGAGGTACCTCCTCCCCTTACCGAGGACCACGGACTCAACATAAAGCGCCATGCCAATCCGATAAGTTTTTATATCTCACAGGATCTTTATTTTCCCTAGTTTAATCATGTGTCGGATCTAAGCTTCCATGCCATTAACATGACTAGGTAGAGACAGCGAAGCAGATCGATTGCCCAACCCCCTGCCTTAAGATCCTGCAGATGCTCTCCTAACAGAGATGCTAGTTCCGACGCCTTATGAGGTGCCGGTGAAGAAGGCCAAGAAGAAGGCCACGGGGACCTGAAAGGGTCTCTGGCGCAAGGTTATATCAGACTCATCATCCGATATCTCCGAAGCGCACTGCTACCACGAAAACGAGGAGGAGTAAGAGGAAAGTTCTCCCCCTAGCCGGGGGAGACAAGAAAAGGAAGGTCGCCCCAACCGGGGAGGCCGAAGGGTCCAAGAAGGGAAGGACCCTCCTTCCGGACTGCTCCACGACGACCGCCTACAGTGATGACGAGTGGTTACCCAGGGACAAGCCCCTGGCGAAGTGATAAGTATCCGGATACCATAGTAATTCATGGTATGTTTTATTGCACTACTTCTCCTTACGCTGAATATGATTATGCAGTCCGTCCTGAGCCCATCTCGACGTATCTTCGTCGGACGGTTCTTTGGACTCGTTGGATATGAATAGCGATTCCCTTCCGACCGCCTCCACCCCTTACCCTATGGACAATTTCGAGGTGTTGTCTCAAAAGGCATCGGGCCGAGGGGAGGTAGTCCTGGGGGCACCTCGAGGCGGCCTTCGGGACCCTTGTCGCAAAGGGAGCAAGACTCCCACGGGCTCCAAGTTCGGACCCCAGCCGAATACTGCACCGGAACCTTGGGTGGTTCCGGACTCTGGCAGGCGACCCCCCATTAAGAGGGGCAAGCTGCCCGTGCTGGTGGCCTCTGTCCATCCAGAGGCACCGGACAACTTGTTGGAAGCGCTATCATGTGTGCGGTGATCGAGAAAGTTCAGTCCGCCAAAAATGGACTAACTGAAGCTTGTGCCAGCCTCCGAACAGGCTTTCAGGTAAGAAATCAAAATATAGGAAAATATTACCGCATAGACAGTAGCCCCTGATGCTCTGTTTGGCACCAAGGCTGAAGCCCACATGGCCCTCCAAGAGATTGATGCGGTGAAGAAGATAGCAGCGGGTAAGGCATTCATTATGAAAAGCAAGCTTGTGAAGGAAACTTTCCTTTTACTTACCCAAGTTTGGAGCTCTCCAGGAGCTTTCGCAGATCTGCCCCGCAGTGTACTAGATGCCGCAGAGATTTACCGAGCTGAGGAGGGGAGCTCGACGGAAAAGTTGTTCTGGTCTCAGTATACTGGGACCGAACACCCGATGCCCTTGAGCGACCAGCTGAAGCAACTGGTCGAGCTTCACAAGGCGTCCGAACAGGCCATGAAGGGTCTTATAGTCCGGATGTGGCCTGGCGATCCCCTGCCTAGCAGCTACTACGGTGTAGTGAGGAGGCTTGTGGATGCCTGCCCACGGCTTGAAGTCATAAAGCGGTCCGTCTGCATCGAGGTTGTGCGCAGGGCTTTTGCCCGGGCGAAGGTGCACTGGGCGAAGCTGGACGCCATAAAGCTGGTGAAGGAGGGGCCGCCGGAGGGCAAGGAGCATCGCTGCCCCGAAATGTATTATGACACTGTCCTGAAGGGTTCCCGCCTTATGGCGGAGGAATGTGCTAGAGATGTAATTTTTGAATGAACATGCTCATGTGATCCTGTAATGTGAAACGAGTTCATTTGTGCTATGCAATGCTTTTTGAATTTAAAATATTACCTTCTGTGTGGCCGTTTATAAAATCTAAGAGTTGGCCAGTCGTCGGCTACTACCCCCATGTAACTAGTACTAGGGTGTTCAGAATAAACCTGAGCACTCTTTATCCTAATTTTGGGTCCTTCGAGGGAGGTGTTCAGCACAACGAACGAGGCAATCGGACTATAAGGCTTTATCACTCTCACCTAGCCATAGAAGTCTACAATTTTAAATTTTGGCGAAGCCCCTAGTATTCGGAAGGCCGAATTTGGGGCGCTATATACGCCTAAGTCGGGCAAGGCCAAGGGAACCCGGAAGAGTTCCCGGCGCCAGGTGGTATCAGTCTCATCGTCCGATAACTCCGAGACGCACTCCTCCCGTGAAGATGAGGAGAAGGAAGATGAAGATTCTCCCCCTCCAACCGGGGGAGACAAGAAAAGGAAGGCCGCCCCAACTGGGGAGGCCGGAGGGTCCAAGAAGGGAAGGACTCTCCTTCTGCACTATTCTACCACCCCGGCCGACGGCGAAGATGAGTGGCTGCTCAGGGCCAAGCCCCTGGCAAAGTCGTAAGTATTCAGATACCAGAGTAACTCATAGCATACTTTTATTGCACTGCTTGTCCTAACGTCGAATATGATTATGAAGTCCGCCCAAGCCCGTATCGATGCATCATCGTCGGACGGTTCCTTGGACTCGTCGGACATGGATAGTGATACACTTCCAACCGCCACCTCTCCTTGCCCTACGGACAATGCCGAGGTACTGTCTCAAGGGGCACCGAGCCGAGGGGAGACAATCCCAGAGGCGCCTCAAGGCGACCTTCCGGACTCCAGGAGCAAAGGGAGCAAGGCTCCCAGGGGCTCCAAGTTCGGCCCGCAGCCAGACACCGCGCCGGAACCTCCAGTGGTTCCGGACTCGGACAGGCGGCCCCCTTCCAAGAGGGGCAAGCCGTCTGTGCCGGTGACCTCTGTCCATATAGAGGGACCGGACGAACTGTAGGGAGCGCTTAGCGGCGCTTCAATCGGCGAAGAGCACGACACTATTATGAGTGCGGTGATCAAGAAGGTTTAGTCCACCAAGAGCGGACTGACTGAAGCCTGTACCAGCCTTCTAACAGGCTTTGAGGTAAGTATTTAAAATATAGGAAAAATATTACCTCATAGACAGTAGCCCGTGATGCTCTATTTGGTGTTAACAAAGAAAATCCGAATAGAGGATCAATAATATCTGCAGGAGTCTAAAATAAGTATGTTTGTATGCGTATGCAGGCTTCGCTGCTGACCTCTGGCGCACTGACTGTGGAGGTCGCCGCACTGAAGAAGGACCTCGAGGGGTCCGAGAAAGAGCTCGGCCTTGCCAAGAGGCAGCTCGAAGAGAACAAAGGTAAGTAATACCTTGTCTATATAAAAAAGAAAATGTGGTTGCGAACTGACATGATCATCATGAATGTGCCAGGGGCCACGACCGAAGTGGTGACCCTTAAGCAAGCACAGTCCGAGGCCGAAGACAAAGCGGCCATGGAGCGCACCGAGCGGGCAAAGCAAGAGGCACGGGTGGGCGAGGTGGAGCAAGAGCTCCAGGCTGTCGTGAAGAAGCACGAGGCTTTGGAGCTTGACTTGAAGACGCGTGAGTCCGAGCTTGCCGCGGCCCTCGAGAGCACAAAGAATGCCAAGGCTGAAGCCCAAAAGGCCCTCTAGGAGATTGAGGTGATGAGGAAGATAGCGGCGGGTAAGGCATTCAATATGCAAAGCAAGCATGTGAAAGTAAATTACTTGTTACTTACCCGAGTCTGGAGCTCTCCAGGAGCATTCGCAGATTTGCCCCGTAGCGTGTCGGATGCCGTGAAGTATTACCAGGCCGAGGAGGGAAGCTCGATGGAGAAGTTGTTCTGGTCTCAGTATACAGGGACCGAACACCCGATGCCTATGAGCGACCAACTAAAGCAACTGGTCGAGCTGCACAAGGCAGCCGAATAGGCAATGAAGGGCTTTATAGTCTGGCTGTGGCCTAGCGACTCCCTTCCCAACAGCTACTTCGGCCTGGTGAGGCGGCTTGTGGATGCCTACACACGGCTGGAAGTCATCAAGCGGTCCGTCTATATCGAAGGTGCCCGTCGGGCTTTTGCCCGTGCAAAGGTGCACTAGGCTAAGATGGACGCCGAGAAGTTGGTGAAGGAGGGGCCGCCGCAGGGCAAGAAGCATCGCCACCCCGAGATGTATTATGAGGGTGTCCTGAAGGGTGCCCGTCTTGTGGAGGACAAGTGTGCGAAGGATGTAATTTTTGAATGAACTTGCTCGTGTGATCCTGTATTATGAAAACTTGTTCATATGCGCTATGCAACGCTTGTTTTGAATTTAAAATATTACCTTCTGTGCGGCTGTTTATCAAATCTGAGAGATCGCCAGTCGTCAGCTTCTGCCCCCATGCCACGAGTGTTGGGGTGTTCAGGATAAACCTAAGCACTGTTTTCCCATTGTTGGGTGCTTCGAGGGAGGTGCTCAGCACAACGAACAAGGCAATCGAACTTTAATGCTCTATCACTCTCACTTAGCCATAGAACTCTACAATTTTAAATTTTGGCGAAGCCCCTAGTATTCGGAAGGCCGAATTCGGGGCGCTATACACGCCTTAAGCCGGACAAAGCCGACTCCTCAGTCTAAGCGGCATAAGTCTTTAGGGACTCGAGACCTCTCGAACAGCGACCAACTCTCGCCTTATCATGACAGTCCGTTTTAGCTTTCTCTACTGAGGTGCTTAGCCCAGCTGAACCGGGGCACAGTCACAGTAGTTCTCCCAGTGCTACCTTAGCTGATATAGCAGAACGTAAGGTACCAAAACATGGGAGCCGGGCAAACCCAACTATTGACCCAAGACTTGATTCGGAGTTGATGCATATAATGCTATAAGTTTGGGGTGCCGCACTGTCTAAAGTGTTCGGACTTCTCACGCCGTATTATGGGGTATGCTTAAGCCCCTGGCATATTGGCTGTACCAGAGTGTATGGGTGCTGGATGTCATGAATGAACATATATAAAAAAAGAAGAATAGAGAATGCGATAATAGTCTAGTGCTATGCATTGTTTATTCAATAAGGTGCGTCGAAGAAGAATGATACAAGTAGTGCGATAAGGAAAAAAGTAGAACTATTTGACATGTCCCCTCCAAGGGCAAGCTGAGGAATGGTATTTAAAGCAAGTATTTCACTCGTTATCGGAGACCACCTGGGAGTTCTGTGGTGCGACGTGGCTTCTTGCCTACTTGGTTGTTGCATCGTGTGTCCGGCAGTCGTACTGCCGGACGGGGTTTCCAGAGATTAAAGTCCTGAAAGAGATAAAAAATAACAAAGCAGGAAGCCCCTAGTGCGGTTGAGCCGCGTCTTGGGGCGTGCCGTAGTCGTGCCCCCTCCCCACTTGTGCCCATGGTATTTTCAATGCGTAATTATGTACGCGTGGCACGGATTTTGTTGTTTGGCTGGTACTGGGGTGGGGGCCGCATTGCTATGCGAGCTCGGAACATGCTAGGCGATCTTATTGCCGATTACTCCAGGCGCGCTTGAAGGTGTCCGGGTCTTTAATCGCTGAACTGGTGGATTGCCTTAAGAGGCTGCTTTGCGCTTCTGCTGCGAGGGCCGCAGTGTGCTCCTCCATGCGGAGAGAGCGCTCTGTGTTTCCATTGACTGTGATGACCCCTCGAGGTCCTGGCATCTTGAGCTTGAGATATGCATAGTGCGGTACTGCGTTGAATCTCGCGAACGCGGTTCGCCCGAGAAGTTCATGATAACCACTGCGAAACGGGACTATATCGAAGATTAACTCCTCGCTTCGGAAGTTATCCCGGGATCCGAAGACCACTTCCAGTGTGACCGAGCCTGTGCAATGGGCCTTTACATCTGGTATGGTGCCTTTAAAGGTCGTTCTTGTGGGTTTGATCCTTGAGGGGTCTATACCCATTTTGCACACTGTGTCCTGATAAAGCAGGTTCAGGCTGCTACCACCGTCCATAAGGACTCGAGTGAGGTGAAATCCGTTGATGATTGGGTCTAGGACCAGTGCGGCGAATCCGCCATGACAGATACTAGTGGGGTGGTCCCTGCGATCGAAGGTGATCGGATAGGAGGACCATGGGTTGAACTTTGGGGCGACTAGCTCCAATGCATATACGTCCCTTAACGCACGCTTCCGCTCCCTCTTGGGGATGTGGGTTGCGTATATCATGTTCACCGTCTGCACTTGTGGGGGGAACCTCTTCTGTCCTCCGGTGTTCGGCTGCCAGGGCTCTTCCTCGTCATCTCTATGTAGCCCCTTGTCTTTGTTTTCGGCATTTAACTTGCCGACCTGCTTGAACACCCAACATTCCCTGTTGCTGTGGTTGGCTGGCTTGTCACGGGTGCCATGTATTTGGCATGAGCGATCGAGTATGCGGTCCAAACTGGACGGGCCCGGAGTGCTTATTTTGAATGGCTTTTTCCGCTGACCTGGTTTAGAGCCTCTGAATCCGACATTGACTACCGTATCATCGGTATTGTCGCTATTGATGCAGCGCTTATGTTTGTTGCGACGTGACCTGCCATTGCTATCCTTGGTGTCTAAAGTACCGCGGTTCTTTGATATGTTATTGCTGCGAGCCAGCCAGCTGTCTTCTCCAACGCAAAAGTAGGTCACGAGTGCTGTGAGGGCTGCCATGGATTTCGGCTTTTCCTGGCCAAGGTGCCGAGCGAGCCACTCGTCGCGGATGTTGTGCTTGAAAGCTGCTAGGGCCTCTGGATCTGGACAGTCAACAATTTGATTTTTCTTTGTCAGGAACCGTTTCCAGAATTGCCTGGCCGATTCCTCTGGCTGCTGAATTATGCGGCTTCCAGATCTTCCCAACAACCAATGGATTCTGCTGGCAGGCTGTTGAGCCAATGCCGAGCTGGTCCTTTGAGTTTAAGTGGGAGGTATTTTATGGCATGTAGGTCATCACCACGGGCCATGTGGATGTGCAGGAGGAAGTCCGCGATCCATACCACAGGATTTTATGTGCCGTCGTATGATCCTATATTTACAGGTTTGAAACCCTCTGGGATTTGATGATCCATTACTTCATCTGTGAATCATAGGGGGTGTGTGGTGCCTCTGTACTGGGCTATGTCGCGACGCAGCTCAAATGAGTCTTGTCCGCTGTGTTCAGCCGAACCGGATTTACTTTTACTGTATCCGGCATGATGGTTATCGTCCCACGTGGTGGCGCGCCCTCGTGATCCATAGATCGATCTTGCGTGTTTTGCTTTGTCCTCCAATACGTCTCGCAGGTCTAGCGTGTTTCCCCGTGCTTTGACATTTTTATTTGAGTGGCGTCGGGGTGCGGGCTCAGCTTTTGGCTGAAATGCCTCTCTGTCGCGGCCACGAGGTGGCCGATCAGCCGCATCATACACTGAAGATGTAGGTTTTAATGCTTCCCCCTCTAGTCGGGGTAGCAACCTGTGCTTTGGGTAACTCTTGGAGGGGCGTTTGAGTTCATATTCCTCGGCCGCAAGGACATTAGTCCATCTATCAGCTAGCAAATCTTGATCAGCTTGAAGCTGCTGCTGCTTTTTCTTAAGGCTATTGGCCGTGGCTATAAGCCGGTGCTTGAAGCGCTCTTGCTCGATGGGATCCTCAGGTACGACAAATTCGTCCTCGTCGAGGCTTGCCTCGTCTTCAGAGGGAGGCATGTAATTATCATCCTCCGCCTCTCCATCTGCCGCTCTCTCGGGAGGGCTGGCTTCTCCATCCTCCTGCTCTAAATCTTGCTAGAGGGGATTGTTGTCGTCTTCGGCACTGTCTAGAGTGCTATTATCTCCTGTTCCGGTGTCACCGCTTTTTCTTTGGCGAGACTTAGAGCGGCGCCGCTGACGTCGGCGCTTGGGTTGTTTCTTGGAGGGGTCATCCTCTGCTGTCTCGTCGCCATTGCCTTCTTTGGGTGTGTCTACCATGTATATATCATATTATGAGGTGGCTGTCCAGTGCCCTATGGGCAGTAGTTCCTCTTCGTCTCCCACATCGTCATCCATACCGTCGATGTCTTCGCAGTCGAAGTCGAGCATGTTGGTCAAATTGTCGACAGTGGCTACTAAGTGGGTGGTGGGTGGGCGGCGAATTGCTTTGTCATCCGCATCCCAATCCTGGTGAACATAGTTCGGCCAGGACTCTCCTGACAGGGAGAGAGACCTTAATGAGTTCGGTATGCCTTCGAAGGGAGAGTGTTGAAAGATATCCGTGGAGGTGAACTCCATGGTCGGCGCCCAGCCATATTCGATAGGCACGGGCGCAGGCGGTTCGGCGTCCGTGGCCGGGGAAGGATCCGGCAATTCGACGTCACGGCTCTCGTGAAGGGTAAGGTCAATACTCGGCTCGATCGCCGCTGAGTATACGACCTCCGTGGCGGGTCTATCCACCCGTCCATGGATGGTGCAGCTGGCTCCGAATTGAGGGTCAGAGCGGTTGCCGGCGCGATCTCCTGAACACTGTCCGATGGCAGAGCTAAATCATGCTCATCATGACCGTGTGGCGCTCTAGGCAGGGGTTCGAATCCATCGACGATCAAGTCTCCGCGGATATCGGCTGTGTAGTTTAAGCTTCCAAACCTGACCTGGTGGCCAGGAGCGTAACTCTCGATCTTCTCCAGATGGCCAAGCGAGTCAGCCCGCGGTGCGAAGCCGCCGAATACAAAGATCTGTCCGGGGAGAAAATTCTCACCCTGGACTTCATCACTATCGATGATTGAAGGATCCATCAAGCCTAATTATGACGACACAGAGGAACTCTCAATGAAAGCACCAATGTTGGTGTCAAAACCGGTGGATCTCGGGTAGGGGTCCCGAACTATGCATCTAAGGCGGATGGTAACAGGAGGCAGGGGACACGATGTTTTACCTAGGTTCGGGCCCACTTGCTGGAGGTAAAACCCTACGTCCTGCTTGATTATTCATGATAATATGAGTAGTACAAGAGTTGATCTACCACAAGATCGGAGAGGCTAAACCCTAGGAGCTAGCCTATGGTATGATTGTATGTTGTCCTAAGGACTAAAACCCTCTGGTTTATATAGACACCGAAGAGGGCTAGGGTTACACAAGGTCGGTTACAAAGGAGGGGATATACATATCTGTATTGCCTAGCTTGCCTTCCACGCCATGTAGAGTCCCATCCGGACACGGGACGAAGTCTTCAATCTTGTATCTTCATAGTCCAACAGTCCGGCCAAAGGATATAATCTGGCCGTCCAGATACCCTCTAATCCAGGACTCCCTCAAATACGTCAAAGCGTACTGATACAAGTATTGCAATAAGCAAAAAATAGGACTATTTGACATGTCCAATCCAAGGGAAAGCTGCGTATGGGTAATAAAAAGAGGGTATATCGATTGTTATTAGAGACCACCTGGGGGTTCCCTTGTACGTCTTAGCTTCTTGCCTCCTTGGTTGTTCCGTCCCATAATTTGTCTGACAATCATACTGCCAGAAAGGGCTTCCAGAGAGTAAGTTCTTGAAAGAGAAAAAATGATAAAGGTATGCAGCCCCTGGGGCGGTTAAGCCACATTGCGGGACGTGCCCTGATCGTGCCGCCGCCTATGCCCATGGTATTTTCAGTGCGTAATTATGTACGCGCGGCATGGATTTTGTCGCTTGACTGGGACTGGGGCGGGGGCCGAATTGCTAGGCGAGCTCTGAAGGTGCCAGGCGATCTTGTTGCAGGTTACTCCGGACTCGCTTGACGGTGTCCGGGGGCTGTATCGCCGAATTGGCGGTTTGACTTAAATGGCTGCTTTTTGCTTCTGCTGCAAGGGCCGCGGTGTGCTCTTCCGTGCGGAGCGAGCGTTCTGTGTTTCCATTGACTGTTATGACCCCCCTAGGTCCTGGCATCTTGAGCTTGAGGTATGCGTAATGCGGTACCACATTGAATTTTGCAAATGCGGTTCGCCCGAGCAGTGCGTGATAGCCACTGCGGAACAGGATGATATCGAAGATTAACTCCTCGCTTCGGAAATTGTTCGGAGATCCGAAGACCACTTCTAGTGTGATTGAGCCCGTGCAATGGGTCTCTACACCTGGGATGATGCCCTTAAAGGTGGTTTTGGTGGGCCTGGTCCTCGAGAGATCTATACCCATTTTGCGCACTTTATCTTGATAGAGCAGGTTCAGGCTGCTGCCGCCGTCCATAAGGACTCGAGTGAGGTGAAATCCATCGATGATGGGGTCTAGGACCAATGCGCCGGATCCGCCATGATGGATACTAGTGGGGTGGTCCTTGCAATAGAAGGTGATCGGACAAGAGGACCATGGGTTGAACTTTGGTGCGACGGGCTCCATCACATAGACGTCCCTTAGTGCACGCTTCAGTTCCCTCTTGGGAATGTGGGTTGCGTATATCATGTTCACCATCTTCACTTGTGGGGGGAACCTCTTCTTTCCTCCCGTGTTCGGCGGCCGGGGCTCCTCCTTGTCATCACTATGAAGCCCCTTGTCCTTGTTTTCGGGATTCAACTTGCTGGCCTACTTTAACACCCAGCATTCTCTGTTGGTGTGATTGGCTGGCTTATCGGGGGTGCCGTGGATTTGACACAAGCGATCAAGTATGCGATTCAAACTGGACGGGCCGGAGTACTTATTTTGAATGGCTTTTTCCGCTGACCGGATCTAGAGCCTCTGAATCTAGTATTGACAGTCGTATCATCGGCGTCATCGTCGTTGTTATGGCGCTTGTGTCTATTACGACATGGTCTGCCATTGGCATCTTTGGTATTTGAAGTGCCTGGATTCCTTGATGTGTCGTTGCTGCGAGCCAGCCAGCTATCCTCGCCCGTGCAAAAGCGGGTCATGAGTGTCGTGAGGGCTGCCATAGACTTCGGCTTCTCCTGGCCGAGGTGCCGGGCGAGCCACTCGTCACGGATGTTATGCTTGAATGCCGCTAACGCCTCTCCATACGGACAGTCGACAATTTGGTTTTTCTTAGTTAGGAACCGTGTCTATAATTGCCTGGCTGATTCCCCTGGCTGTTGTGTTATATGGCTCAAGTCATCAGCATCCAGTGGTCGCACATAAGTGCCCTGGAAGTTGTCAAGGAATGCGTCTTCCAAATCCTCCCAACTGCCGACGGAGTCTGCTGGCAAGCTATTCAGCCAATGCCGAGCTGGTCCTTTGAGTTTTAGTGGGAGGTACTTGATGGCACGTAGATCATCACCGCGAGCCATGTGGATGTGGAGGAGGAGATCCTCAATCCATACAGCGGGATCTGTTGTACCATCATACAATTCGATATTTACGGGTTTAAAACCCTCCGGGAATTCGTGATCCATAACTTCATCAGTGAAGCATAGGGGGTGTGTGGCGCCTCTGTGCTGGGCTATATCACGACGTAGTTCATATGAGTCTTGTCTGCTGTATTCGGCCCAGCCGGATTTACTTTTAGTGTATCCGGCGTGACGGTCATCGTCCCGCATTGGCGCTCGCCCCTGTGACCCGTATATCGACCTTGCATGTTTTGCCCTGCTTTCCAATACGTCTCGCAGGTCCCGTGTGTTGCCCCGGGCCTTGGTATTTTTGTTTGAGTGGCGGTGGGGTGCAAGCTGAAACGCCTCTCTGGCTCGCCCATGAGGTGGCCGGTCAGCCGCATCATACACTAGTGATGTAGGTTTCAATGCTTCCTCCTCGAGTCGAGGTAGCGACCTGCACTTTGGGTAACTCTTGGAGAGGCGCTCGAGTTCGTATTCCTCGGCCACAAGGACTTCGGTTTGTCTTTCTGCTAGAGAATCTTGATCTGCTCGAAGCTATTGTTGCTTTTTCTTCAAGCTATTTGTTGTGGCTATAAGCCGGCGCTTGAAGCGCTCCTGCTCGACGGGATCCTCAGGCACGATAAATTCTTCGTCGCCGAGGCTCACCCCGTCTTCGGAGAGAGGCATGTAATTGTCCTCCTCCGATTCTCTATCTGCTGCCTGCTCTGGAGGGCTAGCTTTTTCACCCTCCCGCTCTAAATTGTGCTGGAGGGGATTGTTGTCGTCTTCGGCACTATCTGAAGTGTTATTGTCTCTTGTGCCGGTATCACTACTTTTGCTATGGAGGGACTTAGAGCGGCGCCGCTGACATCGGCGCTTGGGTTGCCTCTTGGAGGGGTGATCCACCGATGTCTCGTCGCCATTGCCTTCTTTGGGGGTGTCCACCATGTATATATCATATGATGAGGTGGCGGTCCAGCGCCCTGTGGGCGGTGGTTCTTGTTCGTCTCCTGCATCGTCATCCATACCGTCGATGTCTTCGGAGTCGAAGTCGAGCATATCGGTTAAATCGTGGACAGTGGCTACTAAGTGGGTGGTGGGTGGGGATCGAATTTCTTCGTCGTCCGCATCCCATTCTAGCCGGACATAGTTCGGCCAAGGTTCTCCTGACAAGGAGAGAGACCTTAATGAATTTAGCACGTCGCCGAAAGGTGAGTGCTGAAAGATATCCGCGGCGGTGAACTCCATGATTGGCACCCAATCGGATTCGATAGGCACGGACGCAGGCCACTCGGAGTCCGTGGCCGGAGACGAATCCAGTGGTTCGGCAACACGGCTCTCGTAAGGGGTGAAGTCAGTATCCGGCTCCATCACCACTAAGAGTGCAGCCTCCATAGCGGGGTCTATCCTGCCGTCCTCGGATGGCGCGATTTGCTCCGGATTGAGGGTCGGAGTAGTTGCGGGTGTGATCTCCCAAACACTGTCCGACGACAGAGTTACGTCATGCTCATCGTGATTGTGCGGCGCACCTGACATGGGCCCGAATCCATCGAAGATCCAGTCCCCGCGGATGTCGGCAATGTAGTTTAAGTTTCCAAACCTGAACTGATGGCCAGGGGCGTAGCTCTCGATCTGCTCCAGATGGCCAAGCGAGTTGGCCCACAGTGTGAAGCCGCCGAATATGAAGATCTGTCCAGGGAGGAAAACCTCACCCTGGACCGCATCGTTACCGATGATCGAAGGAGCCATCAAGCCTTATTGTGACGGCAAAGTGGAGCTCTCAATGAAAGCACCAATGTCGGTGTAAAAATCGGCGGATCTCGGGTAGGGGGTCCCGAACAGTGCGTCTAAGGCGGATGGTAGCAGGAGGCGGGGGACATGATGTTTACCCAGGTTCGGGCCCTCTCGATGGAGGTAATACCCTACTTCCTGCTTGATTGATCTTGATGATATGAGTATTACAAGAGTTGATCTACCACGAGATCATAGAGGCTAAACCCTAGAAGCTAGCCTATGGTATAATTGTTATCGTCCTACAGACTAAACACTCCGGTTTATATAGACACCCGAGGAGGCTAGGGTTACACAGAGTCGGTTACAAGGAAGAAGATCTACATATCCGTATTGCTAAGCTTGCCTTCCATGCCAAGGAAAGTCGCATCCGGACACGAGACGAAGTCTTCAATCTTGTATCTTCATAGTCCAACAGTCCGGCCAAAGGATATAGTCCGACTGTCCGGAGACCCCCTAATCCCGGACTCCCTCAGTCCTCCTCCACCTAAAGGTGATCCTGTGTTTGAATTCAAATAATTGCCAGACACTTTAAAATATGCTCATCTTGAACATGAAGAAGAAGGATTATTAAAAGTTCTGAAGAAGCACTGAGCTGCTATTGGGTATACTCTTGATGATTTAAAGGGCATTAGTCCCACACTCTGTTAGCACAAAATTAATATGGAACCTGATGCTAAACCCGTTGTTGGTCACCAACGACGTTTAAATCCTAAAATGAAAGAAGTGGTAAGAACTGAAATACTGAACCTTTTGGAAGCAGGTATAATCTATCCCATAGCTGATAGTAGATGGGTAAGTCCCGTTCAATGTGTCCCTATGAAGGGAGCTATTACTGTTGTTCCTAATGCCAAGAATGAATTTATTCCACAAAGAATTGTTACTGGCTATAGAATGGTAATTGATTTTAGAAAATTGAATAAATCTACTAGAAAAGATCATTACCCTCTGCCTTTTATTGATCAAATGTTGGAAAGATTGTCAAAGCACACACATTTTTGTTTCCTTGATGGATATTCTGGTTTCTCTCAAATACCTGTCTCACAACCTGATCAAGAGAAAACCACCTTTACTTGTACTTTTGGAACTTATACTTATAGACGAATTCCTTTTGGTCTATGCAATGCACCAGCTACCTTTCAAAGATGTATGACTGCTATATTCTCTGATTTTTGTGAAAAGATTGTTGAGGTTTTCATGGATGTTTTTTACGTTTACCAAACTTATTTTGATGATTCCTTAAGCAAGCTTGATCGAGTTTTGCAGAGATGCGAGCAAACTAATATTGTCTTGAATTGGGAGATGTGCCACTTTATGGATAATGAAGGTATTGTCGTGGGACATAAAATTTCTGAATGTGGTATTGAGGTGGATAAAGCTAAAGGTGATGCAATTGAGAAAATGCCATGTCCTAAATATATCAAAGGTATTCGTAGTTTCCTTGGTCATGCTAGTTTCTATTGGAGGTTTATTAAAGACTTCCCTAAAATTTCTAGGCCTCTTACAAATCTTTCACTAAAGGATGTTCCATTTGTTTTTGATGATGATTGTGTAGAGGCCTTTGAAACTCTCAAGAAAGCCATGATTTCTGCACCTATTGTTCAACCACCTGATTGGAATTTGCCTTTTGAAATTATCTGTGATGCTAGTGAATATGTTGTTGGTGCTATTCTAGGACAAAGAGTTGATAAGAAATTAAATTTCATTCATTATGTTAGTAAAACTCAAGACAATGCTCAACGAAATTATGCTACTACTAAAAAGAATTCTTAGCAGTGGTGTTTGCTTGTGATAAATTCAGATCTTTCATTGTTGATTCTAAAGTTATTGTTCACACTGATTGTTGGGGATATAACTATTGGGGAACGCAGTAATTTCAAAAAAATTCCTACGCACACGCAAGATATATCATGGTGATGTATAGTTACGAGAGGGAAGAGTGTTGTCCACGTACTCTCGTAGACCGTAAGCGGAAGCATTATGACAACACGCTTGATGTAGTCGTACATCTTCACGATTCGACCGATCCTAGTACCGAAAGTACGTCACCTCCGCAAACTGCACATGTTCAGCTCGGTGACGTCCCACAAACTCTCGATCCAGCTGAGTGTCGAGGGTGAGCATTGTCAGCACGACGGCGTGATGACAGTGACGATGAAGCTACTGGCGCAGGGCTTCGCCTAAGCACTACGACGATATGATAGAGGTGGATTATGGTGGATGGGGCACCGCACACGGCTAAGAGATCAATGATCAACTTGTGTGTCTATGGGGTGCCCCCTGGCCTCGTATATAAAGGAGCAGGGGGAGGCCGGCCGGCCCTTGGGGCACGCTAGGAGAGGAGGAGTCCTCCTCCTAGTAGGAGTAGGACTCCCCTTTTCCTAGACCTAATTGGAGGGGGAAAGGAAGGAGAAGAGAGAGAAGGAAAGGGGGGCGCGCGGCCTGCCCTGGCTGGCCCTCTCTCTCCACGAAGGCCCATGTGGCCCATTAGTTCCCCGAGGGGGGGGGGGGTTCCGGTAACCCTCCGGCACTACAGGTTTCTCCGAAATCACCCAGAACGCTTGCGGTGTCCGAATATAGCCGTCCAATATATAAATCTTTATGTCTCTATCATTTTGGGACTCCTCGTCATGTCCATGATCATATCCGAGACTCTGAACTACCTTCGGTACATCAAAACACATAAACTCATAATACCGATCGTCACCGAACGTTAAGCGTGCGGACCCTATGGGTTTGACAACTATGTAGACATGACCGAGACCCATCTCTGGTCAATAACCAATAGCGGAACCTGGATGCTCATATCGGTTCCTACATATTCTACGAAGATCTTCATCGTTCAAACCACACAACGACGTTCGTTGTTCCCTTTGTCATCGGTATGTTACATGCCCGAGAATCATCGGTATCTCAACACCTAGTTCAATCTCGTAACCGGCAAGTCTCTTTACTCGTTCTGTAATGCATCATCTTGTAACTAACTCATTAGTCACATTCCTTGCAAGGCTTATAGTGATGTGCATTACCGAGAGGGCCCAGAGATACCTCTCCGATACACGGAGTGACAAATCCTAATCTCGTTGTATGCCAACTCAACAAACACCATCGGAGACACATGTAGAGCATATTTATAGTCACATAGTTACGTCGTGACGTTTGATAGCACATAAGTGTTCCTCCGGTATTCCGGAGTTGCATGATCTCATAGTCATAGGAACATGTATAAGTTATGAAGAAAGCAATAGCAACGAACTAAACGATCATCATGCTAAGCTAACGGATGGGTCAAGTCAATCACATCATTCTCTAATGATGTGATCCCGTTAATCAAATGACAACTCATGTCTATGGTCAGGAAACATAACCATCATTGATTCAACGAGCTAGTCAAGTAGAGGCATACTAGTGACACTCTGTTTGTCTATGTATTCACACATGTACTAAGTTTCCGGTTAATACAATTCTAGCATGAATAATAAATATTTATCATGATATAAGGAAATATAAATAACAACTATATTATTGCCTCTAGGGCATATTTCCTTCAGTCTCCCACTTGCACTAGAGTCAATAATCTAGATTACATTGTGATGATTCTAACACCCATGGAGTCTTGGTGCTGATTATGTTTTGCTCGTGAGAGAGGATTAGTCAACGGGTCTGCAACATTCAGATCTGTATGTATGTTGAAAATCCCTATGTCTCCCTCCTTGACTTGATCGTGGATGGAATTGAAGCGTCTATTGATGTGCTTGGTTCTCTTGTGAAATCTGGATTCCTTTGCCAAGGCAATTGCACCAGTATTGTCACAAAAGATTTTCATTGGACCCGATGCGGTATTACACCTAGATCAGATATGAACTCCTTCATCCAGACTCCTTCATTTGCTGCTTCTGAAGCATCTATGTACTCCGCTTTGTATGTAGATCCCCCACGACACTCTGCTTTGAACTGCACCAACTTACAGCTCCACCATTTAATAAAAATACGTATCCGGTTTGTGCCTTAGAGTCATCCGGATCAGTGTCAAAGCTTGCATCGACATAACCGTTTATGACGTGCTCTTTGTCACCTCCATAAACGAGAAACATATCCTTAGTCCTTTTCAGGTTTTTCAGGAAGTTCTTGACCGTTGTCTAGTGATCCACTCCCGGATTACTTTGGTACCTCCATGCTAAACAAATATCAAGGCACACATCAGGTCTGGTACACAGCATTGCATACATGATAGAACCTATGGCTGAAGCATAGGGAATGACTTTCATTTTCTCTCTATCTTCTGCAGTGGTCGGGCATTGAGTCTGGCTCAACTTCACACCTTGCAACACAGGCAAGAACCCTTTCTTTGCCTGATCCATTTTGAACTTCTTCAAAACTTTATCAAGGTATGTGCTTTGTGAAAGTCCTATTAAGCGTATTGATCTATCTCTATATATCTTGATGCCCAATATATAAGCAGCTTCACCGAGGTCTTTCATTGAAAAATTCTTATTCAAGTATCCTTCTATGCTATTCAGAAATTCAGTATCATTTCCGATCAAAAATATGTCATCTACATATAACATCAGAAATGCTACAGAGCTCCCACTCACTTTCTTGTAAATACAGGCTTCTCCAAAAGTCTATATAAAACCATATGCTTTGATGACACTATCAAAGCATATATTCCAACTCCGAAAGGCTTGCACCAGTCCATAAATGGATCACTGGAGCTTGCACACTTTGTTAGCACCTTTTAGATCAACAAAACCTTCGGGTTGCATCATATACAACTCTTCTTTAAGATATCCATTATGAAATGCAGTTTTGACATCCATTTGCCAAATTTCATAATCATAAAATGTGGCAATTGCTATCATGATTTGAACGGACTTAAGCATCGCTACGGGTGAGAAGGTCTCATCGTAGTCAACTCCTTAAACTTGTCGAAAACCTTTTGCAACAAGTCGAGCTTTGTAGACAGTAACATTACCATCATCGTCAGTCTTCTTCTTGAAGATCCATTTATTCTCTATGGCCTATCGATCAACGGGTAAGTCAACCAAAGTCCACACATTGTTCTCATACATGGATGCCATCTCAGATTTCGTGGCCTCGAGCCATTTTGCGGAATCTGAGCTCATCATCGCTTCCTCATAGTACGTAGGTTCTTCATGGTCAAGTAACATGACCTCTAGAACAGGATTACCATACCACTCTGGTGCGGATCTTACTCTAGTTGACCTATGAGGTTCGGTAGCTACTTGATTAGAAGCTTCATGATCATCATCATTAGCTTCCTCACTTACTGGTGTAGGAATCACTGGAACTGATTTCAGTGATGAACTATTTTCCAATAAGGGAGTAGGTACAATTACCTCATCAAGTTCTACTTTCCTCCTACTCACTTCTTTCGAGAGAAAATCCTTCTCTAGAAAGGATCCCTTCTTAGCAATGAATATCTTGCCTTTGGATCTGTGATAGAAGGTGTACCCAATAGTCTCCTTTGGGTATCCTATGAAGACACATTTCTCCATTTTGGGTTCGAGATTATCAGGTTGAAGCTTTTTCACATAAGCATCGCAGCCCCAAACATTAAGAAATGACAACTTGGGTTTCTTGCCAAACCATAGTTCATAAGGTGTCGTTTCAATGGATTTATATGATGCCCTATTTAACATGAATGCAGCCATCTCTAAAGCATAACCCCAAAACGATAGCGGTAAATCAGTAAGAGACATCATAGATCGCACCATATCTAGTGAAGTACGATTACGATGTTCGGACACACCTTACGCTGTGGTGTTCCAGGTGGCGTGAGTTGCGAAACTATTCCGCATTGTTTCAAATGAAGACCAAACTCGTAACTCAAATATTGTCCTCCATGATTAGATCGTAGAAACTTTATTTTCTTGTTACGATGATTTTCCACTTCACTCTGAAATTCTTTGAACTTTTCAAACATTTTAGACTTATGTTTCATTAAGTAGATATACCCATATCTGTTCAAATCATCTATGAAGGTGAGAAAATAACGATACCACTGCGAGCCTCAATTGTTCCATTGTTACCTGTGATGTTTGATAGCACACTATGTGTTCCTCCGGTATTCGAGTGTTACATGATCTCATAGTCATAGGAACATGTATAAGATATGGAGAAAGCAATAGCAACAAACTAAACAATCATCATGCTAAGCTAACGGATGGGTCAAGTCAATCACCACATTCTCTAATGATGTGATCCTGTTAATCAAAAGACAACTCATGTCTATGGTCAGGAAACATAACCATCATTGATTCAACGAGCTAGTCAAGTAGAGGCGTACTAGTGACACTCTGTTTGTCTATGTATTCACACATGTACTAAGTTTCCAGTTAATACAATCCTAGCATGAATAATAAACATTTATCATAATATAAGGAAATATTAATAAGAACTTTATTATTGCCTCTAGGGCATATTTCCTTCCATAACTACTAGGTATGACCCGCCCAGGAGGGGCCGGATCATACCACTGGCGACTTATAAATGAAGGTGGGTCATGCCAAGCCAATTAACGGCCCAAGTCCCAGAGGCGACTTGAGGCCCAAGAGGATGAACCGTCATATGTATAACTTGTATTGTAAGGCAAGCTTAGTTAGTCACTGAGCTGGACACATTTTGTATGAGCCGGCCGGGACTTTGTAAGCTGCCAGGCATCAACCTGTGTATATAAAGGGGTGACCCTACGGCAGGTTGAGGACAAGAAACAAGAGATTGAGAACTCGGTCAAGCGTATTCTCTCCCTGGTAATCGAAACCGAAGCAATGCAACCCCAAACTGGAGTAGGCCCTTACCTCGCTGCGAGGGGCCGAACCAGTATAAACCCTATGTGCCTTTTGTCCCTATTAACCCCTTCAAGCTAACTACGTCGCGATGGCTCCACATCTAAGTCCTTTTGCTAGGGCATCTGCCGTGTTAAATCCATGATAGTTGGCAACCACCGTGGGGATAGTGCACAGTGGTTTCGAGTTCTTGAAGGGAAGCTTCCCAGGGATTAAGGGATACGCTGTGGGCCGGATGACCAAGAGTCGTCGTGGCAAACTCTACATCGACGACGCTGGTTGGGGCCTCGAGGCCGGCTTAATTGAGTATGGGTATCGGGTCCCCTTCGGTGGAATCCACGTCTTAATCGGCAAGATCGGCAAATCGGGCCCTGAGCCGGACACCTGCACCAACATCATCGAGACAGCTCAGCGTGCACGACCCGCCAAGGTTCAAGCCGCTATGAAGCATGCCTTTGTTGGTTTCATCCATGGGGAGGTATTTGAGGAAGGATCTGTGTCTGGTGGTGAGATGGCCATCTACTCTGATGGTGAATCATCAACCGGTGAGACCAATTCAATGTATCAACTGCAAGATGGCCGGCTTGGGGGATGTTCCGATGGTGACAGTATTCCGGACCCCTATGAGCCGCCAAACAGGGTTGCGATCTTCATGGCCGGTACATAGCCGGCGCTTGGCTCAATGACCGCTGCGGCGATGACCTCTAGCTCAACGGCTGCGGCGACGGCTGGTTCTAGCACCCTGCGCGCCCACCGGCTCAGGTTCTAACTGAATTGCTGGATGCTTTGGTGGCTTTGATGGGGGTGGAGGTGACCCCAGACACTCAAAGAACAGCATAGGGCGGATGTGGCGAAGCTACAAGATGAAATAGCTCAAGCCAAGGAAGAGCTGGCGACTGAAAACACTAGGATGGCCATGGAGCGAGCTGCTTTGGATGCTCAGGCACAACACATTCATGCAGAGTCTTTTCGGCTTACCTTGGATCAAAACGCTTCAAATGCCATCATGAGAAGGAAGCACCAGAGTCGCTTACCTCCGGAGTACGATGCGAGAAACCTTTTCAACACACCGGGGGCAGGGACCAGTGACCCACCCATGGTGAACCGAGCGGTTGAGGCGCCCGTGGCCGGAGCGTCGGTTCAGCCGCGTACTATGGATCCACCTCGTGTGGATATGCCTCCACCTCGGCATGTTCCGACACCACTGGGTCATTATTTTAACCCTCTGGATAATATGATCGATGCGGCAACACGTTCGGTGGCTCTCCCTATTGAAGGCGAGTCTCTAGCTGCAATAGAGACACGGAGGGTCAGAGAACTTCTTCAGACAGCAGTGGCCCTGCAGGCGGCTTATTTGTATAGTCGTGAACGGATTCACTCGACCCCTCATCCGAGCCGGAGTTACAGTCGACATATTGACTCGCGAGTAGTTTCAAGCAGTGAGCAACACCATAACCAGCCTCGTAGGATGACCCAGCGCACGGTGGTGTCGATGTCCAGACTTTGGTGGATCAGGGCAGGGCGCGTCGGGAGGCTGAGCTAGTGGCTCAGCTAGCGGCTCAACATCAATCTCTTGTTTATCCCTTAGCGTCTGTGTAGGCAGGAGTGACCTCAAGAACTCTGGGTGTGCCATGTTTAGTGCCGGCTCTATGCAACAAGCGTTTGCCCAAGGATTTCAAGGGCCCTCACAAGGTGCCTAATTACATAGCGGATCAGCCCCTAGAGGCTTGGATTGAGAGCTATGAATTGGCTGCGGAGGTGTTGGATGTCGATGATGCTGCGTGTGCCAAGTATTTCACCATGATGTTGGATGGACCGGCTCGTACTTGGTTGAAAGGGTTGCCTGCTAACTCCATCAGGTCATGGGCGGAGTTGAAAACATGTTTTATCCAAAAATTTAAAGACACATGCAAGCAACCAATGTCAATTATGGATTTAGACTCTTGCTTACAAGGTGAGGACGAGTCAACAACCAATTAGGTATGCCGGATCTCAGCTGTTATACACCCATCGGACAGTATCAACGCTGGTTCAGTAGTCCTGATGTTGGAGAAGAATTGATGTTTCCTTCCCATTAAGTAGAAACTGTGGCGGCTTTAGCGCCACTTCAAGGACATGGGGGAGCTCATGGCGGCTCTCGTCAAATATGCCGAGTCTGATAGTACTAAAGACCCTGAGTCTGATGAGGAGAAGAGTGGTAAGGGGAAGAAGAGCGGCAACGCAAAGGGGCAGCAACATAATACGGCACGTCAAAGTAGCAACGGTAAAGGCAAAGCTGATGGCAATGTATACATTCTGGCTAACACCAATACATAGAATACTAATCAGTGTCGTAAGGGAAAGCCGCCCCTGCTTGGAAGACCAAAATTCAACATTGAGGTGCTGATGAATCATCCTTGTCCAAAGCATGGTATGCAAGAGAACCCGACCAATCATCCGCGGAAGGATTGTTTTATCATGAGGGAGTGTAGGAATTCTATTTTTTTGTAGAACAATCATGGTCCTAATGGCGTGTAACGCCCTCGATGCGGCTATATCTCCTATGTGTCGAAGCACGACTTAGAGGCATAACCGCATTGAAAGCAATGTTGCAAGTAAGGTAATCTTCACAACAACCCATGTAAATATATAAAAGGGGAAAGGATACATAGTTGGCTTACACTCGCCACGTCACACAAATACATGAATAACATTACAATCATCCAATACACTCATGGTCCGACTACGGTACCAAAATAAAGATCAACCCCCACATGCAACACGGTCCCTGATCGCCCCAACTGGGCACCACTACTGATCATCTGGGAAAGACACATAGTAACGACGAGAGTCTTCGTCGAACTCCCACTTGAGCTCAAGCGCATCGTCTGGAACGGTATCATCGGTCCCTGCATCTGGTTTGGAAGTAATATGTGAGTCATGGGGACTCAGCAATCTCGCACCCTCGCGATCAAGACTATTTAAGCTTATAGGTAAAGACAAGGTAATTTGTGGAGCTGCAGCAAGCGATTAGCATATACGGTGGCTAACCTGTTCGCAAAAGAGAGCGAGAAGAGAAGGCAAAAGCACGGTCGAACAACTATGATCAAGAAGTGATCCTAGAACAACCTACGCCAAGAACTACTCCAACACCGTGTTCACATCCCGAACTCCGCCGAGAAGAGACCATCATGGTTACACACACGGTTGATTCATTTTAATTAAGTTAAATTTCATGTTATCTACAACCGGACATTAACAAATTCCCATCTACCCATAACCGCGGGCACGGCTTTCTAAAGTTCAAATCCCTCCAGGGGAGTCCCAACTTAGCCCATCACAAGCTCTCACGATCAACGAAGGATATTCCTTCTCCCGAGACATTCCGATCAGACTCGGCATCCCGGTTTTACATGGCATCCTCGATAATGGTAAAACAAGTCCAGCAACACCGCCCGAATGTGCCGACAAATCCCGATAGGAGCTGCACATATCTCGTTCTCAGGGCACACTCAGATGAGACTAGCTACGAGTAAAACCAACCCTCAAGTTTCCACGAGGTGGCCCCGCAGGCAGCTTAGTCAGACCAACACTGAGAGGAGCACTGGCCCAGGGGGGTTTAAATAAAGATGACCCTTGGGCTCCAGAAACCCAAGGGAAAAAGAGGCTAGGTGGCAAGTGGTAAAACCAAGATTGGGCATTGCTGGAGGAGTTTTATTCAAGGCGAACTGTCAAGGGGTTCCCATTATAACCCAACCGCGTAAGGAACGCAAAATCCGGGAACATAACACCGATATGACGGAAACTAGGGCGGCAAGAGTGGAACCAAACACTGGGCAAAAGGCCGACCCTTCCACCCTTTACCAAGTATATCGATGCAATAAGATAACAATATAATATGGTGATATCCCAACAATAAACAATGTTCCAACAAGGAACGATCTCCAATCTTCACCTGCAACTAGCAACGCTATAAGAGGGGCTGAGCAAAGCGGTAACATAGACAATCAACGGTTTGCTAGGACATGGTGGGTTAGAGGTTTGACATGGCAATTTGGGAGGCATGATAAGAAAGTGGTAGGTATCGTAGCATAGGCATAGCAAAAGAGCAAGCATCTAGCAAGCAAAGATAGAAGTGATTTTGAGGGTATGGTCATCTTGCCTGCAAAGTTGTCAGAGTTGACTTGATCCTCGTAAGTGAACTCAATGGGCTCCTCACTCGCGAACTCGTCTCCTGGCTCTACCCAAGAAAAAAGAACAAGCAAACGGAACACAATCAACCACGTGCAATGCTCAAACAACATGATGCAAACATGGCATGCTATGCGGGATGCGGTATTTGATGCATATGCAAGATTTGACAAGGAATGGTTGAACCTGGCCTCAACATGGAAATCCAAGAGTGCCACTGGAAATTTGAGGTGATTTCGGTTGAAATCGATATAAAGATCACCGGAATCGGATGCACGGTTTGGAAATGGCAAGCAAAACAAATATGGCACCGGTGTGCGATAATCAGCAAGTGACCAACTAAATGCATCAAGATAAATACACTACAGCACTCAAACATGACAACAATATACATGGAAGTGATCCATTCATGATGCTTGACAAAAGATGAACACTGAGCTACGGCTAGTTCATCCATTAACAGGTTCAAACAAGCATGGAAAAAGTGCAAACGATAACAGGTTTCAGACTTAGTGAAATTAACACAAGTTTGGAATTTAACATCAGGAAGCACACTTTAGAGCATGAAAACTACATGCTACAGGAACTTAACATGGCAAGGCAAGGCATGGAATGAAGCTACTCAAGGCACTTAACAAAATTCTCTTAGTGACCTTGAGCCAAAAGGGATCAGAAAATACAAGTGCAAACACGTGAACATGGAAAAAACATAAACAGATCTCAGACTTAGAGAAAAACTGGAGCATGCAAATCAGTTAACAAGTATGCATGTTTACGAGCTCGATGCACTCACTATAGAGCATGGCATGACAAACTAAGCATACACCCATCAAGAATACATAGCATAGAAGATAGACATGGCAAGAACAACACCATGGCATGCACGGATCAATAGCAACATCCTCGGCAAAATTGCTAAACAAGTCAACAATCTGCCAGGATTCACGATATAGCAAAAGGAGAGCTCAATTGACTCAAGCTAGGGTGCTCCATAAATGCAAAAAAAGACATGGATGGATCGAGCACCACAGTGTTAACAATTCATCCTTACTGATCATCCTCAAAAGAGGCATGGATCACTAGGAAACAACATGAACATATGGCATAACAACAAAATCAGGACAAGGACTTAGTGAAATTCCAAGTGCCTAAAATCAGCAATACCGATTACGCTACTTTGCAAGCTTGTGCTAGTCATGACACAGTATCACCAAAATACATGGTAAGCACCTCTGTAAAGATGGCATGGCATATAACAAAACACATGTAGAGCTCAGGATCATATCATGCACACATTAATCATGGGAAAAATGACAAATAGCTATTTGATGAAACAGATCTGACAAATTCACCACATAGCCCTCTTCCAACAGCATTTCGGGCATCAAGATGAGCTCAAATGAAAATGATGCAATGAGATGAAATGATGTACTCGTCAAGGCGAACATTTTGATATGCTACATGCAAAATCGGAGGTACGGATGCAGAGTTATAGCATGTGCAAGAATGCAAAAAATTAGGGTTCTCTGGGAAAAAGTCAACCGAGTAGAATAGATCTCAGATCTGGATCGCCGGATCACTTTAGCGATGCACGCAGATTGAGGTTGAACGTCGCTGGAGAAGAAGAGGCTGGCGGGGCATGGTCGCCGACCGGCTGGACGGCGCCAGCGTCGGAGAGGAGAGGCGACCGTGGGCGGCGTCGGTGCGATGGCAAGGCGGCGGAGCCGGCTGGCGAAGGGCGCCGGAGCTCGGCCGGACGAGGCGGCGGTGGTGGTCGTCGCGGTGGCGGACGGAAATGGCGCCGCGGAGGCCGGCGCACTCTCCGAGTGGCGGCGCGAGGAAGGATGGCGGCGGGGCTCGGGCGTGAGGCGGCGGAGACGACTGGGCCGGGAGGGCCTGCTCCGGGCCCCGCGGGCCTGGCGCGGATCGGCGGCGAAGCGGTCCCGCCCGGGATAGGTGGCGCCCGCGGATTGCTCGGCGGTGAGTTGTCCGACGTGCCCGGACGTGTCCGGCGTGCTGAGGACGAAGGGATCTAGGTTTAGGGTGGTTTGGATCTGGAATTTTTGGAGGAGACCTAGTTTTATAGGTAGGAGGAGCTAGGAGGCTCCAAATTGAGCACGATTTGTGGCGACGCGATCGTGATCGAACGCTCTAGACGATAGGGGAGGTTTTGGTCGGTTTTGGGCCAAATTGGAAGGGTGTTGGGCTGCAACACAAACGAGGCCTTCTTGGTTCCTCGATTAACCGTTGGAGTATCAAACGAAATCCAAATGGCCTGAAACTTGATAGGCGGTATACCGGTAGTAAACCAAGGCCGCATGGCAAGTCTCGGTCCAATCCGGAAATGTTTAACCCCCACACACGAAAAGAGGTAGAAAGGGCCACCGGAGGAGATAGGAGCGCCGGAATGCAAAATGGACAACGGGGAAAAAGCTCGGATGTATGAGACGAACACATATGCAAATGCAATGCACATGATGACATGATATGAGATGCGTGACAAAGACAATAACACACGGAGACAAAAACCCGACAACAGAGAAAATAAAATAACTTAGGCCAGAAACGGCAAGAGTTGGGATAGAAATAAGGTAAATTACACCCGGGGTGTTACATGGCGGCTCAGGATCCGGCTCTCACGGTCCTGGCTTTGGTGGTGGCGGCTCAAACTCCGGTTTCCAGGGCCAAGGCAATCAAGGTGATTTTAATCAATCTGGTCAAGGGAATCAGCAGTAGCAGTCTCGTTATCAGAGTAATCCAAAGTAGTTGAATAGTGGTCAGTATCATGTATTTACCACAAGCTTATGTAAACAGGACCAGAAGTTTCATAAGAGAGCAGTCAACACGGCTGAGCCGGCAATCCCTCGATACTTGCGATGGTCCGAACATGATATTGTATGGAGCCGTGAGGATCACCCGCCGCGGGTTGACAATCCGAGTCACTTGGCTTTGGTGGAGGCACCTCAGGTTGGTGGTTACAAGTTCACTATAGTTCCCATGAATGGAGGCAGCAACATCAATATCCTTTATTATGATACTTTCTGCCGTATGAATTTAAATGATAAGGATCTTAAGCCGTCCTCTACTATTTTTCATGGAGTGGTGCCTGGTAAGTCGACGTATCCAGTGGGTAAGATAGCTTTGAAAGTGGCCTTTGGTGATGATCATGACTACAGAGCTGAGACATTGACTTTCGGGGTGGTCAAGATCCAGAGCCCCTATCATGCCTTATTCGGGCGGCTGGCTTACGTTAAATTTATGGCAAGACCTTGTTATGTTTACCTGCAACTTTAGATGCCGGGTCACAAGGGCACCATCACAGTACATGGGAACAGAAAGATAGCCTTGGAGTGGGAAGACGGCGATGCTGCTTATGTTGAGTCTGTTTGTGCAACAGAAGAGTTGATGTTTTACAAGGATAATGTTGACCCAATAGATATGACACCTTTGAAGAAACCAACCACGAAGCATGACTCTCTATTAAAGTATAAATCAACAGATTACACTAAGTTGGTTGGTTTTGTTCCTGGCGAGTCATCCAAGCAGTTCAGTATCAGTGCTAATCTGGATCCGAAATAGGAAAGCGTGCTCATTGAGGTCATCCATGAGAATTGGGACATCTTTGCATGGAAGCCTGCAGACATGCCAAGTGCATCGAGGGAACTTGTTGAGCACACTCTCAATATTGATCCAAAGTTTAAATCGTTCAAGCAATTCCTTCATTGCTTTAATGAAGAGAGGCCTAAGTCCATTGCGAAAAAGTGGCCCAACTCTTGGCAGCTGGGTTCATTGTTGAAGTTTTTCATCCTGAATGGTTGGCTAACCTGGTGCTGGTGCTTAAGAAAAATGGCACTTGGCGCATGTGTGTGGATTACACTGACCCTAATAAAGCCTGCAGCGCTAATCCTTTTTCCCTCCCTCATATTGATCAGATTATTGATGCTACGGTGGGTTGTGAGCGTTTGAGTTTTCTGGATGCTTATTCCGGGTACCATCAGATCAAGATTGCAGTTAAGGACTAGGAGAAGACAACCTTCATCACTCCCTTTGGAGCCTTCTGCTATGTATCTATGCCATTTGGGCTCAAGAGCGCCCAGGTGACTTACCAGCAGTGTGCTCAAAATTGCCTTCATGATCAGATTGGACGCAACGTTCATGCTTATGTGGATGATATTGTTGTGAAATCCAGGAAGAAGGATACCTTGATAGATGATTTGAAAGAGACCTTTGACAATCTCTAGGTCTAGAAGATGATGCTTAACCGGGCCAAGTGTATTTTTGGTGTGCCAGCAGGCAAGCTCTTGGGTTTTTTTGGTTTCTGAAAGAGGCATTAATGCTAACCTGGAGAAAATCAAGGCTATTACCTCTTTGGCTAAACCGGTGTGTATTAGTGATGTTCAACATTTGACGGGTCGTATTGTGGCCTTAAGCCGGTTCATAAGCCGGTTAGGAGAAAAAGCTATCCCTCTATATCAGATGATGAAGAAAACAGATCACTTTGTCTAGAGTGATGCTGCTGATCAGTCATTCGAGGCATTTAAAAAGCAATTGGCTGAGCCACCAATCCTTGCAGCTCCTATTGATAAGGAGTCATTGTTGTTATATGTGGCTGCTAATCACCGAGCCGTTAGTGTGGTGATTGTGGTGGAACAGAAGGAAGCAAGCAAGGAACATCCGGTTCAGCGGCCGATTTATTATATCACTGAGGTACTCATTGAATCCAAGCAGAGGTATCCGCATTGGTAGAAGCTGGTATATGGTGTGTTCATGGCTAGTCGAAAGCTCAAGCAATATTTCCTTGGTCATCCCATCACTGTGGTTAGTTCTGCTACTTTAGGGTATATTATTCAAAACATAGAGGCCACAGGTCGGGTAGCCAAGTGGGCCATTGAGCTTGGACCCCACGGTTTGAAATATATGCCACACACAACCATCAAGTCCCAAGCACTTGTGGATTTCATTAATGATTGGACAGAATAGTAGATGCCTGAGGAGAAGCCGGATAGAACATATTGGGCTATTGTCTTTGATGGATCCAGGCAGTTGGAAGGCTCAGGGGCTGGAGTTATTTTGACTTCCCCACGAGGTGATAAGATTTGTTATGTCTTATGGCTGATGTTCCCTTATACTAACAATGCAGCTGAGTATGAAGCCTTGCTCCACGGTCTTCGGGTGGTTAAGGAGATGAATCTAAGCCAGGTGAGGTGCTTTGCCGACTCAGATTTGGTGGCTCAGCAAGTTTCAGGAACTTGGGATTCTAAAGACCCACTCATAGCGGCTTACCGCTGAGAGGTTGATGCTATTGCTGGTTATTTCAAAGATTATCAAGTGGGACATGTTTATCGCAGGAAAAATGAGGCGGCTAATTCTTTGAGCTAGCTAGGGTATCAACATAAGCCGATACCACCTAATGTTTTCCTTGATAGTCTGCATAACCCTTCAGTCGAATTACCTACAGAGGAAGATCTTGCTATTCCTAACCCGGAGGCGCAGTTGGTGGCGACTCTTCATGCTACTCCTGATTGGACCATTCCATATTTGGCATATATGACACGAGGCAAGTTACCCGAAGATGAAACTTTGGCCAGGCAGATAACCCGGCGATCTAAGTCAATGACTATTTTCAATGGAGAGTTGCACCGATGCAGTGTCACAGGGGTATTTCAATGTTGTGTTTCTCCTAAGGAAGGCCATCAGATTCTACGAGAGATTCATGAAGGAGATTGTGGTCATCATGCCGGCTCTAATCTCTCATGGCCAAGGCTTTTCGTCATGGGTTTTGTTGGCTGATGGCTCATGCTGATGTAGAGGATTTGGTCGTAAATGTGATGGTTGTTAAAAAAATTCAAGACGAGCTCATCTGTCGGCTCAAGAATTGGGGATGATTCCAATTAGTTGGGTGTTTGCAGTCTGGGGGCTGGATACGGCTGGACCTTTTAAAATATCCAAGGATAAATAGACCCACCTCTTCGTGGCGGTTGACAAATTTACAAAGTGGGTTGAGGCAGAGCCGGCCAGTAAGTGTGACGCGGTGAGGGCGGTTCAATTCATCAAAAAGGTGATTATACGTTTTGTCTATCCTCACAGCATTATAACTCATAATGGCACTAATCTATCTAAAGGTGCTATGGAAGAATTCTGTCAACAAGAGCATGTTCGGCTTGATGTACCATCAGTGGCTCACCCCTAGTCCAATGACCAAGCTGAAAGGGCCAATCAAGAAATTTTGAGAGGTATAAAACACCATCTTATGGTCCCTTTGCAAAGGACGTCGGGTTGTTGGGTTGAGGAGTTACCTTCAGCACTTTGGAGTATCAATACCACAGCCAACAGATCTACGGGTTACACGCCTTTCTTCATGGTTTAGAGAGCAGAGGATGTTCTCCCTAGTGACATTCGTCACGACTCGCCACGTGTGGCGGCTTATGTTAAAGCTAATAATGAGCAAGCACATCAGGATGCTATTGACTTATTGGATGAGGAGCGTGACCTTGCGACGGCTCGTTCCACGATTTACCAGCAAGATCTACGTCGTTATCACAGCTGCCGGGTTCAAACCAGGACCTTTCAAGAAGGATATTTGGTGCTCCAACTCATCCAGGATAAAACTAACATGCCCAAGCTATCCCCACCCTGGGAAGGGCCCTTATTGGTCAGAAAAAATCTAAACAATGGGTCATACTACCTTATTGTTGTTCGAGAGCATAGGGACTCACACACGTGGAGGAGGACACTGACTGGCCGTGGAATATTGCTCATCTTCGGCCTTGTTGGCCCCCTGGTGCTGAAAGAGATGAAGATGGTCCTCAAGGAACCCCCTGGACCCCCAGAGCCTCCCGAGGCTTATGGCCCGGTGGCTCATGAAGGGCAACCCTCTCGCCGCCCAACATCAGCTACCCCAACTCTCCTTCATGAACAGGACCAGGTCACATTTTCCAAAGTTCATTCAGCTACGAGTGCCCCCAGGGCTGCATCATTCCCAGGCCGCCTGGGTCCGTCCCTGTGGCATGTATGTTTCCTTTTATGACTTTAGCTTACCCTATTGGGGGCGCCCCTTGGGCTTCATCATCCCCAAGCTACTCGGGCCAGACCCGATGGCATGCATCTTCCCTGCATTTACCTAAGCTAGGTTGCTTTCCATGCTTAAACTATCTATGACTATCACCTGCTTGATTGTCACCCACCATGGGAGACGCACGCCGGCTGTCTTTCTTCAGGACCCTTCACGTTGTCTAACCATTTCGCAGGACCAAGACAGCGAACAAGCACCAACACAAGGCGCAACCCACCTTGAGGTAGGGCCTCGTGAGTCCCGCGCCGGCTCATGAGTGTCCAGACACACCTCGTCTAGCCCTGCCATGCAAGCCACGTGTCAGGGCGGGGCTGTACACGCCCCCGGGGCTCTCCGTGGTAGGGAGTCCCCTCTCACGCACCAGAAGCAAATCAGCAATCACCACGGCGACCGGTGCCCTTCCTTGCGCTAGCTTGCAGGAACTTCATGAGGGCCATAGCAGGCGGTACCGCGGACTCTCTCTCTTCTCTCATGCGATTCACTTGTGCGTTAAAAGGGGGGCTCCTGAGCATCGCGCCTCAGGAGCTCTTACTGGCTCTCCAGCCGTCACCCCCTGCCCTTGACCACGGCACGCGACCTGGCATACCAGCGGCGGCTGAGCTCGCTCGAGGGCCGGGACCTGAGGACGCAGAGCACCAAGAAGGACATGGAGGGGAGGGGGAGGCCCGCACAGGCCAGACCTAGCCACACGACAGCGACCGACGTACAAGTCCGACATGACTCGAGGAGCCGACCCCGGACAACCAAGATAAGTTCTTGCTCTGGATCCACCAGTCGCCCGCGGCACGAGACCCTCGCTCACTCCCTTCACCGCCCTGCTGCGGTGACATTTTCTCCCTTTCCCATCCTAAGACAGCTACTTGTGCGCTAAAGGGGATCTCTTGAGCATCGCGCCTCAGGAGCTCTTACTAGACCTCGGGCCGCTCACCTCCTGGCCTTGATAATGGCACGTGACCTGGCATACCAGCGACGGCTGCAGCCTGCCTCGGGACAGCGACCTGTCAGCGTAGAGCACCAAGCTGCCTCATGATTGGAAAGCGGAGGCCGAGCCTCGGCAGGATATCCGCACACGAATCCTCATAATGAGGGCTATATTGACAAAAGGCATTACAGATGCTTTACACACCCCCGCGGGGTCTGTTTTTCTTGATTCCTCGCAGGGAACAAAAGGGAAGGAATTTCTAGGGGTTCTATCTATGCGCACCAGGTGTAGCCGATGCCATCATCAACAATGGGCCACACATGAGGCCGGCACCAACCCCATCCAGATCAGCGGTGACAGTGGCTGGACGCTGCGGCCCTGCTCTGGGCTCGGCGGGAGCTTGAGGGCACGTAGCTATTGTCGCTCGTGTCCGGAGACTCCAAGAGCTCAGGAGAGTCGCTGTTGTCGCTGGAGGAGCTGCAACCGAGACCGGTGGCGGGCCCCACACCCGCCGCAGCGTCGTCCTGGTGACCTCCTTCAGGGCAGCACTCTAGGCAGCGGCCTTCCTCATCAAAGACCTTGAAGGGCAGCACGGTGCCGCTGTCGTACTCGAAGTGGATCGTGAGGGCGCCCTCCGCATGGCAGACCCGGGGAATCCGACCCCAGCCTCGGGTCATGAAGATCTTCCCACAGGCAACGGTTCCAATCTCCGCTCCAGTCGCTGGGGCGTCGCAGTCGGCATGCTGCAGCCAAAGTTCACGAAGGTCCCTCGGCGACATCTCGGCGGTGAAGAACGGCGGGAGGCATATCCAGGTGCTCGGCGGCATCACCGCCCACAGAACGAACTCGTGCAAAGAGTTCGCAGCGTGGACCCCTGGGGCGATGGCGTGCGCCTCCGTGGCACGGCGACCCCGGCCCTGACGCGGGTGGCGCCGCTCGCCGCTCCTCCCTCTGGTATCGTCGGTGTGAGCGTACAAGGGCAACGGCTACCTAGGAGGCGTCCTCTCATACCAAGGCCGCGACACCACCGGCCTCACGACCACCTCACGACGATGAGACCTCCTTTTCTTCGGCGGGAGCAGCTCGCGCACGTTGAGGGGAGCCTTGCCCTTCTCTGCGGCTGAGATCCTCCGGATCGGCGCCATGTCTGCACAAGCAAGGAGTGGAGCAAGGAAGAAGAAGAAACAGGAGAGGAAGAGGAAGGATGGGCGACAGGTGCTCCGACCCCCTCCCATTTATACCAGGAGAAGGCCAACCAGCCCCACATGATCACAAGTAATAATGGTTATCCTTGCATGTCACAGGGACTTGTCATGTCGGGCAGTTGCCGAGGCAGTGTGGGGAAGCGGAGACACCCACGTCCAATCAACCGCCACATGTCAAACGAGGCTGCAGGTTATTGGGGCCCGTGGCGCTCCGCACTTGACCCTTGCCTTCGCCTCGAAGCCAAGCCCGAGCACGACTTGGGCCCGGGGGCTACTGTCGGCGTTCTGGGAATGGGGGTCCCCAGACTTGCCTGCCTGCGGCCCATAGCATGGCTTTGCTGGCAGGCCTATATGACCCATCTTCGTCAACAAGGAATCAAGACCCTCGCGAAGGGCCGAGCCTCGCAAGGCAGACGACACAAGACTTCCTCAGGAGCGGCCTCACCGGGCTGGCTCATGAGGGGCGGAGAGTTCAAGGTCGGGCAAACCTCGCGAGGTTCTCGTGACGTAAGCCATGACGATCGAGACCAGGCGGGCACCAGCGCGCTCATCGTCCTTGTTTCCTCTTTGGTGCTAAGGGGGAAAGCGCAGGCGCAGAGTACCGAGGCATCTAGAAAAGGTTTCCATATTGGTGCAATGAGACCAAGACTAGAAGGATGGCAAGACGGAGGTCACCATGGGCCCATGACGGCGTCACCACCAGAAGGTTTGGCAGACGAAGACCACCTTTTGTCAAGATAGCTTGTACTATTTGTTCCCCTTCAAACTGGCCGTTGTGGAATCCCTTCCCGCTCAATATTTGGGAAGAGGACCAGGGCCCCTATAAATAGGACTAGCCACCACCATAGGGAAAAAGGAAGATCATCCCCAACCACACAAGTTCACCAAGCACAAGAACGCCTCAACCTCAGGAGGTTGTTCTTCCCCTTGCACTGTTCGACCTCGGCCCAAGAGGTAATCCACCGCCACCACACTTGAGTAGGGTATTACAACACAACGGTGGCCCGAGCCGGTATAAATCTTGTGTCCTTTGTGTTGCGAGTTCATGGAGTTAGTTCGTGAGATCTTAGGTAAATTAGGAAGTGGATCGATAGGGGGGAGATCTTCGCGCACACCCTAGTGTTTGAACCTTAAGGGTTTTGCCGGAACCCGTGATCCGACAAGGTTGAACCCTAGGGACTCGATAAGCATGACTTTGTCCATGTGTCGATCCTTTGAGATAGCAACCTTACCTAGACTCAATACCTTGCTTTTGCCTTTGTTAGTGTAGGTGATATGCTTGAGATGCGATGGAGATAAAGCAATGTCCGTCAATAAGTTCCTGTCACTAGTCATGTGATTTGTACATCCACTGTTGAGGACCCACTCAGTGGCTTTGTGTTGATCATCCTGTAGATGAATTAGTGCAACTTACGAACTCATATACTTCATCAATGAAGAATATGACATCAAATTCATCAGATCAATTTCATCAAGCTAGAGAACATGT
This sequence comes from Triticum aestivum, assembly GCF_018294505.1. Lineage (NCBI taxonomy): Eukaryota > Viridiplantae > Streptophyta > Magnoliopsida > Poales > Poaceae > Triticum > Triticum aestivum. The sequence continues at coordinate 292,327,418 of NC_057797.1, read as the reverse complement.
AAAGCAGTATGAGAGTGAGAGAAATGAAAGTTCATCTCTTCATGATTAGCTTGCGTTCTTTCAAGCATATTCAGGTCTCCGGCAAATTCTTCAGACGTTTAAGTTTGTCTGGAGACCTGACCCTACATAAGAGATTAGTTCTTTTTCTTCACCACCCACATCTGGAGGGGTGGCAAGAGTTCATCATTCTGTGAGCTCTATAAGAGAAAGGTAGCATAGATGCTAATCCACTTTGTTTCACATAAGAGGGGTTATGGTAAGCATATGAATAAGCAGAGAAATTCTTCGAGGACTTATGAACATAATGATTTGAAGAACAATGCACATATTCATAGCCCTTGGTCTTTCCCTGCGAAACAGAAGTGTTAGCACGATGATGTTCATCTGAGGACTTTGATCCATGCGATGAATTTGATCCACGTGAGGAATGTGGTCCATATGAGGACTTGGATCCATATGAAGAATTTGATCTGGGTTCCTATTCTTCACAGGTGGTGCCATGATGACATTCACCTGAAGACTTTCAAGGAACCTTTTGGGAACCCAGATTTTCTTCATAAGGGGACCGTTCCTGCAGTTAGTGCCAACATATGTAGCAAATACTTCACCATTCTGATTTTTGAACAGTTTAAAATTGGAGTCAAATGACTCATTAGAAGAATATGATGATTCACATGTAAAGCCAGATAAGGTACAAGGAACCACTGAAGGTCCCTTTGCAGCAACCCATGAGGTTTTGGGATACTGCTCAGGTTTCCAGTAGGTCCCATCAGCATTGAGTTTCCTCTCAAAGGCAATACCCTCTTTCCTAGGTTCTTGTTGAGGATCTACTTTTTAAGCACATCACAAAGTGCTTGATGCCCTTTGAGGCTTTTGTACATGCCTATCACACACAATTCCTTCAGCCCTACATGGTCAGTGATACTAGCAGCATCCTCGGATGAGGAATTAGTGATAGCAGAGACAGTTGAAGAATATGCAGCAATAGAAGCATTTGAACTTTCAGGTGAAGAATTAGCATATTCACGTACATTGCATTTCAAACATGGTGGCATGAATTCTTACTGAGCAGCACTGATTTGTGAAGCAAGTAATGAATCATGCTCCTTCTGAAGATCTTCATAACTCACCCTTAGCTTCTCAAGATCTTGCTTTCTTTGAAGAAATTCATCATAAAGCTTCTCATGATCAGATAAGACAGTGTTATGATGACTCTGAAGATTATCAAACTTAGTCTGAAGTCTCTGAAGATTTCCAGTCAAAGTTTTAGTATGATCCATTTCTTCACCCAACATATCATTGCTTTTGTCCAGCATATTTTGAACCTTTTCAAGAGCCTTTTGTTGCTTCACAGCAATCTTAGCAAGCTTAGAATAGCTAGGCTTGAGTTTTTCATCAAATTCATCCTCACTTGATTTAGAGGAGGGATATTTGAGTACCTTTGCACCTTTTGCCATAAAGTAATAGGTGGGAGCGTAGTTGATGTCTACTACACAACCTTCTTCTTGTAGACGTTGTTGGGCCTCCAAATGTAGAGGTTTGTAGGACAGTAGCAAATTTCCCTCAAGTGGATGACCTAAGGTATATCAATCCGTAGGAGGCGTAGGATGAAGATGGTCTCTCTCAAGCAACTGTAGCGACCAGAACTCAAACGGTCCAATCTCTGTTCTCAGGTGTCATCCCTGGATCAGTAATGCTGACACCACACATTACTTGAAGGATCTATAACAGAGTAGCAATCACACACTTATTACATCGAGAGTCGCAAAAGAGAACTTACTACAATAAATATGGCTTAAGGCCATCTAATAACGATAACAGCGGAAGGCTTGGAAGATAAGTGAGTCCATCAACTCCAGCGGCATCGCTGAGTATAGAACCACGACCTAAAAACTCCTTAATCGTCGTCTGAAAATTCTACAACATTAACGTTGCAGCCCAAAACGGGTCACCACATTGAATATGCTGGCAAAGTAACACATAGAGAGTAATGGAATGAAATAGGCTATTCTATATGCATATTTGGCTGGTGGAAAGCTCTACGGTTACAGTTTTGCGTAAAGCCAATTTTTGTCTACTGCAAAGGAATAAATTTTATTTAACTATCATGGTAGTTGTTAAACATTGAGAATGGTTGACAGCATTCTCAATCCCCATTAAGCGTCATCATTAAACAAATCCCATCAAAATTAATTTTTAGAGTAACATGTTGAGAGTCACATGATAATCCAGGTACTAGATACTCAATATGTCCATAAGCGGGGACACGGCTAATCATGATTAGTTTATACACTCTGCAGAGGTTTGCGCACTTTTCACCACAAGACTAGATCGCCTCCGTTTGGTTTCTCGCACTGCATGGTGTTTGAGAAAATGGATGAACGAGGCATAGTCTTTCAGAAGCGCTAGCACCTTACGATCGGGTAGACCGTTACACCTACTTTCCCCTACATCTTCTAGTCTACCAGTGTAAGAGTTCGCATAACTTAGTCAACTATGATAGAGCCCATAATAGCTTGTGGCTGCACACGGAAGTTTCTAGCATGAATAATCTCATGATCCCTTTGAGCCTGGGAGGCGGTCCATAAAAAAAAGGCAATCCTGGAATACCCACGTGCCTCAATCCACCCAGATGTGTATTTAAATTGCCACCTTAAGTAAACCATTAATTAACATCTCACATCTGTCATGGATACACTCACCCAATCCACGTCTACTAGCATAGCATGGCATAATAAGCAAACGTAGAAGTAACTCCCAAAGGTTTGATAATAACAGGTAATAGGTTCTACCTCATCTACTTCCCAAACCCACAATTTAATTAGATCCTAATCATGCAATGTGTGAGGATCGATCTAATGCAATAAAACTGGGTAGTTCGAAAGCATGATCAAAGTGTTACTTGCCTTGCTGATGATCCGGGAAACCTAGCGATTCAAAGTAGCAAGCGGCGCACTCCGGTTACTCTATAGCAAACAAACAAGCATAAAATAAGTACTCAACTAATGCATAGGTAAAGCTCAAATAAGAGATCTAACCAGAAAGTTCAACTTAAGAACTCCGATTGGCAAAAAGAATCAAATCGAACGAAGCAACGAAAGACAAACGGTAAAAGAAAAGGCTTCATTTACTATTCTGGATCTAGGGAAATTTTTACAATGGAAAACACTTGTTTGAGCTGGTTAAACGGAAAGGGGGTTTTGAGACGAAACTCCAGGCGCTTGAATCACCTGATTCCGATGAACGAGCAAAAAGTTAGACTAAAATGAAAATCGGATCAGAAATCGCGATCTGAAAAATCACGGATTTAATCCAAGAAAAAGAAAAATGACGAACGTTCGTTAAAACGAACGAATGGACGAATGCTCGCAAATTAAATAAACTGGAAAAACTGATCTATTTCAAACAAACCGAAACTAAAAAAACGAACAAAACCATCGGAAAAACCGAACGGTTTTTCGGGAAAAACCGGCGGCGGCGAGGTCTACCTCCGGCGATGAATCCGGCGGGCGGCGGCGGTCGGCGGCGCGGCGGGCTAGACGGCGGCGCAGCGCGGTGCGGAGCGGCATCGTGGGCGGCAGCGGCGGCACTAGGCGGCGGCGGCACTAGGCGACGGCGGCTGGCTAGGCGGCGGCGCCGCTAGTGTTTAAGGGGGGGCGGCTGGGCCTCCCCGGCTTATAAAGCCGGACGGGCCTAGTGTCCGGGTCGGACACGGCCCTTTAGGTCGGCTGCGTTTTTTTAAAAATAGTTACGCTGAGAAAAAAAAATCAAAAGGAATACTAAACGGACTCCAAAAATCCCGAAATAAATTTTCCCCGGCTTGTAAACTCAAGCCGCACAAGATGAAAATTTATTTGGGGCCTAAATGCAATAAAACCAAAATAAAATCTTATTTGATTTTTTATTAAATCCTCAATATTTCTTTATTTTTGGAAAGTCATTTTATTCCCTCTCTCACATTTTTATAATAGAAATAATTACAGATAAAATAAATAAAATAAAATGATCCTATTTTCAAAATTTGAGACAACTCAAATATGAAAATCTGAAATCCCCAACTCTCTCCGAGGGTCCTTGAGTTGCGTGAAATTTCTAGGATCAACCAAAATGCAATAAATATGATATGCAATGATGATCTAGTGTATAACATTCCAAATTGAAATTTTGGGATGTTACAGCAACCCTGCAACCGAATAACAAAGAGTCTCTTGTGTCCCCAACACGCCAAATACAATAGTAAATTGTATAGGTGCACTAGTTCGGCGAAGAGATGGTTATACAAGTGCAATATGGATGGTAGATATATCTTTTTGTAATCTGAAAATATAAAAACAGCAAGGTAACTAATGATAAAAGTGAGCATAAATGGTATTGCAATGCGTTGAAACAAGGCCTAGGGTTCATACTTTCACTAGTGCAAGTTCTCTCAACAATAATAACATAATTGGATCACATAACTATCCCTCAACATGCAACAAAGAGCCACTCCAAAGTCAATAATAGCGGAGAACAAACGAAGAGATTATGGTAGGGTACGAAACCACCTCAAAGTTATTCTTGCCAATCAACCGGTTGGACTATTCCTATAAGTGTCACAAACAGCCTAGAATTCGTACTAGAATAACACCTTAAGACACAAATCAACCAAGACCCTAATGTCACCTAGATACTCCAATGTCACCTTAAGTATCCGTGGGTATGATTATACGATATGCATCACACAATCTCAGATTCATCTATTCAACCAACACATAGAACCTCAAAGAGTGCCCCAAAGTTTCTACCGGAGAATGACGACGTAAACATGTGCCAACCCGTATGCATAAGCTCATGGGCGAAACCCGCAAGTTGGGCACCAAAACATACATCAAGTGAATCACGTGATATCCCATTGTCACCACAGATACGCACGGCAAGACATACATCAAGTGTTCTCAAATCTTTAAAGACTCAATCAGATAAGATAACTTCAAAGGGGAAACTCAATCCATTACAAGAGAGTAGAGGTGGAGAGAAAACGTAAGATCCAACTATAATAGCAAAGCTCGCGATACATCAAGATTGTGCCAAATCAAGAACATGAGAGAGATAGAGACAAAACACATAGCTACTGGTACATACCCTCAGCCCCGAGGGTGGACTACTCCCTCCTCATCATGGATAGTGCCGGGAAGATGAAGATGGCCACCGAAGAAGGATTCCCCCTCCGGCAGGGTGCCGGAACGGGTCTAGATTGGGTTTCGGTTGCTACGGAGGCTTCTGGCAGCAGAACTCCTGATCTATTGTGTTCTCTGATTGTTTTAGGGTATATGGGTATATATAGGAGGAAGAAGTACGTCAGGGGAGCCACGAGGGTGGAGGGCGCTCCCAGGGGGGTGGGCGCACCCCCGTGCCTCGTGGCTTCCTCTTTGCTTCCCTTACGTGCACTCCATGTCTTCTGGGTTGCTTCCGTTCCAAAAATAAGTTCGTGAAATTTCAGGTCAATTGGACTATGTTTGATTTTCCTTTTTTGCGATACTCTAAAACAAGGTAAACACAGAAACTGGCACTGGGCTCTGGGTTAATAGGTTAGTCCCAAAAATAATATAAAAGTGTCTAATAAAGCCCATAAACATCCAAAACAGATAATATAATAGCATGGAACAATAGAAAATTATAGATACGTTAGAGACGTATCAGAATCCCCAAGCTTAATTCCTTCTCGTCCTCGAGTAGGTAATTGATAAAAACAGAATTTTTGCTATGGAATGCTACCTAACATATTCATCATGTGTTTCTCTTTATTGTAGCAAGAATATTCAGATCCATAAGATTCAAGACAAAAGTTTAATATTGACATAAAAACAATAATACTTCAAGCATACTAACTAAGCAATCATGTCTTCTCAAAATAACATGGCCAAAGAATGTTCATCCCTACAAAATCATATAGTTTGGTCATGCTCCATTTTTGTCACACAAGAATGCTCTCATCATGCACAACCCCGATGACAAGCCAAGCAATTGTTTCATACTTTAGTAATCTCAAACCTATAAACTTTCACGCAATATATGAGCGCGAGCCATGGATATAGCACTATGGGTGGAATAGAATATAATGAGGGGGTTATGTGGAGAAGACAAAAAGGAGAAAGTCTCACATCGACGCGGCTAATCAATAGGCTAGGGAGATGCCCATCGATTGATGTTAATGCAAGGAGTAGGGATTGCCATGCAATGGATGCACTAGAGCTATAAATGTATGAAAGCTCAACAAAAGAACTAAGTGGGTGTGCGTCCAACTTGCTTGCTCACGAAGACCTAGGGCACTTGAGGAGGCCCATTGTTGGAATATACAAGCCAAGTTCTATAATGAAAATTTCCCACTAGTATATGAAAGTGACAAAACAAGAGACTCTCTATCATGAAGATCATGGTGCTACTTTGAAGCAAAAGTGTGGAAAAAGGTTAGTAGCATTGTCCTTTTTTTATTTTTTTTATTTGGCCTTTCCCCTTTTTTCTATTTGGCCTTTCTTTTTTTGCCTTTCTTTTTTTGGCCCTAATTTTTTGGGGACAATGCTCTATCAATGATGATCATCACACTTCTATTTATTTACAACTCAATGATTACAACTCGATACTAGAACAAGGTATGACTCTATAAGAATGCCTCTGGCGGTGTACCGGGATATGCAATGCACCAAGAGTGACATGTATGAAATAATTATGAACGGTGGCTTTGCCACAAATACTATGTCAACTACATGATATTGCTAATCAATATACAATGATGAACGCGTCATGATAAACGGAATGGTGGAAAGTTGCATGGCAATATATCTCGAAATGGCTATGGAAATGCCATAATAGGTAGGTATGGTGGCTGTTTTGAGGAAGATATAAGGAGGTTTATGTGTGACAGAGCGTATCATATCACGGGGTTTGGATGCACCGGCGAAGTTTGCACCAACTCTCAATGTGAGAAAGGGCAATGCATGGTACCGAAGAGGCTAGCAACGATGGAAGGGTGAGAATGCGTATAATCCATGGACTCAACATTAGTCATAAAGAACTCACATACTTATTGCAAAAATCTACAAGTCATCAAAAACCAAGCACTACGCGCATGCTCCTAGGGGGATAGATTGGTAGGAAAAGACCATCGCTCGTCCCCGACCGCCACTCATAAGGAGGACAATCAAAGAACACCTCATGTTTCAAATTTGTTACATAATGTTTACCATACGTGCATGCTACGGGACTTGCAAACTTCAACACAAGAATTTCTCAAATTCACAACTACTCAACTAGCACTACTTTGATATTATTACCTGCATATCTCAAAACAATCATCAAGTATCAAACTTCTCTTATTATTCAATGCACTCTATATGAAAGTTTTTATTATATCCCTCTTGGATGCCCATCATATTAGGACTAGTTTCATAACTAAAGCAAATTACCATGCTATTTAGGACTCTAAAAATAATATAAGTGAAGCATGAGAGTTCATCTATTTCTACAAAATAAAACCATGACCGTGCTCTTAAAAAGATATAAGTGAAGCACTAGAGCAAATGACAAACTACTCCGAAAGATATAAGTGAAGATCAATGAGTAGTCAAATAATTATGCAACTATGTGAAGACTCTCTAACATTTAATAATTTCCGATCTTGATACTTTATTCAAACAGCAAGCAAAAAAAATATAAAAAAATTAGGCTCCAAGCAAAACACATATCATGTGGGGAATAAAAATATAGCTCCAAGTAAATTTACCGATGAACGAAGACGAAAGAGGGGATGCCTTCCGGGGCATCCCCAAGCTTAGGCTTTTGGTTGTCCTTGAATATTACCTTGTGTTTCCTTGGGAATCCCCAATATTAGGCTCTTTCCACTCCTTATTCCATACTCCATCAAATCTTTACCCAAAACTTGAAAACTTCACAAAACAAAAGTTAACAGAAAACTTGTAAGCTCCATTAGCGAAAGAAAACAAAACACCACTTCAAGGTACTGTAATGAAATAATTCTGTATTTATATTGGTGTTAAACCTACTGTATTACAAATTATCTATGGTTTATAAACTATTTTACTAGCCATAGATTCATCAAAATAAGCAAACAACACACGAAAAACAGAATCTGTCAAAAACAGAATAGTCTGTAGTAATCTGTAACTAACGTAAACTTATGGAACACCAAAAATTCCAAAATAAATTGGTGGAAGTGAGGAATTTATCTATTAATCATCTGAAAAAATAATTAACTAAATATCACTCTCCAAATAAAAATGGCAGCAATTCTCGTGAGTGGTAAAGTTTCTGTTTTTTTACAGCAAGATCAACAAGACTTTCCCCAAGTCTTCCCAAAGGTTCTACTTGGAACAAACACTAATTAAAAGCATAAAAGCACATCTAAACATAGGATAGATGAATTATTTATTACTAGACAGGAGCAAAAAGCAAGGAACCAAAATAAAGTTGGGTTGCCTCCCAACAAGCGCTATCGTTTAACGCCCCTAGCTAGGCATGATGATTTCAATGATGCTCATATAAAAGATAAGAATTGAAACATAAAGATAGTATCATGAATAATATGACTAGAAAATTTAAGTCTAACCCACTTACTATGCATAGGGATTTTGTGAGCAAACAACTTGTGGGAACAAGAATCAATTTGCATAGGAAGGTAAAACAAGCATAGCTTCAAGATTTTAAGCACATAGAGAGGGAACTTGATATTATTGCAATTCCTACAAGCATATGTTCCTCCCTCATAATAATTTTCAGTAGCATCATGAATGAATTCAACAATATAACCAGCAACTAAAGCATTCTTTTCATGATCTACAAGCATAGAAATTTTATTACTCTCCACGCAAGCAAAATTCTTCTCATGAATAATAGTGGGAGCAAACTCAACAAAATAATTATCATGTGAGGCATAATCCAATTGAAAACTAAAATAATGATGACAAGTTTCATGGATATAATTATTCTTTATAGCATACAAGTCATCACAATAATCATCATAGATAGAAACTTTTTTCTCATAATCAATTGGAACCTCTTCCGAAATAGTGGAATCATTACCAAATAAAGTCATGACCTCTCCAAATCCACTTTCATCAATATAATCATCATAAATAGGAGGCATACTTTCATCATAATAAATTTGCTCATCAAAACTTGGGGGACAAAAAATATCATCTTCATTAAACATAGCTTCCCCAAGCTTGTGGCTTTCCATATCATTAGCATCATGGATATTCAAGGAATTCATACTAACAACATTGCAATCATGCTCATCATTCAAATGTTTAGTGCCAAACATTTTAATGCATTCTTCTTCTAACACTTTGGCACAATTTTCCTTTCCATCATACTCATGAAAGATATTAAAAAGATGAAGCGTATGAGGTAGACTCAATTCCATTTTTGGTAGTTTTTCTTTTATAAACTAAACTAGTGCTAAAACAAAAAACAAAAAGATCCGATTGCAAGATCTAAAGATATACCTTCAAGCACTAACCTCCCCGGCAACGGCGCCAGAAAAGAGCTTGATGTCTACTACACGACCTTATTCTTGTGGACGTTGTTGGGCCTCCAAGTGCAGAGGTTTGTAGGACAGTAGCAAATTTCCCTCAAGTGGATGACCTAAGGTATATCAATCCGTAGGAGGCGTAGGATGAAGATGGTCTCTCTCAAGCAGCCTTGCAACCGAATAACAAAGAGTCTCTCGTGTCCCCAACACACCCAATACAATAGTAAATTGTATAGGTGCACTAGTTCGGCGAAGAGATGGTGATACAAGTGCAATATGGATGGTAGATATATCTTTTTGTAATCTGAAAATATAAAAACAACAAGGTAACTAATGATAAAAGTGAGCGTAAACGGTAGCATCATCAATAACTTCCAACATAGCGTAATTGATAGCATGTGGTGGTGTTGCAAGTTTATTCATAACAGAAGGTGAATCTAAAGCAGAACCGGATGGCAGTTCTTTACCTCCCCCCGTCCTTGAGGGAAATATCTTAGTCTTTGGATCCTTCAGATTCTTCATAGTGATAATATTATAATAATCCCAAGTGACTCAACAAAGATAGCTATGCTCCCCGACAACGGCACCAGAAAATGGTATTGAGAACCCACAAGTATAGGGGATCACAATAGTTTTCGAGGGTAGAGTATTCAACCCAAATTTATAGATTCGACACAAGGGGAGCCAAAGAATATTTGAAGGTATTAGCAGCTGAGTTGTCAATTCAACCATACCTGGAGATTAATTATATGCAGAAAAGTGATCAGTAGCAAAGTAGTTTGATAGTTTTGACAATAGTGATAGCAACAACGGTAATAGTAACAGTGATAGCAGTAGTTTGTAGCAAGTGTAATAGTGATGATAGCAATAGTAACGCAGCAAGATGAATAAGTATAAATTCGTAGGCATTGGATCGGTAACTTGTTGGATGATATTCATCATGTGACAGTTATAACCTAGGGCGATACGGCACTAGCTCCAGTTCATCGATATAATTTAGGCATGTATTCCATAAATAGTCATATGTGCTTTATTAAAAGAACTTGCATGACATCTTCTGTCCTACCCTCCTGTGGTAGCGCGGTCCATATTGGAAACTAAGGGATATTAATGCCTCCTTTTCATAGAGAACCGGAACAAAGCATTAACACATAGTGAATACATGAACTCCTCAAACTACAGTCATTGCCGAGAGTGGGCCCGGTTGTTGTCACTCCGGGGTTGTCAGATCATAACTGTAGTAGGCGACTCTAACTTGCAAGATCGGATCTAGAACATCGATATAATGGTGAATTCATAAACAGTTCAGATCTGAAATCATGGCACCCGGGCCCAAAGTGAGAAGCATTAAGCATAACAAAGTCATAACAACATCAATCTAAGAACATAGTGGATACTAGGGATCAAGCCCTAACAAAACTAACTTGATTACATGATGAATCTCATCCAACTCCGCACCGACCAGCAAGCCTACGAAGGAATTACTCACTCCCGGTGGGGAGCATCATGGACTAGGCGATGGAGAAGGGTTGGTGATGACGAAGAACGAAGATCCCCCTCTCCAAAGCCCCAAATTGACTTTAGATCTGCCCTCCCGAAGAAGAACATGGCTCGGCGGCGGCTCCATCTCGTGGATCGTGATAATTCTTTTTTCCTGATTTTTTTCTAGAAATATGTGATTTTATAGTATCAGGGGGGTCGTCAGCGGGGCCACCAGGTGGGTACAACCCGCCTGGGTGTGCCAGGAGAGGGGGGCGCGCCCTGGTGGGTTGTGCCCACCCAAGGCCCCCTCTCTGGTGGGTCATGGCTCCAGAAATTCTTATTATTGATATAAAAAATCCTCGCAAAGTTTTGTTCCATTCCGAAAACTTTTATTTCTGCACAAAAACAACACGATGGTAGTTCTGCTGAAAACAACATATGTCAGGGGTTAGTTTCATTCAAATCATGCAAATTAGAGTCCAAAACAAGAGGAAAAGCATGAGAACAATTATATACGTTGCAGACGTATCATCATTACTTGCTCATCACAAGTTATCTTGGTATCAAACTACTCGTTACTTATAATTTCAGTGCTTGCAGACATTATCTTGCTAAAAACCACTTGTCATTTCCTTTTGCTCCTCGTTGGGTTCAACATCTTACTTATCGAAAGGACTATGATTGATGCCCTATTCTTGTGGGTCATCAAGGCTCTTTTCTGGCGCCATTGCTGGAGAGTGATGTGCTCTTGGTAAGTGGAAATTGTTAAGGAAGAATTATTATTACGTGCTGAAATTTACTGTCACTTGTTACTATGGAAAACAATCCTTTGAGGGGTTTGTTCTAGGTATATTCACCTCGAACGGAACCACAATTAGTCACCCTTCATCCTACAGCACCTACTAAAAATATTGGTTATGAAATTCCTTCGGGTATGATAAAACAACTGCTAGTTAACCCTTATGGAGGAGATGGAACCGAACATCCTGATATGCACTTGATATATGTGGAAGAAATTTGTGGATTGTTTACACTTGCAGGTTTACCCGGAGATGAAGCTAAGAAGAAGGTTTTCCCTTTATGTTTGAAGCGAAAAGCATTGGCATGGTATAGGCTATGAAATGATATTGGATCTTGGAATTGGAATCGATTGAAATTGGAGTTCCACCAAATTTCTTATCCTATGCATTTGGTTCATCGTGATGGGAATTACATATATTATTTTTTGCCTCGTGAAGGAGTACGTATTGCTCTAGCTTGGGGGAGGCTTATGTAAATGTTATATTCTTTCCCCAATCATGAGCTCTCAAGAGAAATTATCATTCAGAATTTTTATGCTTGGCTTTCTCAAGATGATCGATCCATGCTCGATACTTCTTGTATGTGTTCCTTTATGAAGAAGACTATTGATTCGGTGGATCTTTAGAAGAATTAACGCACTCTAAGATTGGGAACTCGATGAAGGTAAAGAGTCAGGTATTAAGCTTAAGTATGATTGTGTTTAATCTTTTATGAATACCATTGCTTTTCAAAAGTTTAGCACTAAATATGGACTTGGTTTTGTGATAGTAGCCTCCTTTTGTGAATATTTTGCTACTCATGTTGATCTCCCTAAGGAGAAGTGGTTTAAATATCACCCACCTATTAAAGAAGAAATTAATGAACCAGTAATAGCTAAAGATGAAACTATTATTTATAATGTTGATCCAGTTGTTCCTACTGCTTATATTAAAAAACCACCTTTCCCTTTTAGGATAAAGGAACATGCTATGGTTTCAACCATGGTCAATAAAAGTAATATTAGAGCACCTAAACTAGCTGAACAAATCAAGGTAGAACCTAGTGTTTCTATGGTTAAAGATCTCCTGGTTGAAAATTTAGATGGGCATGTTATTTACTTCTGTGATGAAGCTGCTAGAATTGCCAAACCCGATGAAAAGGATAAACATAGACCCATTTTAGCATGCCTGTTGTTTCAGTTAAAATAGGAGATCACTGTTATCAAGGTTTATGTGACATAGGTGCTAGCGTGAGTGCTATAACTTTTACCATATATCAAGAAATTATGAATGATATAGCACCCGCTGAAATAGAAGACATAGATGTTACTATTAAACTTGCTAATAAAGACACCATCACACCACTTGGGATTGTTAGAGATGTTGAAGTCTTGTGTGGGAAAATAAAATACCCTATTGATTTTCTTGTTCTTGGTTCCCCACAAGATGACTTTTGTCCCATTATCTTTGGTAGACCTTTCTTGAACACCGTTAATGCTAAAACAAATTGTGAGAAACAAACTATCGGTGTTATTTTTGGTGATGAGTCTCATGAACTTAATTTGTCTAAGTTTAGTAGAAAACATCATAAGAAAGAATTTCCTAGTAAGGATGAAATAATTGGTCTTGCTTCTATTGATGTGCCTTCTACTAATCCACTAGAACAATATTTGCTAGACAATGAGAAAGGTATACATATGCATGAAAGAAATGAAATATATAAGATTTTTTTAAACAACGTCCTCTGCTTAAACACAATTTGCCTACTAAACTCTGGGAGGTCCTTGTCGGTGTCAAAACTGGCGGATCTCGGGTAGGGGGTCCCGAACTGTGCGTCTAAGGCGAATAGTAACAGGAGGCGGGGGACACGATGTTTACCTAGGCTTGGGCCCTCTGATGGAGGTAATACCCTACATCCTGCTTGATTGATCTTGATGATATGAGTATTACAAGAGTTGTTCTACCACGAGATCATAGAGGCTAAACCCTAGAAGCTAGCCTATGGTATAATTGTTGTCGTCCTACAGACTAAACCCTTCGGTTTATATAGACACCGGAGGGGGCTAGGGTTACACAGGGTCCATTACAAGGAATAAGATCTACATATCCGTATTGCCAAGCTTGCCTTCCACGTCATTGAGAGTCCCATCCGGACACGGGACGAAGTCTTCAATCTTGTATCTTCATAGTCCAATAGTCCGGCTGTCCGGAGACCCCCTAATCCAGGACTCCCTCAGTAGCCCCTGAACGAGGCTTCAATGACGATGAGTCTGGCGCGTAGATTTGTCTTCGGCATTGCAAGGCGGGTTCTTCCTCCGAATACTCCATAGAAGATTTTGAACACAAGGATAGTGTCCAGCTCTGCAAAACAAGTTCCTATACCACCGTAGTGAGAATAATATTTCCACAAATCTAATCTGCTGACATGTTTAGCAACATGACATCATGCCATGGCCCGGTCATTATTTGAGCCGTTTTTCTCAACAGGCACTGCACATATCGCGTGGCGGTTTTCTTGACACGTCTTCTCTAAGAAGAGATCGTGTCCCCTTATCACGGGATTCTCATCAATACCGGTATGGGTAACCCAACCGCGCCATCAATTACGGCCTTCGGGGAATAAGCGATTTTACCAGGTAAGTGGGGAGGCGCATTGCCTCTTCCGCCCTTATAAGGGGACAAAGATTCACCCTTTTTACCCACGCCTTATTCCTCCTTGCTTATCCATTCTCGCACACTCGAGCTCCAGCGCCCAAGTTCGCGTCTTTCTCCTTAAACCACTCCAAGCATGTCCGGAGCGGGAGGCAAGTGGATCCGTCACAGAGGAGAACATCACAAAGCTACGGGAAGCCGAATATCTAGCCGCGGACATCGCGCACCGGATGCCAGATGCGGGGCAGATCATCCCTACACTCGAGCCCCATGAGAGGGTAGTTTTCCTTACCCACTTTGTCCGCGGACTGGAATTTCCCCTTCACCCGTTTGTCCGCGGTCTCATGTTCTACTACGGGCTGGATTTTCATGATCTGGCCCACAATTTCATCCTCAACATCTCGACGTTTATCGTCGTGTGCGAGGCCTTCCTCCGCATCAGGCCCCACTTCGGCCTGTGGCTGAAGACCTTCAATGTTAAACCAAAGGTGGTGGTCGGCCAGCAAGCAGAGTGCGGAGGTGCCATTGTGGGCAAAATGCCTAGTGTCACCTGGCTCGAAGGCTCCCATGTGGATACAATAAAGGGGTGGCAATCGGGATGGTTCTACATCCCCGAGCCGCGCGACACCAACTGGGTGGCGGCCCCCGAATTTCGATCCGGAATCCCCACACGGCTCACTTCCTGGAAAGAGAAGGGCCTGTCCTGGGGTTCCCCGGTAGAGCTGACCGGACTCCAGACCTGCATCAAGAACATGATGAGCAAGAAAATGAAGCTCATCAACGTGGTCCAGGTCATGCTCTTCCGCCGGATCCTCCCATGTCAACGACGGGTATTCAATTTGTGGGAGTTCGACACGGCCAGGCACCAGACACTACGAGAGCTCTTCGACACGACGCACAAGGACGTCTGGAAGGTGCTGTTCAAGGGCGCCGAGGTACCTCCTCCCCTTACCGAGGACCACGG
This sequence comes from Triticum aestivum, assembly GCF_018294505.1. Taxonomy (NCBI): domain Eukaryota; kingdom Viridiplantae; phylum Streptophyta; class Magnoliopsida; order Poales; family Poaceae; genus Triticum; species Triticum aestivum. The sequence goes on along the minus strand of NC_057797.1, from coordinate 292,312,015 downwards.
ACTCAACGTAAAGCGCCATGCCAATCCGATAAGTTTTTATATCTCACAGGATATTTATTTTCCCTAGTTTAATCATGTGTGGGATCTAAGCTTCCATGCCATTAACATGACTAGGTAGAGACAGCGAAGCAGATCGATTGCCCAACCCCCTGCCTTAAGATCCTGCAGATGCTCTCCTAACAGAGATGCTGGTTCCGGCGCCTTACGAGGTGCCGGTGAAGAAGGCCAAGAAGAAGGCCACAGGGACCCGAAAGGGTCTCCGGCGCAAGTTTATATCAGACTCATCGTCTGATATCTCTGAAGCGCACTCCTCCCACGAAAACGAGGAGGAGGAAGAGGAAAGTTCTCCCCCCCAGCCGGGGGAGAAAAGAAAAGGAAGGTCGCCCCAACCGGGGAGCCCGAAGGGTCCAAGAAGGGAAGGACCCTCCTTCCGGACTTCTCCACGACGGCCGCCTACAGCGATGACGAGTGGTTACCCAGGGACAAGCCCCTGGCGAAGTCGTAAGTAGCAGGATACCATAGTAATTCATGGTATGTTTTATTGCACTACTTCTCCTTACGCCGAATATGATTATGCAGTCCGTCCCGAGCCCGTCTCCACGTATCTTCGTCGAACGGTTCTTTGCACTCGTCGGATATGAATACGATTCCCTTCCGACTGCCACCACCCCTTGCCCTATGGACAACGTCGAGGTGTTGTCTCAAAAGGCACCGAGCCGAGGGGAGGTAGTCCTGGGGGCACCTCGAGGCGACCTTCCGGACCCTGGGCGCAAAGGGAGCAAGACTCCCACGGGCTCCAAGTTTGACCCCCAGCCGAATACTGCGCCGGAACCTTGGGTGATTCCAGACTCTGGCAGGCGACCCCCCATTAAGAGGGGCAAGCCGCCCGTGCCAGTGGCCTCTGTCCATCCAGAGGCACCGGACAACTTGTTGGAAGCGCTATCATGTGTGCGGTGATCGAGAAAGTTCAGTCTGCCAAAAATGGACTAACCGAAGCTTGTTCTAGCCTCCGAACAGGCTTTCAGGTAAGCAATCAAAATATAGGAAAATATTACCGCATAGACAGTAGCCCCTGATGCTCTGTTTGGCGCCAAGGCTGAAGCCCACATGGCCCTCCAAGAGATTGATGCGGTGAAGAAGATAGCAGCGGGTAAGGCATTCATTATGCAAAGCAAGCATGTGAAGGAAACTTTCCTTTTACTTACCCAAGTTCGGAGCTCTCCAGGAGCTTTCGTAGATCTTCCCCGCAGTGTACTGGATGCAGCAGAGTTTTGCCGAGCTGAGGAGGGGAGCTCGACGAAAAAGTTGTTCTGGTCTCAGTATACTGGGACCGAACACCCAATGCCCTTGAGCGACCAGCTGAAGCAACTGGTCGAGCTTCACAAGGCGTCCGAACAGGCCATGAAGGTTCTTATAGTCCGGATGTGGCCTGGCGATCCCCTGCCTAGCAGCTACTACGGTCTAGTGAGGCGGCTTGTGGATGCCTGCCCACGGCTTGAAGTCATAAAGCGGTCCATCTGCATCGAGGTTGTGCGCAGGGCTTCTGCCCGGGCGAAGGTGCACTTGGCGAAGATGGACGTTGTAAAGCTGGTGAAGGAGGGGCCGCCGGAGGGCAAGGAGCATCGCTGCCCCGAAATGTATTATGACAGTGTCCTGAAGGGTTCCCGCCTTGTGGCGGAGGAATGTGCTAGATATGTAATTGTTGAACGAACATGCTCATGTGATCCTGTAATGTGAAACGAGTTCATTTGCTCTATGCAACGCTTTTTGAATTTAAAATATTACCTTCTGTGCGACCGTTTATAAAATCTGAGAGTTGGCTAGTCGTCGGCTTCTGCCCCCATGTAACTAGTACTGGGGTGGTCAAAATAAAACTGAGCACTCTTTATCCTAATTTTGGGTACTTCGAGGGAGGTGTTCAGCACAACGAACCAGGCAATTGGACTATAAGGCTTTATCACTCTCACTTAGCCATAGAAGTCTACAATTTTAAAGTTTGGCGAAGCCCCTAGTATTCGGAAGGCCGAATTTGGGGCGCTATATACGCCTAAGTCGGGCAAGGCCGACTCCTCGCCTGAAGCGGAAAAAGGGTGCAAGTTGTCCTAAATGAACATATAAGAAAAAAAGGGATGGTTAATGCAATAATAGACTAATGCTATGCATTGTTATTTAAATAATACTGTCGGTGTCAAAACCGGCAGATCTCGGGTAAGGGGTCCCGAACTGTGCATCTAAGGCAGATGGTAACAGGAGGCAGGGGACACGATGTTTTACCCAGGTTCGGTCCCTCTTGATGGAAGTAAAACCCTACGTCCTGCTTGATTATTCTTGAGAACATGAGTAGTACAAGAGTTGATTTACCACGAGATCGGAGAGGCTAAACCCTCTGGTTTATATAGACACCGGAGAGGGCTAGGGTTACACAAGGTCTGTTACAAAGGAGGAGATAAACATATCCATATTTCCTAGCTTGCCTTCCACGCCAAGTAGAGTCCCATCCGGACATGGGATGAAGTCTTCAATCTTGTATCTTCATAGTCCAACAGTCCGGCCAAAGGATATAATCCGGCCGTTCAGATACCCCCTAATCCAGGACTCCCTCAGTAGCCTGTGAACGAGGCTTGAATGACGATGAGTCCGGCGTGCAGTGTTTTCTTCAGCATTGCAAGCCGGGTTCCTCCTCCGCATACACCACGGAAGAATTTGAATACAAGTATAGTGTCCGACCCTGCAAAATAAGTTCCACATACCACCGTAGAGATAATAATATTACCACAAATCTAATCTGCTGACACATTTTCGGCAGCATGACATCACGCCATGGCCGGTAATTATTTGAACCGTTTTTCTTTAACCAGCCCCGCACATAACGCGAGGCGGTTTCTTAACACGTCTTGTCAAAGCAGAGAACGTGTTCCCCTTATCACAGGATTCTCATCAATACGGATGTGGGTAACCCAATCGCGCCATCAATTAGGGCGCTTGGGGGATAAGCGAGTTTTACCAGGCTAGTGGGGGTGCATAGTTTAGTCCGCCCTTATAAAGGGATATGATCTGACCTTTTTCCACCCACGCCTTCTTCCTCCTTGCCCATCCATTCTCGCGCACTCGAGCTCCAGCGCCCAAGACCGCATCCTTCTCCTCAACTCTCTTCGAACATGTCCGGAGCGGGAGGCAAGTGTATGGCCTCCTCCATCACGGAGGGACACATCAAAAAGCTACGTGGAGCCGGATACTTAGCCACGGATATCGCGCACCTGCTGCCAGCTGCAGGGCAGATCGTCCCTACGCCAGAACCTCGCGAAAGGGTGATTTTCCTCCCCCATTTCATCTGCGTATTGGGGTTTCCCCTCCATCCATTCGTCCGTGGCCTCATGTTCTATTACGGGCTGGACTTTCATGATCTGGCCCCGAATTTCATCCTCAACATCTCGGCTTTCATCGTCGTGTGCGAGGCTTTCCTCCGCATCCGGCCCCACTTTGGCCTATGGCTGAAGACCTTCAACATCAAGCCGAAGGTAGTAGGCGGCCAACAAGTGGAATGCGGCGGAGCCATGGTGGGAAAAATGCCCAACGTTACATGGCTCGAGGGCTCCTTCGTGGAGACCGTAAAGGGGTGGCAATCGGGGTGGTTCTACATCACCGAGCCGCGCAACACCAACTTGGTGATGCCCCCGAGTTTCGATCCGGAATCCCCAGGTGGCTCACTTCCTGGAATGAGAAGGGCCTATCCTGGGGTTCGTCGGTGGAGTTGGACGGACTCCAGAAGTGTCTCCGGAACATGACAAGCAAAAAACTTAAGCTTGTCAACATAGTCCAGGTCATGCTCTTCCGCCGGATCCTCCCATGTCAACAACAGGCTTTCAACTTATGGGAGTTTGACCCGGCCCAGCACCAGACTCTACGCGAGCTCTACGACACAATGCATAAGGACGTCTGGAAGGTGTTGTTCAAGGGCGCTGAGGTCCCTCCTTCTCTTACCGAGGACCGCGGGCTGAGCGTGAAGTGCCCTGCGAATCCGGTAAGTTCTGTACATCTGGTAGGGTATTTATTTCCCATAGCATAACCATGTGCGCGCTCTAAGCTCCCATGCCTTTAATAGGGCTGGGTGGAGATGTCGGAGCAGGATAACTATCCGGCCCCTCTGCCCGAAGACCCTGCATACACTCTCCTGATGGAGATGCGGACTCCGGCTCCTTATGAGGTGCCGGTGAAGAGCAAGAAGAAGGCCAAGGGAACCCGGAAGAGTTCCCGGCGCCAGGTGGTATCAGACTCATCGTCCGATAACTCCGAGACGCACTCCTCCCGTGAATACGAGGAGAAGGAAGATGAAGATTCTCCCCCTCCAACCGGGGAGACAAGAAAAGGAAGGCCGCCCCAACTGGGGAGGCCGGAGGGTCCAAGAAGGGAAGGACTCTCCTTCTGGACTATTCTACCACCCCCGCCGACGACGAAGATGAGTGGCTGCTCAGGGCCAAGCCCCTGGCGAAGTCGTAAGTATTCGGATACCATAGTAACTCATAGCATACTTTTATTGCACTGCTTCTCCTAATGTCGAATATGATTATGAAGTCCGCCCCAAGCCCGTATCGACGCATCATCGTCAGACGGTTCCTTGGACTCGTCGGACATGGGTAGTGATACACTTCCAACCGCCACCTCTCCTTGCCCTAGGGACAATGCCGAGGTACTGTCTCAAGGGGCACCGAGCCGGGGGGAGACAATCCCGGAGGCGCCTCAGGGCGACCTTCCGTACTCCAGGAGCAAAGGGACCAAGGCTCCCAGGGGCTCCAAGTTCGGCCTGCAGCCGAACACCGCGCCGGAACCTCCAGTGGTTCCGGACTCGGACATGCGGGCCCTTCCAAGAGGGGCAAGCCGTCCGTGCCAGTGACCTCTGTCCCTCCAGAGGCACTGGACGAACTGTTGGGAGCGCTTATCGGCGCTTCAATCAACGAAGAGCACGACACTATTATTAGTGCGGTGATCAAGAAGGTTCAGTCCGCCAAGAGCGGACTGACTAAAGCCTGTACCAGGCTTCTAACAGGCTTTGAGGTAAGTATTTAAAATATATGAAAAATATTACCTCATAGACAGTAGCCCCTGATGCTCTGTTTGGTGTTCGCAAAGGAAATCCAAATAGAGGATCAATAATATCTGTAGGAGTCTAAAATAAGTATGTCTATATGCGGATGCATGCTTCGTTGCTGACCTCTGCCGCACTGACTGTGGAGGTCGCCGCACTGAAGAAGGACCTCGAGGGGTCCGAGAAAGAGCTCGGCCTTGCCAAGAGGCAGCTTGAGGAGAACAAAGGTAAGTAATACCTTATCTATATAAAAAAGAAAATGTGGTTGCAAACTGACATGATCATCATGAATGTGCCAGGGGCCACGACCGAAGTGGTGACCCTGAAGCAAGCACTGTCCGAGGCTGAAGACAAAGCGGCCATGGAGTGCACCGAGCGGGAAAAGCAAGAGGCACGGGTGGGCGAGGTGGAGCAAGAGCTCCAGACTGTCGTGAAGAAGCACGAGGCTTTGGAGCTTGACTCAAAGACGCGTGAGTCCGACCTTGCCGCGGCCCTCGAGAGCACAAAGAATGCCAAGGCTGAAGCCCAAAAGGCCCTCCAGGAGATTGAGGCGATGAGGAAGATAGCAGCGGGTAAGGCATTCAATATGCAAAGCAAGCATGTGAAAGTAAATTACTTGTTACTTACCTGAGTCCGGAGCTCTCCAGGAGCATTCGCAGATTTTCCCAGCAGCGTGTCGAATGCCGCGAAGTATTACCAGGCCGAGGAGGGAAGCTCGACGGAGAAGTTGTTCTGGTCTCAGTATACTGGGACCGAACACCCGATGCCTATGAGCGACCAGCTGAAGCAACTGGTCGAGCTGTACAAGGCGGCCGAACTGGCCATGAAGGGCTTTATAGTCTGGCTGTGGCCTGGCGACTCCCTTCCCAACAGCTACTTCGGCCTGGTGAGGCGGCTTGTGGATGCCTCCACACGGCTGGAAGTCATCAAGCGGTCCGTCTGTATCGAAGGTGCCCGCCGGGCTTTTGCCCATGCAAAGGTGCACTAGGATAAGATGGACGCCGAGAAACTGGTGAAGGAGGGGCCGCCGCAGGGCAAGGAGCATCGCCACCCCGAGATGTATTATGAGGGTGTCCTGAAGGGTGCCCGTCTTGTGGCGGACGAGTGTGCGAAGGATGTAATTTTTGAATGAACTTGCTCGTGTGATCCTGTATTATGAAAACTTGTTCATATGCGCTATGCAACACTTGTTTTAAATTTAAAATATTACCTTCTGTGCGGCTGTTTTATCAAATCTGAGAGATCGCCAGTCGTCAGCTTCTTCCCCCATCCCACGAGTGCTGGGGTGTTCAGGATAAACCTGAGCACTCTTTTTCCCATTGTTGGGTTCTTCGAGGGAGGTGCTTAGCACAACGAACAAGGCAATTGGACATTAATGCTTTATCACTCTCACTTAGCCATAGAAGTCTACAATTTTAAATTTTGGCGAAGCCCCTAGTATTCGGAAGGCCGAATTCGGGGCGCTATACATGCCTTAAGCCGGACAAAGCTGACTCCTCACTCTAAGCGGCATAAGTCTTTAGGGACTCAAGACCTCTCGAACAGCGACGAACTCTCGCCTTATCATGACAGTCAGTTTTAGCTTTCTCTACTGAGGTGCTTAGCCCAGCTGAACCGGGGCACAGTCGCAGTAGTTCTCCCAGTGCTACCTTAGCCGATATAGCAGAACGTAAGGTACCAAAACATGGGAGCCGGGCAAACCCAACTATTGACACAAGACTTGATTCGGAGCTGATGCATATAATGCTATAAGTTCGGGGTGCCGCACTGTCTAAAGTGTTCGGATTTCTCACGCCGTATTATGGGGTATGCTTAAGCCCCTGGCGTATTGGCCGTACCAGACTGTATGGGTGCTGGATGTCATGAATGAACATATATAAAAAAAGAAGAATAGAGAATGCGATAATAGTCTAGTGCTATGCATTCTTTATTCAATAAGGTGCGTTAAAGCAGAATGATACAAGTAGTGCGATAAGGAAAAAAGTAGAACTATTTGACATGTCCCCTCCAAGGGCAAGCTGAGGAATGGTATTTAAAGCAAGTATTTCACTCGTTATCGGAGACCACCTGGGAGTTCCGTGGTGCGACGTGGCTTTTTGCCTACTTGGTTGTTGCATCGTGTGTCCGGCAATCGTACTGCCGGACGGGGTTTCCAGAGATTAAAGTCCTGAAAGAGAGAAAAAATAACAAAGCGGGAAGCCCCTAGTGCAGTTGAGTAGCGTCTTGGGGCGTGCCATAGTCGTGCCCCATCCCCACCTGTGCCCATGGTATTTTCAATGCGTAATTATGTACGGGTGGCACGGATTTTGCCATTTGGCTGGTACTGGGGTGGGGGCCGCATTGCTATGCGAGCTCGGAACATGCTAGGTGGTCTTGTTACCGATTACTCCAGGCGCGCTTGAAGGTGTCCGGGTCTTTAATCGCCGAACTGGTGGATTGCCTTAAGAGGCTGCTTTGCGCTTCTGCTGCGAGGGCCGCAGTGTGCTCCTCCATGCGGAGAGAGCGCTCTGTGTTTCCATTGACTATGATGACCCCTCGAGGTCCTGGCATCTTTAGCTTGAGATATGCATAGTGCGGTATTGCGTTGAATCTCGCGAACGCGGTTCGCCCGAGCACTTCATGATAACAATTGCGGAACGGGACTATATCAAAGATTAACTCCTCGCTTCGGAAGTTATCCCGGGATCCGAAGACCACTTCCATTGTGACCGAGCCTATGCAATGGGCCTTTACATCTGGTATGACGCCTTTAAAGGTCGTTCTTGTGGGTTTGATCCTTGAGGGGTCTATACCCATTTTGCGCACTGTGTCCTAATAAAGCAGGTTCAGGCTGCTACCACCGTCCATAAGGACTCGAGTGAGGTGAAATCCGTCGATGATTGGGTCTAGGACCAGTGCGGCGAATCCACCATGACGGATACTAGTGGGGTGGTCCCTGTGATCGAAGGTGATCGGACAGGAGGACCATGGGTTGAACTTTGAGGCGACTGGCTCCAATGCATATACGTCCCTTAACGCACGCTTCCGCTCCCTCTTGGGGATGTGGGTTGCGTATATCGTGTTCACCATCTGCACTTGTGGGGGGAACCTCTTCTGTCCTCCGGTGTTCGGCTGCCAGGGCTGTTCCTCGTCATCTCTATGTAGCCCCTTGTCTTTGTTTTCGGCATTTAACTTGTCAGCCTACTTGAACACCCAACATTCCCTGTTGCTGTGGTTTGCTGGCTTGTCACGGGTGCCATGTATTTGGCATGAGCGATCGAGTATGCGGTCCAAACTGGACGGGCCCGGAGTGCTCCTTTTGAATGGCTTTTTCCGCTGACCGGGTTTAGAGCCTCTGAATCCGACATTGACTACCGTATCATCGATATTGTCACTATTGATGCAGCGCTTATGTTTGTTGCGACGTGACCTGCCATTGCTATCCTTGGTGTCTAAAGTACCGCGGTTCTTTGATATGTTATTGCTGCGAGCCAGCCAACTGTCTTCTCCCGCGCAAAAGCAGGTCATGAGTGTTGTGAGGGCTGCCATGGCTTTCGGCTTTTCCTGGCCAAGGTGCCGAGCGAGCCACTCATCACGGATGTTGTGCTTGAAAGTTGCTAGGGCCTCTGCATCCGGACAGTCAACAATTTGATTTTTCTTTGTCAGGAACCGTTTCCAGAATTGCCTGGCCGATTCCTCTGGCAGCTGAATTATGTGGCTCAAGTCATCGGCATCTGGTGGTCGCACATAAGTGCCCTGGAAGTTGTCGAGGAATGCGGCTTCCAGATCTTCCCAACAACCAATGGATTCTGTTGGCAGGCTGTTGAGCCAATGCGAGCTGGTCCTTTGAGTTTAAGCGGGAGGTATTTTATGGCGTGTAGGTCATCACCACGGGCCATGTGGATGTGCAGGAGGAAGTCCGCGATCCATACCACAGGATCTGTTGTGCCGCCGTATGATTCTATATTTACGGGTTTGAAACCCTCTGGGATTTGATGATCCATTACTTCATCTGTGAAGCATAGGGGGTGTGCGGCGCCTCTGTACTAGGCTATGTCGCGATGCAGCTCAAATGAGTCTTGTCTGCTGTGTTTGGCCCAGCCGGATTTACTTTTACTGTATCCAGCATGACGGTTATCGTCCCGCGTGGTGGCGTGCCCTCGTGATCCGTAGATCGATCTTGCGTGTTTTGCTTTGTCCTCCAATACGTCTCACAGGTCTAGCGTGTTTCCCCGTGCCTTGACATTTTTATTTGAGTGGCGTCGGGGTGCAGGCTGAGCTTTTGGCTGAAATGCCTCTCTATCGCGGCCACGAGATGGCCGATCAGCCGCGTCATACACTGAAGATGTAGGTTTTAATGCTTCCTCCTCTAGTCGGGGTAGCAACCTGCGCTTTGGGTAACTCTTGGAGGGGTGTTCGAGTTCATATTCCTCGGCCGCAAGGGCATCAGTCCATCTGTCAGCTAGCAAATCTTGATCAGCTTGAAGCTGCTGCTGCTTTTTCTTAAGGCTATTGGTCGTGGCTATAAGCCGGTGCTTGAAGCGCTCTTGCTCGACGGGATCCTCAGGTATGAAAAATTCATCCTCGTCGAGGCTTGCCTCGTCTTCGGAGGGAGGCATGTAATTATCATCCTCCGCCTCTCCATCTGCCGCTCTCTCGGGACGGCTGGCTTCTCCATCCTCCTGCTCTAAATCTTGCTGGAGGGGATTGTTGTCGTCTTCGGCACTGTCCGGAGTGCTATTATCTCTTGTGCCAGTGTCACCGCTTTTTCTTTGGCGAGACTTAGAGCGGCGCCGCTGACGTCGGCGCTTGGGATGTTTCTTGGAGGGGTCATCCTCCGCTATCTCGTCGCCATTGCCTTCTTTGGGTGTGTCCACCATGTATATATCATATGATGAGGTGGTTGTCCAGTGCTGTGTGGGCAGTGGTTCCTCTTCGTCTCCCGCATCATCATCCATATCATCGATGTCTTCGAAGTCGAAGTCGAGCATGTCGGTCAAATTGTCGACAGTGGCTACTAAGTGGGTGGTGGGTGGGCAGCGAATTGCTTCGTCATCCGCATCCCAATCCTGGTGAACATAGTTCGGCCAGGACTCTCCTCACCGGAGAGAGACCTTAATGAGTTCAGTATGTCACTGAAGGGCGAGTGCTGAAAGATATCCGTGGAGGTGAACTCCATGGTTGGCGCCCAGCCATATTCGATAGGCACGGGCGCAGGCGGTTCGGAGTCCGTGGCCGGGGAAGAATCCGACAATTCAGCGTCATGGCTCTCGCGAAGGGTAAGGTCAATACTCGGCTCGATCGCCGCTGAGTATACGACCTCCGTGGTGGGTCTATCCACCCGTCCATGGATGGCGCAGCTGGCTCTGAATTGAGGGTCAGAGCGGTTGCCGACACGATCTCCTGAACACTGTCCGATGGCAGAGCTAAATCATGCTCATCGTGACCGTGTGGTGCACTAGGCAGGGGCTCGAATCCATCGAAGATCAAGTCTCCGCGGATATCGGCCGTGTAGTTTAAGCTTCCAAACCTGACCTGGTGGCCAGGCGCGTAACTCTCGATCTACTCCAGATGGCCAAGCGAGTCGGCCCGCGGTGCGAAGCCGCCGAATACAAAGATCTGTCCGGGGAGAAAATTCTCACCCTGGACTTCATCACTATTGATGATTGAAGGATCCATCAAGCCTAATTATGACGACACAGAGGAACTCTCAATGAAAGCACCAATGTCGGTGTCAAAACCGGCGGATCTCGGGTAGGGGGTCCCGAACTATGCGTCTAAGGCGGATAGTAACAGGAGGCAGAGGACACGATGTTTTACCTAGGTTTGGGCCCTCTTGATGGAGGTAAAACCCTACGTCCTGCTTGATTATTCTTGATAATATGAGTAGTACAAGAGTTGATCTACCACGAGATCGGAGAGGCTAAACCCTAGAAGCTAGCCTATGGTATGATTGTATGTTGTCCTAAGGACTGAAACCCTCCGGTTTATATAGACACCGAAGAGGGCTAGGGTTACACAAGGTCGATTACAAAGGAGGAGATATACATATCTGTATTTCCTAGCTTGCCTTCCACGCCAAGTAGAGTCCCATCCGGACACGGGACGAAGTCTTCAATCTTGTATCTTCATAGTCCAACAGTCCGGCCAAAGGATATAATCCGTCCGTCCGGATACCCTCTAATCCAGGACTCCCTCAAATACATCAAAGTGTACTGATACAAGTATTGCAATAAGCAAAAATTAGGACTATTTGACATGTCCAATCCAAGGGAAAGCTGCGTATGGGTAATAAAAAGAGGGTATATCGATTGTTATTAGAGACCACCTAGGGGTTCCCTTGTACGTCTTAGCTTCTTGCCTCCTTGGTTGTTCCGTCCCGTAATGTGTCTGACAATCATACTGCCAGAAAGGGCTTCTAGAGAGTAAGGTCCTGAAAGAGAAAAAATGATAAAGGTATGTAGCCCCTGGGGCAGTTAAGCCACATTGCGGGACGTGCCCTGATTGTGCCGCCACCTATGCCCATGGTATTTTCAGTGCGTAATTATGTACGCGCGGCACAAATTTTGTCGCTTGACTAGGACTGGGGCGGGGGCCGAATTGCTAGGCAAGCTCTGAACGTGCCAGGCGATCCTGTTGCAGGTTACTCCGGACTCGCTTGCCGGTGTCCGGGGGCTGTATCGCCGAACTGGCGGTTTGCCTTAAAAGGCTGCTTTGTGCTTCTGCTGCGTGGGCCACAGTGTGCTCTTCCGTCCAGAGCGAGCGTTCTGTGTTTCCATTGACTGTTATGACCCCCCTAGTTCCTGGCATCTTGAGCTTGAGGTATGCGTAATGCGGTACCATATTGAATTTTGCAAATGCGGTTCGCCCGAGCAGTGCGTGATAGCCACTTTGGAACTGGATGATATCAAAGATTAACTCCTCGCTTCAGAAATTGTCTGGAGATCCGAAGACCCCTTCTAGTGTGATTGAGCCCGTGCAATGGGTCTCTACTCCTGGGATGACGCCCTTAAAGGTGGTTTTGGTGGGTCTAATCCTCGAGGGATCTATACCCATTTTGCGCACTATATCTTGATAGAGCAGGTTTAGGCTGCCGCGGACATCCATAAGGACTCAAGTGAGGTGAAATCCATCGATGATGGGGTCTAGGACCAATGCGCCGTATCTGCCATGACAGATACTAGTGGGGTGGTCCCAGCAATCGAAGGTGATCGGACAAGAGGACCATGGGTTGAACTTTGGGGCGACGGGCTCCATCACATAGACGTCCCTTAGTGCACGCTTCCGTTCCCTCTTGGGAATGTGGGGTGCGTATATCATGCTCACCGTCTTCACTTGTGGGGGGAACCTCTTCTGTCCTCCCATGTTCGGTGGCCAGGGCTCCTCCTCGTCATCACTATGAAGCCCCTTGTCCTTGTTTTCAGGATTCAACTTGCTGGCCTACTTTAACACCCAGCATTCTCTGTTGGTGTGATTGGCTGGCTTATCGGGGGTGCCGTGGATTTGACACGAGCGATCAAGTATGCGATCCAAACTGGACGGGCCCGGAGTACTTCTTTTGAATGGCTTTTTCCGCTGACCGTATCTAGAGCCTCTGAATCCGGTATTGACAGTCATATCATCGGCATTATCGCCGTTGTTACGGTGCTTGTGTCTGTTACGACGTGGTCTGCCATTGGCATCTTTGGTATTCGAAGTGCCTGGATTCCTTGATGTGTCGTTGTTGCGAGCCAGCCAGCTATCCTCGCCCGTGCAAAAGCGGTTCATGAGTGTCGTGAGGGCTGCCATAGATTTCGGCTTCTCCTGGCCGAGGTGCTGGGCAAGCCACTCGTCACAGATGTTATGCTTGAATGCCGCTAACGCCTCTGCATCCGGACAGTCGACAATTTGGTTTTTCTTAGTTAGGAACCGTGTCTATAATTGCCTGGCTGATTCCCCTGTGTCGGTGTACTAGAATAGGGGTACCCTAGTACCCCAAACTTGTGCACGGGCAGTTGCAGCACCCCGCGGCAAAGGCTTGCCGGGCGAACGCCAAGATCCCCCAAGGTTCCCTTGGAGCCATCCAAGAGCAAAGTATTTAAGCTAAGGAGACAAGACCCCGGCAAGAGGAGCTTGCCAGGAAGGCCAACCAAGGCGCTCCAAGGAACTTGCCGCGACGCGCCACGCGCTTCAGCAAGGCAACAAGGCCCCGGCAAGAGGAGCTTGCCAGGAAGACTAAACAAGGTACCCCGAGGCCCGGTGAGCGACGAGCTTCTGGACCCGGCGAGATAACAACAGCGGCAAGGCGCTTGCCGCGGCAGGCGGCCACTCTGCACCCACGCTCCAGCGCATCCACCAACGTGTCACTCTGGGGGCTTCTCCGGGCGCGCGTGGCGGGAGGCTGTGCAGCCAGTGGTGCGCAGTGGCATGCGAAGCTGACAGGATCGCCATCGTGGCGAATGGTGGCGCCCCTAAGGGTCCTTTTCTGCACTGTTCGGGCGACTCAGACGGGCATTTAATGCCCTTGTCCCCTGCCGTCAGGGTTAGGTAAGGTGCACTGTACAAGCAACTGTATCAACTAACTTGCTTTTTACGTTTTTACCCTCCTCTGCGTTGCCACCTGTCGGTGACCCCTTTAGCATATAAAAGGAGGCCCATGCACAACGTAGAGGGGGTTGGGGGGAGGTTTGGAGCTTCGGACAGTTTGCTTCGATTCATCCGTAGCCCAGAAAACATCACACTCTCTCGCTCGAGAGCAAGAACACCAGATAATACAACCAGACAAGCAGCAGTAGGAGTGTTATCTCTCCGGAGAGCTCCGAAGTTGGGTAAACTGCTCGTGTGCCTCGCCTCGATCTACTCTTCGTGCGACATCCGCCCCCCGCCGAACCGAAAGGGGCCCGGTCCGCCGGCCCCATAGGTGTTCGTGGATCAGTTTCCCCGACACCCTGGCTGCTGTGTTATATGGCTCAAGTCATCAGCATCCAGTGGTCGCACATAAGTGCCCTGGAAGTTGTCAAGGAATGCGCCTTCCAAATCCTCCCAACTGCCGACGGAGTCTGCTGGCAAGCTATTCAGCCAATGCCGAGCTGGTCCTTTGAGTTTTAGTGGGAGGTACTTGATGGCACGCAGATCATCACCACGAGCCATGTGGATGTGGATGAGGAAATCCTCAATCCATACAGCGGGATCTATTGTACCATCATACGATTCGATATTTACGGGTTTAAAACCCTCCGGGAATTCATGATCCATAACTTCATCAGTGAAGCATAGGGGGTGTGTGGCGCCTCTGTGCGGGGCTATATCACGACGTAGTTCATATGAGTCTTGTCTGCTGTATTCGGCCCAGCCGGATTTACTTTTAGTGTATCCGGCGTGACGACCATCGTTCCGCATTGGCGCTCGCCCCCGTGACCCGTATATCGACCTTGCATGTTTTGCCCTGCTTTCCAATACGTCTCGCAGGTCCCGTGTGTTGCCCCGGGCCTTGGTATTTTTGTTTGAGTGGCGGCGGGGTGCAGGCTGAAACGCCTCTCTGGCTCGCCCACGAGGTGGCCGGTCAGCCGCATCATACACTGGTGATGTAGGTTTCAATGCATCCTCCTCGAGTTGAGGTAGCGACCTGCACTTTGGGTAACTTTTGGAGGGGCGCTCGAGTTCGTATTCCTCGGCCACAAGGACTTCAGTCCGTCTTTCTGCTAGAAAATCTTGATCAGCTCGAAGTTGTTGTTGCTTTTTCTTCAAGCTATTTGTTGTGGCTATAAGCCGGCGCTTGAAGCGCTCCTGCTCGACGGGATCCTCAGGCACGATAAATTCTTCGTCGTCGAGGCTCACCTCGTCTTCAGAGAGAGGCATGTAATTGTCCTCCTCTGATTCTCTATCTGCTGCCCGCTCTGGAGGGCTAGCCTTTTCACCCTCCCGCTCTAAATCGTTCTGGAGGGGATTGTTGTCGTCTTCGGCACTATCTGAAATGTTATTGTCTCTTGTGCCGGTATCACTACTTTTGCTATGGAGGGACTTAGAGCGGCGCCGCTGACATCGGCGCTTGGGTTGCTTCTTGGAGGGGTCATCCAACGATGTCTCGTCGCCATTGCCTTCTTTGGGGGTGTCCACCATGTATATATCATATGATGAGGTGGCGGTCCAGCGCCCTGTGGGCGGTGGTTCCTGTTCGTCTCCTGCATCGTCGTCCATACCGTCGATGTCTTCGGAGTCGAAGTCGAGCATGTTGGTTAAATCGTGGACAGTGGCTACTAAGTGGGTGGTGGGTGGGGATCGAATTTCTTCGTCGTCCGCATCCCATTCTAGCCGGACATAGTTCGGCCAAGGTTCTCCTGACAAGGAGAGAGACCTTAATGAATTTAGCACATCGCCAAAAGGTGATTGCTAAAAGATATCCGCGGCGGTGAACTCCATGATCGGCACCCAATCGGATTCGATAGGCACGGACGCAGGCGGCTCGGAGTCCGTGGCTGGAGACGAATCCACTGGTTTGGCAACACAGCTCTCGTAAGGGGTGAAGTCAGTATCCGGCTCCATCACCACTAAGAGTGCAGCCTCCATAGTGGGGTCTATCCTGCCATCCTCGGATGGCGCGATTTGCTCCGGATTGAGGGTCGGAGTAGTTGCGGGTGTGATCTCCCGAACACTGTCCGACGACAGAGTTACGTCATGCTCGTCGTGATTGTGCGGTGCACCTGACATGGGCCCGAATCCATATAAGATCAACTCCCCACGGATGTCGGCAGTGTAGTTTAAGTTTCCGAACCTGAACTGATGGCCAGGGGCGTAGCTCTCGATCTGCTCCAGATGGCCAAGCGAGTTGGCCCACAGTGTGAAGCCGCCGAATACGAAGATCTGTCTAGGGAGGAAAACCTCACCCTGGACCGCATCGTTACCGATGATCGAAGGAGCCATAGAGCCTTATTGTGACGGCAAAGTGGAACTCTCAATGAAATCACCAATGTCGGTGTAAAAACCGGCGGATCTCGGGTAGGGGGTCCCGAACAGTGCGTCTAAGGCGGATGGTAGCAGGAGGCGGGGGGACATGATGTTTACCTAGGTTCGGGCCCTCTCGATGGAGGTAATACCCTACTTCCTGCTTGATTGATCTTGATGATATGAGTATTACAAGAGTTGATCTACCACGATATCATAGAGGCTAAACCCTAGAAGCTAGCCTATGGTATAATTGTTGTCGTCCTACAGACTAAACCCTCCGGTTTATATAGACACCCGAGGAGGCTAGGGTTACACAGAGTTGGTTACAAGGAAGAAGATCTACATATCCGTATTGCCAAGCTTTCCTTCCATGCCAAGGAGAGTCGCATCTGGACACGGGATGAAGTCTTCAATCTTGTATCTTCATAGTCCAACAGTCCGGTCAAAGGATATAGTCCGGCTGTCCGGAGACCCCCTAATCCCGGACTCCCTCAGTCCCCCTCCACCTAAAGGTGATCCTGTGTTTGAATTCAAATAATTGCTAGACACTTTAAAATATGCTCATCTTGAACATGAAGAAGAAGGATTATTAAATGTTCTGAAGAAGCACCGAGCTGCTATTGGGTATACTCTTGATGATTTAAAGGGTATTAGTCCCACACTCTGTTAGCACAAAATTAATATGGAACCTGATGCTAAACCCGTTGTTGATCACCAACAACGTTTAAATCCTAAAATGAAAGAAGTGGTAAGAACTGAAATACTGAAGCTTTTGGAAGCAGGTATAAGCCATCCCATAGCTGATAGTAGATGGGTAAGTCCCGTTCATTGTGTCCCTATGAAGGGAGCTATTACTGTTGTTCCTAATGCCAAGAATGAATTTATTCCACAAAGAATTGTTACTGGATATAGAATGGTAATTGATTTTAGAAAATTGAATAAATCTACTAGAAAGATCATTACCCTCTGCCTTTTATTGATCAAATGCTAGAAAGATTGTCGAAGCACACACATTTTTGTTTCCTTGATGGATATTCTGGTTTCTCTCAAATACCTGTCTCACAACTTGATCAAGAGAAAACCACCTTTACTTGTACTTTTGGAACTTATGCTTATAGACGAATTCCTTTTGGTCTATGCAATGCACCTGCTACCTTTCAAAGATGTATGACTGCTATATTCTCTGATTTTTGTGAAAAGATTGTTGAGGTTTTCATGGATGTTTTTGATGTTTACTGAACTTATTTTGATGATTCCTTAAGCAACCTTGATCGAGTTTTGCAGAGATGCGAGCAAACTAATATTGTCTTGAATTGGGAGAGGTGCCACTTTATGGATAATGAAGGTATTGTCTTGGGACATAAAATTTTTGAATGTGGTATTGAGGTGGATAAAGCTAAAGGTGATGCAATTGAGAAAATGCCATGTCCTAAATATATCAAAGGTATTCGTAGTTTCCTTGGTCATGCTGGTTTCTATTGGAGGTTTATTAAAGACTTCCCTAAAATTTCTAGGCCTCTAACAAATCTTTCACTAATGGATGTTCCATTTGTTTTTGATGATGATTGTGTAGAGGCCTTTGAAACTCTCAAGAAAGCCATGATTTCTGCACCTATTGTTCAACCACCTGATTGGAATTTGCCTTCTGAAATTATCTATGATGCTAGTGACTATGTTGTTGGTCCTATTCTAGAGGCCTTTTAAATTTTATTCATTATGTTAGTAAAACTCAAGACAATGCTCAACGAAATTATGCTACTACTAAAAAGAATTCTGAGCCGTGGTGTTTGCTTGTGATAAATTCAGATCTTACATTATTGATTCTAAAGTTATTGTTCACACTGATTGTTGGGGATATAACTATTGGGGAATGCAGTAATTTCAAAGAAATTCCTACGCACACGCAAGATATATCATGGTGATGTATAGTTACGAGAGGGAAGAGTGTTGTCCATGTACTCTCGTAGACCGTAAGAGGAAGCATTATGACAACACGCTTGATGTAGTCGTACATCTTCACGATCCGACCGATCCTAGTACCGAAAGTACGTCACCTCCACAATTTGCACATGTTTAGCTCGGTGACGTCCCACGAACTCTCGATCTAGCTGAGTGTCGAGGGAGAGCATTGTCAGCACGACGACGTGATGACGGTGACGATGAAGCTACCGGCGCAGGGCTTCGCCTAAGCACTACGACGATATGATAGAGGTGGATTATGGTGGATGGGGCACCGCATACGGCTAAGAGATCAATGATCAACTTGTGTGTCTATGGGGTGCCCCCTGCCCTCGTATATAAAGGAGCAGGGGAAGGCCGGCCGGCCCTTGGGGCACGCCAGGAGAGGAGGAGTCCTCCTCCTAGTAGGAGTAGGACTCCCCTTTTCCTAGACCTACTAGGAGGGGGAAAGGAAGGAGGAGAGGGAGAAGGAAAGGGGGGCGCCGCCCCCTTACCTAGTCCAATTTGGAACATAGGGGGAGGGGGCGCGCGGCCTGCCCTGGCTGGGCCTCTCTCTCCATGAAGGCCCATGTGGCCCAATAGTTCCCCGAGGGGGGGGGGTCCGGTAACCCTCCGGCACTACGGGTTTCTCCGAAATCACCCGGAACGCTTGCGGTGTCCGAATATAGCCGTCCAATATATCAATCTTTATGTCTCGATCATTTTGAGACTCCTCGTCATGTCCGTGATCATATCCGAGACTCTGAACTACCTTTGGTACATCAAAACACATAAACTCATAATACCGATCGTCACCGAACGTTAAGCATGCGGACCCTACGGGTTCGACAACTATGTAGACATGACCGAGACTCATCTCCGGTCAACAACCAATAGCGGAACCTGGATGCTCATATCGGTTCCTACATATTCTACGAAGATCTTCATCGTTCAAACCGCAAAACAACGTACATTGTTCCCTTTGTCATCGGTATGTTACTTCCCGAGAATCGTCGGTATCTCAACACCTAGTTCAATCTCGTTACCGGCAAGTCTCTTTACTCATTCCGTAATGCATCATCCCGCAACTAACTCATTAGTCGCATTGCTTGCAAGGCTTATAGTGATGTGCATTACCGAGAGGGCCCAGAG